>NW_023458558.1:8324693-8382417 GCF_013731165.1 Rhagoletis pomonella
GAAGGGCTTTTGTAGGACGAACTTTAGAAGGCCTTTTGGAGGAGTTCTTCTAATAAAGCTGCTTCTTTAATTCTTTAATTAATTGAAATTATGACTCCTTTAAGGTTTATAATAAAATGGTTTATTCTTACTTAAAATGCATTTCGAAATATATTTGTAATGCTACTCAGTAGATAAATTCAGGAGCTAAAAGACCTTCCAAAAGGCCTTCCACAGTGACTTTTTCAAGTTATATAATTATTCCAAAGTCCATGTCAAATATGTTTTATTGCAACTCAAAAGTTAAAAGCACTTCCGAAAGACCTTCCTGGAAGTCAAGAGGCTTTCTACTCTACATTTATTTCTCACACACAAATGGAAGTGACAGCGAAAGAAGTATCCATAGATGGCCTTCCAGCAGGGCTTTTGTAGGACGTATCTCAGAAAGCCTTTTGGATGAGTTCTTTTAAAGTTGTTTCGTTAGTTCATAAACATTACTCATCTTTAAGGTATTTGCTTAAGGTTCATATCAAATATGTATTATTGCAACTTAAAATATATATTGAAATTCATTTGTAATTATAAATAATATAAACTTATAAATTCGCGTAAATTGTAAATAGGGAAATCCATACTAGAAGGCATTCAGCAAAGCACCTTTAGCCCTTCTTGGGTAAGTATCTGAGAATGGCTTCACTTAAGAAAGCCTACCAAAATCATTTTCTGGGTACTTTACTACCCAGTAGATAATTTGAGGAGTTAAAAGCCTTTCCAAAAGGCCTTCCTAAGAGTCAAGAGGCCTTCCACTCTACATTCCTTTCTCCTTTCTTTTTTGTATGGAGTGGCACAAATTGGAGGGCTTCTTTTTTCCATGGAAGGCCTTCCAGAAGGGCTTTTATAGGACATACTTTAGAAGAGCTTTTGGGGGAGTTCTTTTAAAGTTACTTCTTTAATTTATAAAAATCATACATCTTTGAAGTATTTTTGCTTGCGGTTTATATCAAACATGTGTTATTGCAGCTTAAAATGTTTATTTATTGAAAGAACAAAGAAAGCTTGGTGGCAACATACAAGGCAATTGGGTGGTCGGTTTGTTTGGTCACACGGAAGCATATTTTTTTTTTGTATGGATCTAAAGAAAAACTAATAGTCATATCTTCAGGCTACTATGTATTTGTAACACTCGCAGGCGGAGATATTATAAAAACGGTAAATAAATTCTAGTATAATATTTGCTTTAAGAATCTTGCGTATATAAATCCTTGACATTACATAAAATAAAAAACTAATTTAATCGATATCGAGAATTAAATCTATACCAACCTAGCAACGGCGGAATAGTTCTTTATTGTTTTATTCAAAAGCATATAATTTCCTTTGCAATGCTTCAGACACAACTACATTAAAGTCAGGCAATTTGATGACTGTGCAATGGCGGCCAATGTTTCGTTGTCGCCACTAATTGAGTTTTACATTTCAACACTCAACACAACATCGCGCACAACAACAAGACAATGCACATAAAAGCGAACCGAAGCAAAAACAGCAGAGGCATAGAAAAATCAACTGTTGCTTTACACGTCACTGTGCTACACTTTATATTGACATAATTAAATTTTTATGCTGTCATCGCATACATTTTACATACATACGTACACGTTCACACTTGATATACGTACATAACGTACAAATTTGTGTTTGCAACGCCCACTTGCTGGTTACTCATAAGCCCCCGTAGGCTGCTTTTGTCGCTGATACGCTCGACTTTCATTATAAAGTTCGAATCTAATTAGTGAAAGTTACATACAAAGCCAAAACTAAAGGCGAAAACCAGAAACGAAAAGTTTAAACCGAAATAAATTCAATGTTTAACCTTGCACGCGTATGGAAATATTGTTAACGAGTACATAAATACTCGCTAGTTGGGATAAACTTTAGGCGGCAACAAGTGTTTTTGATGGCACAAAGAAATTATTTAGAAGAAAGAATTTATAATATAAGTTGGATTCATTTAGCCCGTTAATTAAATTGATTTTAAATTCCCAAGCTTGTGGCAACCCTCATAAAAAGTATTTTCGATAAAGCACTCTTAAACCCTCTCGATTGCTACCAATATGAAAACATTTTTTAACTTAATAATTAAACAAACTTTGAAATGAAACTTGTTAAAAATAAATTGGTTTTAACTTTTTGTACAGGTGGCAACCCTAGTTAAAAAATATTTTAAGAATAAATCGTTTTGGAACCTTGTTTAGAGATGGCAGCTCTCTTAAAAAAATATCCTATGTTAATCCAGGTTACCGCCTATCTGTTTGTCAAATTTCATTTCCAGCCGTTTCAGCGTGAAAGGGCAGTAAACGTGCTCACACATGTACACACCTGTCACATTGATGATAGTAGTAACTTTAATAGGATTGTGTTATGTCCATTGGTCCGCATTGGAAGCAAATTATCTGCAAAATCAATAATAGCTTCGGGTAATTAGCTTTGTGCGAGCACAAATTTCAAAATCTACAGAATTTCACTGCGCACTATTTTATAAAGCAACTTTGTGAGTCCTAAATGGATTCAAAGAGAACATTTAATAACGAGTAAAACTAATGTTTGCTTTCATAAATCGCGAAAAAAAATTTAAATTTTAGCTATACAACTCAAAAGTGTTTGCTTAACGGTAGTGTATAGCAATAATGTTCTGAACTCATTTTTATGAAAAAATATACACACACATACATACGCATGTCAAATATATTCACAAACCAACCAAGTAAGCTGTGGTTTAATGAAAATGGGTTAATGTTTTTCTTGACACAGGGTTATAATTTGATATGGAGATTATTTTTCTAACACTTACTATTTTGTATAAGGTGTCGTATCATTTATAGAATTCGGGCATCTAACAAATTTATAGAAAAGCACCATTTAGCTAATTTACAGGGGGCCGAAAAAAATCTTTACACCCCTGCTATACTCTCATAGTGAGTATTCAAAATTGTTTGGTACAAATTGAAATATTTTTCGGCCTACATATATGCATACATACATACATATGTAGATATGAACATATTTTGTCTTATACTAAATATTTGCCAAGGCATCACTTTCTGCAGATCCGTTTCCGTTTGATTGAAAATCGCAATGTAAATAGCTAATATATACATACATACATATGTACATATGTATGCATGTATTTTCATAGATAGTGCTTTGTTTAGGTGTGTAGATAGATATGAATATGGCAAGTGGACCATATTTGCTTTGCTGACCGAATATGCTGGTTAAGAATGAAAATGGGGCTTCACATACTTATGTAAGCAATTGTGCAAGTGACAGATATACATATATTCATATACCCTGCAGTAACCCAAACCAGGCAGTAAAAATTCTAGTAGCTCAACTTGTATAAATCGACAAGTCAATTACTTGTTATGGGCTGCTGGCTACTTTAACGATAATTTCCAAAAACCCATTAGATTAGCGGCATCCGTCTTCGAATTGTAAAAGCCAAACTTAAACAGCTCAAGATGCTTAAGATTTTCCAAACTCAAAGAAGAATATTGTATCATATTTGCGGCATTTTTTTCATAAAAAATAAATAATACTCTAATCGCCGAATTCACCAGCAATTTGAATGAAAAATAGTTGTTTCCCTTTTATTAGTAATTTATATTAAATTCAAATAATAAGAATCATTTTTCACTTAAATTGCTTTCGTGGAACTGGATATAAATGCTTTATAAATCGAAAAGTGTCATAAAAGTGTCACCTTATATTATTTATTTTTTTTTAAGAACAGGGCTATTAAAATTCAATAATCTGTACATTTACAAATGTATGAATTTAAATACATTTGAAAAAAAAAACTATTCAAAAATTACAATAAAAATGAAATAACGAAAAAACATCTTTAAAAGTGCTCTCTATTTGATCATGGTTTATTTTGTTTTTGACGGTCAAAGTTATGTAAATAAAAGACACCTTTTATTTATTTGGTCGATATTTAAAATTTGTGTGTTTTATTCAAATTCCGGATTTAAGCTCAATTAGAGTTAATAAAATTCACTAAACAATTGGAAAATAATAACAATAAAAAATTAAATGCAAAAAATGCGAACGGTACGCCATTATTAAAAATATTACAAGTTTTCCACATATCTGAATAATCAGTTGCATGGAAGCTATTTGTTAAAGTGAGCCTATTTCGATGATAATTCAGAATTAGTTAAGGAAATATAGCAAAATGGTCATATGCAAAATTTTAGTAAAATAACTTCAAAACTGAGGCAGTTATTTATGAAATAATTATTTTATCAAATTTTCAAGTACCTTTGTTTCGAAAATCGGAGCCAATCTGGTAAAACGGGGGATGCCATTTAGAACATCCCAATTAAGTGAGTTCAACATTCCAAATTTATTGCGCGAATTTACAACTTGCACAGAGTATTTCAGCGATCTAAATATTTATTCCTCGTCTAACTATTAAAGCACTTGATGAAAATGAATTACACTTATGTATATTTATCGATTTATTATGAGATTAAGAATATAATCATATATAAAACAGGTGTACCCACAAATTAAAAAAATGAACTTTTTTTTTTGAAATTGTACCTCTTTTTTTAGATTTGCCCATATACATATGTAAATCTGCGAAAATACTAAAAATTAAATACCAAACACCAAAGGCAACCGAATCTGGGGGCGTGTTCTGGTTCTATGAAACTGTGAAGTGAAAATGAAAAATTTAATTTTTTCACTTTATCTTTTCGTTATATCATTTTAAGCGATTCTCGATCATTAAAAGCTATTCCATTAACATCTAGCAAGTGCAATGATATTCTTTATCACAAGACTAGGGTTTTGAAAACAAAACACGCTTAACTTTTCTTTTTCATAGCAACAAAACTTTGTGAAAAAATTTTCACAGTTAAAAATTGTTGACAAATGAATTGTTTTACATTTGAAAACGGAATCGTATTTTTAGGTGAAGTGATGAAAAATGTTTTCACTTCATGTTTTCACAGAACAGGAATTGGCCCCCTGGCATCATTTAAAAAAAAAAAAAATTTTTAATTAGTAAAAAATCTCGAAAAGGTTATCTACATATGCAACATGGCGTATGAGTAACACATTTTGAAAATGGTTAGATAATATAGATAAAGAGACACATAGGGCCGTTTTCTCAAGTAGGTTTTTTTTTTAAATTTATCTGTCCTTTGAACACAATTTTTTTTTCTGAAAAATTATGTTTGAAGGACAGATAAATTTTAAAACCTTACTGAGAAAACGGCTTTTAAAGTTTTCATCAATATTTAGTGTGCGCTCCACTGGTCTCTCTATAACAGCTGAAATGCTTTCCGGGATTGTATTTATAGGACTTTGGCTGTTATTTCATTTTTCCTTAGATGCGTGCATGTTTCAGCAGTTCTCTATCGGATTCAAATATTAGCGATTTCCGGGTTCATATTAAGCCGTTCGGATTTCGATATAAAAATATTCCGTCAACTTGACTGGAATCGTAACAGACGTTAACGAATCGGCTATCTACCCTAGACTTTACTTATTTCTTTAAAATATCATACAGACTAATCTGTCAACTAATATGACGCTGCTGGTATTTCTATTGGTTATAATAGCTTTCCCTGCAGGTTATACATACATATTTACATATATGTATACGCATTTCGTCTGAACTAGAATATTTACTTATAATATATATTTAAGTATTGCATAAAATATCGATCACAGAGTACTAAGTGAATACGATGACAATGTCTGCCACGGTGGCATATACACAAATATGTGCTAATGTAGACGTTCCACACGCAAAAGAATATTTGCTTTTAAATAAATACGTGTTCATTAGGAATGTTAATCCCGGCCATTTTAGGTTCCAAAAATTTCGGGATTCTTTAAAAATAATCCCGGGATTTTCAGCATTTGTAATTTGCACTGATGGTAATAATAGAAACTCCTTTTCTTGACCAGTATTGGCTATGTTTCTTTTTTTATTTAATAGTTAGTACTTTTTTATAAATGACTAGCTCATTAGCGTGCGCTACTACGATAGTAAATTTTACACACAAAAATCTATATATTCGCGAAACCATGAGCCAAATATTGTAAAATTGCGTTTTTAGTTTTTTACTCTGACGTCAGCAACTAAAAATTCAGTGAAATGTGCTTCGAGAAAAAGCATGGATATCAAATTAAAGAGGAAATTCTGTAGAATTTAATCGGATTCAATTTTTTTGGTGCACAAGGACTGGCAAGTATTGAGATTTTGCAATATTTGTTTTTGAAAAAATTATATGTTAAGGACTTATATAAACTCAATAACATCCTCGATTTCGTCCTTCTAATTTTATCACCTTAAAAAAAATACCAATTCATCCTTGTGAATCCAAAAAATTTTAATTTGTTAAAATTCTATAGAAAGTTCCTCTTTCATTTGGTACCCATATTTTTATCCTACTACATTGCATTGAATTTTTTCAATAATTTTTGTAATTAATCATATCTTTGAAATTACAAAGTGCTTTAAAATAAATCCTGACGTCAGGGAGAAAAAATAAAAACGCCACTTTAAATAAAAAAGTATGTTTCAAATCCATTTATTTATTATTTATTTTATGGTAGGACAGATAGAGGCAATTTTTTTCGATTTAAGTTGTTAAAAAGTAATGAATATCTAAATACCGGGACTAATCCCGTAGCCCGGCATTATGATAACGACATCCCGAAAATCCCGGTATCGTAACAAGCGAAAAAATTAACATCCCTAGTGTTCATATACATTTTTAAATACCCAGTACGAAAAGAAACTAGTTTAAATATTGATGTTCAACCAGTTTTTTACCCACCACAACTAATTGTAGATCTAACTTTCGTCCTTGGAACGAGCTGTTTACTTTAACACGGCGATGGCCTACGAAGCAGTCACTTATCCGACTCTGCATTTGATTTCAACTATTTTAAAATGCATTTGACTTTAAGCACTTCAAAGTCAGTATGTTTCGTTTGAATACGCTTTCATTCTGCACTTCACAGATGCTTTTTCATATTTCCAAGACGCAAAAAAAAATATTTGTATTATTGGGATTCGAATCCGGACCTTCTGGAAGATAACAAGTAACAGCAGGCATCTCTGCATGCTCAACTACAACTAGACATGTAAATGTGCTTTCAAATGTTGAGCTTGAATTGTGTGCAAGCAGCAAGTCGATTGTCCGACTCTGCATTTGATTTCAACAACTTGAAAATGCATTTGACTTAAAGCACTTCAAAGTCAGTACGTTTCTTTTGCAGATTTCTTCTCAACCAATTTAAACCTACTTACTATTAAATGCTGAAATAGTTAATTGCCCAAAGTTAGATGATTATTCAACTTATATTGAATTATGTATTTGCAAAGGTATCAAGTATACATACATCAATTTGAGATTAGTTGCTGCATAAGCAGAAATAAGCTACTTTCTCTGAGGTAATTGGTTGAGCTATGCCGTACAGGGTATGTGTTTGCACTTTGCAGTTTCACTGCTACCTCACATAGAAGCAAATAAAGTCCTCTGCGTATCACAAAATCGCTGTTTCTCATATTGAAGCTAACGCTGATGCTAAAGGCACTGTCGATGTTTCAATTTCTTTTATAATGCCGATAACGACAAAGACGCGTGCGTGTGTATGTACATATGTATGCGTTTGCATTTGGAAAGCATGTAAACGAAAGAAATTGACGAGACATTTCTGAGGCAGAAATGTGCTGAGGTGCGACTTCTCTGCCAGCTGATGGCGGAAATTCGTCATGATGAAGTCTTTGGAGTGTTATTGGTATATATTCATAGATTTAGATAGAGTTAAAATCAGAGTAGGGTATTATGGGGTGCACTCTACAATAATTTGAGTTATGAATTTTTGAGTAAAATGAGTACATTACAAGTTTACATACAACTTTTTTTATATTTTTTTTTAGAATTTTGTTGAGTACGCAGTTTTGTAGCCCATTAAATTTTAGTATAACAAAGTGAAAGTTTTAAGCGATTGCAAAACTGGCGTTATTTTTTTTTTAACTTTGAAATAAAAAATATTAAAAATCAACGCAATTTTGCAGTAGCTTAAATCTCGCACTTCATTGTACTAAAATTTAATGGGCTAGTCTTGCAGCCTCAAAAAATCCAAAATTTTTGATTTTTTTTTTTTTAGTATAACAAAGTGAAAGTTTTAAGCGATTGCAAAATTGGCGTTAATTTTTTTTTAACTTTGAAATAAAAAATATTAAAAATCAACCAAGCTTAAATCTCGCACTTCATTGTACTAAAATTTAATGGGCTAGTCTTGCAGCCTCAAAAAATCCAAAATTTTTTTTTTTTTTTAATGTGTAAATTTGCCATGTACTCATTTTACTTAACTTCGGTGTAAAAAAAATTAATAGCTCACTTAAATATTGTTCAATACCCAGAACTACCATTGTGATTCTTTTAAATTGTTTTGTGATGGCATATTTTCAAAAACTAATTCTTTTATCAAAAAATTTGTATGTGAAATTTTTTTAAATATTTATTGTGTGCTTTTTTTCAGTGTTTTTCTCGCCCCGTTCTCGAGATATTTGGAAAACTATTAAATCGATTTGTTTTTGTGCTGTAAAGTTTTCTAAAAATGTATTAATCAAGCTCATATTTCATATTTATTTATTATTTATCTTTATGCATTAACCCAAAAAATTTGAAACAATTCCAGCCAATGAAGTGTGAACCCCGTCCGTTTTGGTATGGAACGCCCCATAAATATATATATATATATATTTTTTTTTGTAATATCACTAAAAGCTTTTTTGCTGATGCGGTTTGTGGTAACAAAATTTTAATCATACATCATATTTTTTTAAAGACCCACTACCTATGTACATAGCATGTATGCATGCATGACCGTAGATACATATGTATGTATGTATATTCATCAGAAATCTCAGAGCCTTATCATAACCACTCAATTATTTGGCATTTTGCCAGTAATTAATTTTTGCTTTCACTTTTTCACTTCATTAAAAATGGCTTTGACACAGCTAATAATTCACAATATCGCACAGCTTCGATTGCAACTCACTTCCTGCACGTTTATTAACGTAAATATAAACGGGAACACATACAAAAACTAAGTAAACACTTGGCTGGCTAGGATGATTGGCAGTGGCAACAGTAATGGCAATGGCAACGGTAACTGCTCTTGGCTGCTTCACAGCCGTCATAGCAACAACGATAACGGCGAAGAAAGCACAAACAACGACGACAATGGTGGCGCCATTACTGCCTGCTAGACTCACTTTCACATTGCATTCGTACATGCACACACACATATGTATCATACATGTATTTTTATGCAACAACAAAAAATTCGCACCATTTACCAACACATCTACGCACATACAGAGATGTATTTGGCTTGTGACTCGCTGCGTACAGCATCGTTTGAATTTGATTTTGCTTTGGTTTCGCTTTATCTTTTTTGGAGGGCTTCCACAGTTAAAAGCACATTTCTAATGAATTCATGGCGAACACAGCGAAATGCCGGGCAACGGTCGGTTGGTAAGAGTGGGCGAATGAAAGCATACTTCCCACTCTCCACTCGGCTGGCGCAGACAAACACAATAAAGGAAATTAGTAAAAAAAAAAACAAAACTAGAATAGCTAACAAAAAATGCACACTTTCGTAGTTGGCCGCTGGATTAAAAAACTAGATGCTGATGCTGTGGCCGTTTGGTAAGTCGATCAGCAGAACTGAGTTCGCTGTTATGCTGGTTTCAGTTACACTGCCAAGCTCAGTCAATCTGACGGAATTTTGAGATGAACCCTGAAATAAATTCTATAACGGATAAATGATACTATGCCGGTTTGATCGAAAAGTTTTGCTGATTATAATAGCGAAAATAGATTTTGTTCATGGGAGAAATGCGTAACACCCTCGACAAAAAAAAGAAGTTAATTCTAAAAAATCAACTAGATTTTCCAACGCTATGACAGTTACCACGCTATGAATTTTGTATACAATATTAAGAATCGAGACTAGGTAGATCGGAAACTCCGCCTTTTCGACCACCCGGATTGGAAATTCAGCCCTTCCAACCGTCTAGCTAACCTCCGGCCAATGGCACACTTTTATATTAATACGAAATAATTGCAGTGATAAAAAAAATGTTATTTACAATTTCCGTAGAGCATATCATATTTAATATTTAAATTTTAAATCTAAATCTAATTCTAAGAATGTTAAATCTTTGTTATAATATAAGTCTAATAGACTGTAAAAAATAAAAAAAAAAAATAGTAAAAAATACTTCCTGAGATATGCAGTATGAAAAGTACGGGAGGTGCCACAACACCTTTTCTAATCGAGATAATAGCTATCCGATGTTTTAAGTTAGGCTAAATTCCACCAGTTTGCAAAATTGCACGATGATCCGTTGAAGCGTGAAAACGTAACAAACAAACTCAATTTCGTATTTATAATATTTTTAAAGATTTTCAGTAAGAAGTGCTAAGCTGCGCCTAAACGCTTTCGCAGTATTAAGTAATTGTTTTTTATTAATTTTGATCAAACGCGAGCATACATGGCGTATGTGTAACAAAATTCCTTGTTCAAATTTCATACCAGAAAATATTTAGATATTAATTCAAAATATATTTCCTCTCAAATTGAGAGATGGGACATTTCGTTATTTTAACCAGCCTAACTTTGCGTTCAAAAGGGCAGAACATTTATTCGCAATGGAAATACTTTGACTTCAAGTGCCAGATTGACTGATCTAACCATTCACGAAGCGTACGACACCGCGTATGAGCAACATTGCTGATTATCACAATGGCCTTCCGTTACGTATACGCTACGTCATCAAGCTCATACACGTACCATTCTACTCACTTTGCATTTATGTACTTTTTTTCAGCATTTGCACTTAACACTTTTTTTTTTTAGTTTTCCTTTCAAATATTTTGAAAATAAACCACGAAAACCACACGAAGATCAAATAGATTTTTCGTCAGCGTACCATGCACGTTGAACGCGCGCGAACAAATGAGCCGAAAATGTAAATTGCTGCGGCAACAATCTGCTTTTGCCTGCCATCCTTTACTTCTGGCCAATTGTTGTTGTTCTTATTATTATTGTTGCTCATGCTGACTGAGCTGCGCCGAGCTGATGGTTGGCAGAGTGGCGGCTGGCTGTTGCTTCGTTCGTTACTCCACAATGCCAAACAAAACAAAACAAAACAAAAAGTATGTATGCATGTATGTATGTATGTGTACATATTTATATGTAGTACTCTGTGCATAAGCAACAAAGCAGCAATAGCAACAACAAGTTTGTCGATAACCATGCATGTATGTACACATGTCACCGTAACGAAGTAAATCAACAATACTTGCATGAGTACATATCCACTTAAGGACATGAAAAAAGCAACAAGCAGAATATGCAGGCCATCGGCAAAAACGCCTACAAACACCAACTTGCGGCATACATGCATGAAATATGTACATATGCGTGTGCATTAGATCGGTATGGAAAAAAAATTCGCCGTACAGCGCTGAGCCTAAACTAAATGGCCGAACTTGGGGGTCGAATTTTTAACGGACTTTAAAAAAAAGGAGGAGCTTATCAATTCGTCGGAATATATATTTTTTTTTATGTATGTTACCGCATAACTTTGGACCTTAACGATTTCTGGGAGACCAGAGAAATTTCGGAGCATCTTCTCTGCCGTTGTCCTGCACTATTAAAAATATGACTAAAATGCTTGGGAGCCTACTAATTCGAGAAGTTAGAGGACATCTCAAAAGTAGAGCTGAAATTTCTACAGAAGTTCGCAAAAAGCGTTGGCACCCTTTGTGTTGTCTTCTTTAAGGCGTAAAACGAAGCTCCAGCCTAACCTAAAATTCATTGATCTCAAGTACTTCGTTCTATGTAGTACTTATTCACCAGATCTCAGTTCTTATCAGCCTAACGTCCACCCTAATGTCAGTAAATTACACAACAAACAAATCGATTGCAAAATGTATGTACATAGGTGTCAGTTTCAGCAAAAAAAAAAAATCGAAATTGCCTTGTGAAAATACGTATTAGAATCAGCTGTGAACTTTTTTTGTTTGCTTGTAAGGAGCTGCGCTCTAATGTACAGATATTTGTATGTATTTCATAGCCGACATTGATGCCTGACGCGTGTTTCATTCTGCTTGGCTTCACTACAAACCAATCGACTAGACTTCATTCGTGCTGTTTCTATTTGCTTTCATTCTCTTCGCCTTCCAACTATTTACCACCCACAGCTAGTCCGCTTACAATTTTGTGCGTTTTGTTGCTGCTTGCACACACACACACACACATACTTGGGTGTCGTATGACTTCCTGTTGATTGCCATTCAACCACTTCGATGGCACAATTCTTGATTGTTCGTCGCCCAGTCTGAATACTTCTTGGCCATAACCGAGTTCTTTGGCCATTGCTGCTTGTCGCTGTTATTGTTATTGTTATTGTACACTATAGCCAGCGTCCATTGTTGCTCTTTTGTCGCCTATATCGCTAGCTAAAGCAGCATCAGTAGCGTTACTTCGAGCGTTGAGCGTGTGAGCGTTGAGTGTTGAGATGAGGAGAGTACCAAGTGGCAGTATTAGGTTACCTTGACGCCACGGAAGCAAACTTGATTATGTTGTAAGTAAATGCGTGCATATGAAGTATGTATCGGTTGCTTGCTTTGCAGCCAACAGCCACTCACACTGAAAGCCATATGCTTCCTTTTACTATGCCGTTTATTTATTTATTTTTCCTTTACCCTTAAACTCACTCTGCTCTTGATGCAGGCAATCAAGGACACAGCCAAAGTGTGACAATATCTTATAGAATCCGTATCATGGCTCAACCAACGCTGCACTCGCTCACTCATTTACGCTGTTGTCACGGTCAGTTGTAGCCGCGCGCCAGCATGTAAGCTGAGCTGCTGTCTTGTTGTTGATCTGGCAGGGGACGCACCTAGCATCCGCGTTGTAAGCAGACGCGTTGGATAACCGCTTGGTGTTGAAGATTGCATTTTTTTTATGTGCTTATTTACAAATTTATGCTATTTTGTTATGTTGAAGTAACAAAAAAAGGCAGCGTAAACTGTGATGGATGCGTTAAGTTATTCTCGAGATTTAGAAAAATGTGTGCGTGTTACCCAGATATTATTCTTAGTAACGTCAAAGGGAATGTATGAATAAATAACTTTAGTTGGATTTATGAATTTTTGCTGGAACATTATGCAGCCTGCTGTGAGGTCAAACGTCCAACCATCTGTGAAATTACTGCACTCTAGGGGCCTGCTACATGTTCATTCCTGCGGATAATCCTTAACACTAAACACTTCGCAAACATTCTTTAAAAAAACTTAAGTATGTCATTCGAATCGTAACAAAATATTGGTCAGTGTTTTCTTCGCAAGTAAATATGAGTACGATAGTCAATTTTTTTTTTAATTCCATGTTACCTTTTTTTATATGTAATAACAACTAGCAAATACCCGAAAATACCCGACGTACTGTGTAACTGAAATTAATACTTTCGAAAATTTTAAAATTGAGCACGGTAACTGTTATGCTTTTTTTTTTAGAGTCAATAAATAATTGTAATTTTGTTTACCGATGTGTCAAAAATAAAAGTTAAAACTTGTAAGACGAACATATGTATACTTTGCTAAGAAAATGTCATGCAAGATCTATCCAGCCATATATTGTACTTTTATACATGTTATATTAAGATTGATGGCATCTCTGTTTTGAAGGGTGTTCAGTCTTGTAATACAACCCTGTAAATACTTCCGGCCATTACATTTTGATCAAGCGAATAGCCAGCAAGTTGCGAGAAATAAAAAATCGAAGTTTTTCTAAGGAATCTAAACATTTGTAGTTTAAAAACTTTACTTTTATTTTTGCAGTCAAATGAAAAAGTTACAATATGACCTTTATTTTTTCGATCAAAAATAAATGTTGGAATTTTATTGCAATTTTACTTCATTGTTACCGTTTAAGTTTAAAACGTTTATTTCTACATATAAATAAGATATTTGTCATTTGATAACGGAACATGCAATGATAAGTAAATAAGTTTTGCAAGAAAGCAATGTATGTAAATATCGAAGGTATTTTTTTCTTTCTGAAAAAACTCGTTATGACTACTTTGCGTACATACATTTGCGCATTTGAAGAAAGCAAGTCGCAACCCAATTCTTTGTCAATGCTTTTCGTACATGGAACTTTATTCCAATGGCAACTGGCAGAAGCCTAAATAAAAGCAACTTTAAGTATGAGAGCAAAAGTGGACCAACCCAACACATTTTTTTATTTTTTGGTTTTATACTTACTAGTAATAAATTCAAGTGTGATAAATTTTAAAATATGGAATAACTAATTCGTTTAGATATTAAATTAAGCTCACTCGGGTGCACTTTTTTGACGCTACGAACTTTACCGATGATTTTATTGCTAACTGTGAGATCTCTGCAGGGATTTCATAAAATGCTTGCGTAATTTTCTTACATCAACCTCGAGCCATTTAAGCAGGCGCTCTGAGAAGGGGACTTAAGACCCAGTAGGGTCAATAATCCTTTCACAGGACGAAAGAGTTTTTTCATTTTTAATGTTTTCAAGCGAAGCTCACCATCAATAGCCAGTGTTTTTGTTTCCCCTTAAAATATTACTTGAAATTTACTAGTTTGGAACTGCACAGCTACATAGTAAATATTGTTTCAATGGATTTTGATAAACATACGTCTGTATGTATAGACTCCTTCACTAGCACAATCACCGACAAAAGATTCCCGTAGTTAGTGTGTCTCTGATAACTTTACTGCTGCAGCTATTTTTATTCTATCCATTCGTCCTCAGTTACAAAAAAAGTAATTTTTGCAGTTTTGCAAATTTTGGTACTTAAAAGAGTTTCGTTTTGCACCAGACACTATCAAATAAAAAAAAAAATACAGACATACATACGTACGTAAATATGTATAAATATGGAGGACAACGGCATTGCCAACAGTCGAAGGCCACAGCGCTATGGCGATGTGATGCTGCTATCTCCTATAGTGTGTTGCTGATATTTTTCCATTATCATGGTGAGCGTAGGAGTTGGCGGACAAATATTTCCCCCAGTGCTGCCTCACTTGGCGCCATTTTTTCTTTTATTTGTTTATTAACTTTCTGATTTCTCTATTTCCCCACACCTACACATGCAGGTGTATTTTTGCATCTAACTTAGCGGGTTTCGTGTGCTTCACAAAACACGTAATAAATAATACATACGTACATAGCAGGTGGATGCTACTTGACTACGATAGCAGAAATAAAAACAAAAGAACTTGACTTATGGCGTTTTCTTTTCTACCGAAAAATTTCGCCTTCTCAGTGCCCTCTACGCACAAATACTAAGGAGAAGGCAATGAAAAGGCAACATTTTTTGTAGAAGCGAAAACGCCATTAGTAAGAGTGAGTTTTGTGCTAATGCTGTTATGTTGTGTTTGCAGCACCGCTCTGCTTTAAACTCTCACTCTCTGCATTCGCAACAGTTTTGATAATCCAAGAGTTTCTGCGATGTCTTTTTCTTGTTTTTCAACATCTGACGCCAATCCAGCTTTTGTTTGGTTACTTGATCCCATCTTCATTGAACCGCACCCCCACCGCACTAAACATCAGAATGTTGTATGGCAGAGTCCTGGCAAATTACTAGCTTTTTATACTCCATTCCATTTTCGACTATTTCCTTTGGTCCTTTGGCCGCATCAAATATCACTGAAGCAATCTATTATAGTAGTTGCATACTTACTTACTTCTTTAAATTTTTGTTTTTTGCTTCATTCGAGTTTCTGCATGAACGCAATCTTAAAGTGGCTAGAAAATCTTGGAAGCACCATAAAAGTATGTATACATAAATAAATACAAACGCACGGTAAATGTAGGCATATATATTTGTATTTATGTATATGTACATATATATTCGCATATCTATTAAATATAGATTGATTGCTTTGTCATATGTCTTCGCTCTGCATCTTGAAAAAGAAAAAAAGAAGTAAAAAAACAGTGCATTTTCTTCTTAGTTATTATTTTTTATTGCGTCTCGCTTGTCAACTTTCTCTCACTTCTTCCGGCTTTATCCGTTACCCACACACATGAAGCTAATGCATGCATATGTACGTCAATAACGCACGTGTACCTACCTGCACATTTCTTCAACAAGTCGTATAGGCAACATGTGTAGCGTGGTCGGGACAGCTTCACCAACGCCACCTCGCCGCCTGCCGTTGTGTGTTAGTGGGTTGTGTTATTGCCGTTATTTGTTGTTGTTTTATTTTCGTTGTCTTCTTACTCAATAGCAGACAGTTGCACGCTGGTCCTTCATTATAAGCCTCAGAGATTTATTTTAATTTTCTTAGATTTTTTCTTCTCACATTTCGTATTTTCCTTCGCGTTCATCTTACTCGTTTTTATTCACTTTGTAGAAGTATACACACACATGCATACATACATATGTATATACGTACATACGTATTTTGAATTCGTTAAGATGGGCTTAATGGCACAGTCTTCCAGTGCTATTGGGTTAGTTGTGTTTTCTGGATGTCGTGTAATAAGACTCGTATTTTCCTCTTAAATTTGGTAATATGTTTGTGTGTGAAACTTTATTGTTTTCATATTCAAATCTGCGTTTTCATATTCAAATCTGCAAGTGATTTATTTTACGTTATCTTGTCCACAAAAAAAAAAGGAGTGCAATATTTTGACCAGTTTTGGCTATTTGCCTTTTGTTTATTTAGTTATTATTATTTTTGTATACAAGTCTAGCTGGTTATAAAACAAACACCAAAATTTCAAACTTTTTAATCAGATCCTTTAGAAAAAATTTTGGCATGCAGATTTGTATAATGAAGTGCAAGTTTTAAGCTGCTAAAAAAAACCCGTTGATTATAGGCATTTTTTTTTTTGCTGGCAGTGACTTCCATATAAAACAAAGTTGTCGATCAAATTTGGTCTGGAAAAAATGTGACACAACTTTAACCGACAAAGTTCTAAAAAAAAAAAAACAGCGGTATTTTTTACCGACTTGAAACATGCCCTTCATTATATATACTATATTTTAATGGGTTTAAAACTGCATACGAAAATTTTTCTTAAAATTCTGATTAAAAAGTTTGAAATTTGTACCTTTTTCGATTATGAGCCGGGATTTCGTTTATTTTCGATGTGTAAAACGTGTTTGTTGTTGTGGGAGCTTAAAAAACCCTACTTATGTCAGGAATTGTCGTTAATCCTATCTATGTAGCGGTCGGCCTAGAAAATTCCGATTTCGTTGGGGTTCGGCCACAGGGAGAGAGGTGCTGGATGAATTGGTTTGAATGGTAATGTGAATATGTGGTTAGTAGCGTCATGCTAGGTACCCTCACATATTAGGCAAAATTTGGGTATGGATATGTTGAAGTTAAATCTTTTATATCGTCGCTGCGCGAACAAAAACAGTTATGTGTTTTTAATAACTTTTCAGGCAATATTTTGCAAATTTCGTATTAAAAAAAAATATATATATGTAATAAAAATATGTTATTATATTTACATAGGTATTTAAATTTGGGTAGTGCAATAAAAAGCCAAGTCGGAATTTTAATGCTCTCACCTCCTACGGATGGTTCAATATCGAAGAAAATTATACCCATGTTTTTTATTTTGAAATCAAAAAATATTTAGAGGTCGCTCAAAGTTTTCCATGTATCTTATATATAAAATTTCTTGTAAATAACTCACAAGCTTACACACATCCATACATATCGTCATTTAAAGTACAAAACCGCTTATCAACAAAATGCCAAACCGCGTATGTGAGGTTGCATAAATTATTCTCTAGAGAATAAAAATGCTCATATTTCAAAATGGTTCTCTTTTTTATAAAGCAATCGCATTTCTGGCTAGTGTAATTCAGGACGAATGGATAAGGCTTGAGCCAATTTTTGGAAAAAATGTCAGTTAAGCGGTTTGGCAGAACGACGATACGCGGTTTTGTAGTTTAAACGACGATATGTGTATGTATGTATGTTAGCCATACAGTTACACTTAATATGTTCATAGTTACTGTTGCAAATTTTCTTTGTATTTAATTGAATTTCAAAAACTTCTCTCTTCATACAGGTCTTGACGCTCTAGTGAAGGAATTCAAATCGGGGCGTGTCACTTTGCGTCGCAATCGCCGAAAGACGCGTACAAACGAAGCACTTCAGGAAATGTTCCAAGTCTTAGAGATAAGCCAAAAGCAGAATCGCAACTCGAAAATCTGCATCAATATGCAACTTTAATGCGCCAACGAGATTGCGTTCCAGAGGCCTACGCCGCATTTGTAGTAGTATTTGATACTTACTATTTTATTCCACTTGTGAATGTTTTTAACATCTGACCATTTTTGGAAAGAATTTTCACACATAGTTTGTGTAGTTATGTATGCAGCTTTTGATATGATCAGTGTTTTTTTTTTTTGTCTAGATCTTAAACGTATTTGTGCATCTTGTCCATATTTTTATAACTTTTCACATTTATTGCGAATACAACGAACGAATAAGCCATCGAAATTGCATTGACATTTTGAAAAACGAAAAAATATATGTATGTATTTATTGTACATTTTAATTTCTGTTTATGCCCATCTAACCATCGTTTGTTTTTATTTCTGCTCGTCTGTGACAAAATGTATTAATTTTTATACACACATATGTGTAGGTAAAATCTTTTAACATTCGACGTCCTTAGGATATACTTTGTTAAACTATTAAATTTTTTTTTCTTTTATTTACATAAAGTCATTTTTTTATTTCAATGAATATTTGTAACTGTCTGTTGATTTATGAAGAAACTGCTATAAGCAAGAAGAATTGTCTTCCTTCTTTAAGTTAAATATTAGATATGTATAACGATGAAATTGTGCAATCGAAACAACAACTATTATTATTATTTTTCAATACAAGTTCAATTCAATTGTTCAATACAAGTTTTCAGAGTTTCGAATCAAACGATCCTATTTGCAGTATCCATTATAGTATCCCTGGTGTCTCGCATAAAATTTTTCACTCTGTTTATATTATAAAATTAACCCTCAAAAGCCATAATTAAAATTCGCACCGCAAAGTTCGCCGTAAACTTCGAATCGAAAAAAAATAATTTCTTTTGCCGATTGTAGGGCCGCATTTTTCATTTTTTGGTGACACTTACGTAATATGTGCATTAGGGTGGTAAAAAAAACGTAAAGTTGAAATTTTAATGCTCTCACCCCCTAGGATTGTTCTATATCGAAGAGTATACCATTTTTTTTTTATCTTGAAATCAAAAAATATTTAGAGGTAGCTCAAAGCACTTTAAGTTTTCCTTGTATTTTATATGGGGGAAAAACAACTTTTCATAGAAACGGTATATAATTCTTAAAAATCAATATTTTTCTATCGGAAAGTTCTGGTTATCTTCAAGAGACTTTAAATCATAGGACTCAATTGTTTATTTAACAATTTTTTAATACGAACTATATTTCATTGGTCCCCTCATTGCATTTTTTAGGGGTTTTGGGCGGACCTATAAATTATGGTTACAACGAAATAATGGTTAAATAAACAATTGGGTATTATTATTGGGAATTTTCTGCAGAGAAACAGAGTTTCCAATCGAAAAATATTGGTTTTTAAGAACTATTGCTACGAAAAGTTGTTTTTCCCCCATATAAAATACTTATAAAACTTTAAATATTTTTTGATTTCAAATTCTCCTCGAGACGAAACCCGATCCGACTGTAAATGTCGGAGATGTAACGAAAAATGTAAGAAGGCGATCCCTATGTTCAGCCAAAAAAAAATTGTTGTTTTCGAATGGCCTTGCAAAAATCTTAATATTCGAAGGCGTACGGCGAATTTTTTTCTAGTACATACAACAATGGCCAAAATATAAATTTGGACGCGACATTATAGCAAGCTTTGACTATTTTTTTCTTTGGTTTATTTAATGTTTATTATTGTTTCCATATTACCTTATAAAAACCATATAAATCCAAATTACAGACGTTGTGCAAAAATTATAAAAATTCTGCAAAATTTTTCCAAGGTAGGCAGTTTTGTAGCCTATTAAATTTTAGAATATTAATTTACAAGTCTGGCTTTTTTTGCTAAAGGCGCTGTTAATTTTCTTCGATAAAAAAAAAAGGTGTATGGAAAAAATGCGGAACACCGTCAGCAAGAAATAATTCGCAAAAATCAACTCGAATTCTTAACCGCTTGAAATTTGAACAATATTGTACTAAAATTTAAAGCGCTACAAAATTGCATATCCGCATTTTTTCTAGAAATTCTGTTTAAAAAGTATGCAATTTTGCTGACAATTTTTTAAACTATATTTTTGTAAAAAAAAAAATTAATTAAAAATAAATAGTCAACACTTTTAAAGAAGTAATGTCCCTAAGTATGTATGTATGTAGCCACCACTGTACTTAAATTTATACACGTAATACATATGGTCACTAAACGCGAATAGAATAAAGATGCGAGCTCAAAAGTTGACCGCGAAAAAGGACGCATACCAAAAAAAAAAACTTCAGCGAAGAAAGACTCTTAACATAGTTGACGGGTGTAACAGTATGTTTGCGGGTGTAACAGTGTGTGAATTCCCAAAGAGTTGTTGGCGAATGATGCTGTAGTTACAGTCCTTGGCCAAGTATAAATTTATTTCTACGCATCTTTCTTCGTAATATTTTTTTTACGCGTCCTTTTTCGACGTCAAAACACTAGCGCGTATTTATTCGTGTCTAGTGACGATATGCACATACATTTATAAGCTTTATGTAATTTTTCGCCTTTTCTTTATGTGTTCAACAATATAAGGTGTACACCGCTTAAATATTCACAGATACATACATATGTTTTAAGCACATTTAAATAAAACTAAATAAAAGTTTATCATTCGATAATGAAACACAGTATTTTTATTTTAATGGAAGTCCTTTAGACGCAGCTGATGCGGCGATTTTACTGTTAATTCTTTTGGCAGTAAATACGATTTACATATTTTTAAGTTACATTTTATGTTGTTGCAGCTCTGATAGTTTCTTGATGCACAGCTGCTAACGATCAACTGATTAAATATTAGAGAAATTGCATAAATACTAGTTTTTTATTGCATTTGATTTACCAGCGGGGATCAATATATGTACATACATATGTATGTAGAAGTTTGCAACAATTTGTAAAAATTGGTACATATTTACAGAACAAACCCAGTATATAATGGTATATAAGGGTGGTATTATCACTTGCGAAGCAAATGAATTTGGCGAAGCGAATGGTTTGGCGAACGCAACTTAAATATGCATTAAAGTCCAAAATCCTTTAGCAAAGGGTAGACTGGCTCTGATTTTCTCGGCGTTTGTTAGCTATGCTGCAGTGTCTGTAATCTACTTTAGTATCACCGCTCAACAGAAAGTGAAACCTAGAACACCGAATGTCAGATTCAAAGTGAATCTGACCGAAATTCACATGGAAGAAAATTGCAGAACCTGCTTGATTGTCACCATTTTCTTCATCAAACATATCGCACGTTTAATAATAAAGACATGTTATTGAAAATTATCGTTTTTGGAGATTTCATCATGCAATTAATTAATAAGCTTGGTAAGGCAAATAAGTTCAACCTAATAGATGAGGAAACTTCCCAAAAATGGCGAAGATATGTATGTGTCTTTCCATATGTCTCTTGGTATACCAACTGTAGGATTGATCAAACTTTGATTGCATTTTCCCACAAAGTTTAAATTTTGAAAAAATTCTGTATGTTATTATATGTGCGACACCCAAAACCTACTGCTACAAAACATCTGTCTCACCCGTTACAGCGATTACTAGCAAGAGTCGCCTCGAGAGCCCAGAGCAAACAGTCGAGATTTAGGAAAAAAAAGCAGGAAATTCGTTTACATGGACACGATCAAGACATACGGTGGTCGAAAAAATTATAGCCGCACCTCTTTTTGACAAGTCTTAACATTTTATTTTTGTTTTTTTTTTTAATTTTGGTTTTTTTTTTGTATAAAAGTATAGTTCACTAGTTTGCGCTCACCCGCTTCGCTGAGTGTATGAAATGTCTGCGTGTAACAATAGGTGTAATTTATTTCAATTAAACATATTTAACATATTTATTTAAACATAGCCAAAATAGATTTTGACATTTTTTAAACCCCCTTCCAAAATATTTTCAACCTAAAACTTTCTTAAACGTCTTTCGTCTGACACCAATATTGTGATATGTATTTTAATTCTCTACATAATTCCCCTAATTCAAGTTGAATTTAACTTTTCAAGACGGTGGCAATGCTCCTTAATGTAATTAAGAAATAAAACTATTTCAAAACTATTTCGATAAATACCCATATTGTAATAATTTATTTAACTTATTGAATAATTTGGTGGTAGCCCTCTTCAAATGCCAAAAAAATATCTAAATATTTAAGCTAAAGATTGCTTAACCCTCTTTCGTTGATCCTTTTACTTGTGTACAATTTAATTTAATTCGATAATTAATTTCTTAGCAAGATTCTGAGAATGCAGTTTTTAGCTCATTGAATTCTAGTAGAATAAAGTGCAAGATTTAAATTTCTAAAAATTACGGTTGACTTGTTAGAACTGGAACCGAGGACGTACCGACGAGCGATCAATGGCATTCATAGGGAGTCGGTCAGCACCTATCACGGTTGCCGGCCTATGAATGCCATGATCGGAGCCTGTTGAAACTGCCCGTTTCTGGGCCCTCCCGTTAGATGAGCTCGACGACAACGATTGAGGGGCAAACCGAAATAGGTGGGGCTTAGTGATGCCGCTTCAACAACAACAGCAATCGAAAATGGAAATTCAAAACTGCTTTGGGAAAACTCCGGAACAGATCTACCTGCACGGATGATTCTTTTATTATTTGAATTTTTAGTATATCGAGCCCTACCCGCCAAAAGGGGCGTAAGCGACAAAAAGGAAATTTTTCAGCAGGCGTTTTTTTATCAACCATGCAATACCGTATATACTAACGTGAAGGTCAATGGACAAGTTACGTTTGGTGTTGAGGGGGCGAGGTTGCGCTTTGCGCATTCTTAGATATCGTAAGAGCCTTTGACAACACCTCACACGAGGCAGTAGATCAAGCTCTAGAGAAGAGGTGGAGGTGGATCGGAACCATGCTACGGACCAGATTAGCAGATGGTCTGGAACGGCGAGTCTCAACATCAACCCCGCCAAAGCCGCCATCATCCCGTTTACAAAGAGAAGGAACCTCCCAGGTATATACCCTAGAACACTGGGAGGTATAGAGCTAGAAATGTGCAATGAAGTAAAATATCTGGGGCTCATTTTTGACTCCAAAGTTTCATGGAAAAATCACGTTGAGTACGCTGAGGCAACAAAGCGACCTGGAATAAGACAATCTTAGAGAACACCTTCAAGGCCCACATCCAAAGGTGGTTCACAGATGGCTCAAAACCGACAAAGGGATAGAAGGAGGAATATTCGGCCCTAGGGCTGAGATCCCCATTCCCCTGGGTGTGGAAATTCTTCTCTCTGGGGGAAAACACCCCGGCCGGGTCACCAAGGCCTACAGGGAAACGAGGAGGCTGACAGGCTAGCAAGAGAGGCCGCAGCCAGTAGACCCATAAGCCCTGAATCCTCCCTTGCATTGGGACCTCACACCATTTAGGAATAGTTATGAGCGGAAGAGCGAAGGCCAATAAGAGCCTTTGGGAGAACACGCCTGGACTAAGACACAATTTTTTTGCATTAACGAAAACAATTTTGATGATTTAATTTTTTTAACTCATTTACAGGTTTAGAAATAAAAGAGGCTGATGCTTTGGCTTGATACATTTCTAAAAAAACACCCTGAATTCTGCTGAATCGAAGAGCAAGCTCGTTCGACGTGTTGTCCCGGATATAGCGCTTAACCTCAAAAGCAGTAGTCGATCGAGCGAACAAGCTATATCGGCAACGAAAAACCAATATATATGTAGATTATTTCAACGCGACCATTCAAATTTCATTTTAAGACAGTTCTTTTTTTTATCAGCAAATCACAAGTTCGGTATTTGGAAGTTCCTACGCGCATATCTTTGTTTGTTTACCTAAACTTTACAGGGCGGCCAACATTGCCGATCTTAATGAATTGGACTTGCAATTCATAATCGCTTTTGAAAAATATAATGAACTTCTGGTTAATAAATAGACACAAGTATTTTGTTTTTTTATTGCGTGTGACTTGTCGTTTTATTTAAATTTAATAAATCTTTGGTGAACATATAAATTAAAAAAATTTACATTAAACAAAGATAAGGCCTATGTATATACTTGAGTTGTCGTTGCAAAATTGACAAATAAAATAAACTTAAAATATTTCTTTTTACTCAACATATTTGAGTACGGTGTGCATTAGGTACTACAAATGAAATATTATTTAGCGAATAATTACGATAAATTAAAACTGATTGAATGTATGTAGATAAGGCAACATAATCGATTGCATTTCTGTGCAAAATACTTCAAAAATATTTAACATGACCAACGATTGCGGCCTGCTTGATTGTTTCCTGTCTATATTGTTTTGTTTTATAAAAAATTGTAAATTTTATGCCATTGTAAATGTTTTTGTAGAAAAAACACAATGTCCTAAAAATCGTGTATAGGTATGCACTTACATATGTAAAACTTCAACTTAAGCTAATTCATATTTTGCTAAACATACATACATTTGTGTGTATAAAAACGAAATTTTTCAAAATTTATATTTTACAATATTAATTGAAAATATGTATGTACGTATGCAGATTTGCACTTGTGCGCTTATTTAGTAAGATTTGTTGTTTGCTTTATAATTAGAATATTTATTTTTTAAATCTTATAAAATTTAAAAGTATGTGTAAATAGATGCACTTGTATAAATAGTGTTTGTTTACAATGTCAAAAAATTTAATTAATGCGTGGCACTTCTCTCATAAGAAATAACAAATCAATCGGTGTTTTTATGTACGTATGTATGTAAGTGCAGGTATTTCCGTTCAACATTTTTTTGTGCGGCAACAAGTTCATTGCATTTTCTTGTTTATTTTATGTTAAAAGTTTTACCTTCTCTATTTAAAAATAAGTTTTAACATTTTTTTTTTTGTTTCACACGAAAACTGAATCATGCTGCAATAAATTCAGTTGAAGTATGTTCTTCGAAACCGTTAATTGGCTTGTGGAGGTCGTCATACTTAAACTAAAGAAGTATTAACTACTACATATATATAATTGCATCAATACTTTTGTAGATGAACATCATTAATTGAAATAACCTTAACTAAAATTTTAATTAAAAGGTATATGGGTTTACAAGAAACACATGATTGCGCTTGTATGCGTATACTTAATAATTTAGGAAGACCAATAGTTATTATTGAATAATTAGTTAGCTAATACCGATGATATTCGCAAGCGAATATGTTATACTAGTAAACGTGTCAGTTTACAATTTGACTGCTTACGCGTTTCATTGGTACCACGAATATGTCAAATAAAACTTCTACTACTCTCTCTAAACTTTCTACTTAATATCAATCATTGCATTAAAGTACTGCATATATAAATATTGCTGCTATCATCGGTATGCGTGTTCGTATCGTTCTAATAATTGTGTACTCGGCAAAATGCTGGCGATACACTCTTCTCCCCGCCCCGCTTTTCCTAAGCTGCGACAGAAATTTATTCTATCCTCGCAATTTTCGTTATTTTTCTTATTATATTTTTTGGCACTTATTTGTTATTATTGCTGCGGTTACACATCAATTCCTTCAGCTCACGTGCGTATGTCGAACTGACCATTTACTAGTTGCATAATCATATAATCACACATCCACTGTACGCACTCAAATATCAATTTTTTTGTATGGCTTCACTTTCACAGCGTTTATTACTTCTTTACTAATCGTTCTTGTTCATTATTTTAGCAATTTTCCCACTCTCTACTACACCGGAATTATGGAATGTGTTTGCTATTGCGCGAGGGTTTTGGCGGTGGCGTAGGTGGCCGTTTTTCGGCGAGCACGAAATTTCTGGCCTCAACATATTCGTACGCACTGTTTGTAATACTGGTGTGTTGTACGGTAGTAGTGCTGGTGGTGATTGTGCTGGGACTAACTGGAGTCAAAGGGAAACAATTGGGAT
Source organism: Rhagoletis pomonella (assembly GCF_013731165.1). Classification (NCBI taxonomy): domain Eukaryota; kingdom Metazoa; phylum Arthropoda; class Insecta; order Diptera; family Tephritidae; genus Rhagoletis; species Rhagoletis pomonella. Next base: position 8,350,928 of record NW_023458558.1, read on the forward strand.
TCCAATCAATACTGTAGTTAAAACTGCTAAAATCGGTTGAATCGCGAGTTTTGGCTGGTAGTGGGGGTGGTATTAGGTCCTCCTCCGAAGTAGAATCTGTTGTATCTGAAAATTTGGAAGTTAATAATTTGTTTTTATTTTGAACGAACTATTTGTGCAAATAGAAAACTAAACTAAGTATATTGTTCTGCTAACCCGAAAAAGTGCCTTAACAAAGTAAATATTGCAAAAGTTTCCCACAAATTGGAATTTTTTGGAAATATTGATGATTGAGTGTATTTTACTCAGGCATTTTGTTAGGAACTTTATGTAGACCATATCTCACCGAAGTTCATTTATTTTAGGCTCAATTTAGTTCAAATTCGCAACGTACGAGTACTTTAGCTAATACATTCGCTATCGGTACCGCTAGATGGCGCCGACACCGAATAATTCATATTTACTCTACGAATTGATTCAAACTTTGGTTCATCAAACCCGATTTTTTCTTAAAACAAAATGCGTGAGTACCAGGTACTCCTGAAATTCGATGTGTAAACATCTGTGTACGGCTTGGCAAAGCATTAGGCGAATCAGTTTTTCGTGACAAGTTTCAAACTATCTTGAAATGACCTCGAAGTTGTCCTAAAATGACAACAAGTCTTGAAACTATTCCTTACTTGTCCCAAAGAGATCCCGAACTAGTCCCAAATGAAAGGCAGAAAAAAATTAATACGAATAACTTTTTCCCCCGCAATGTTGCAAGGGTTGGAGAGAACTCACATACATTTAATTTCTTTCTTTCGATCATATCCTTTCTATAACTCGTTCTTTCGAAATTTTCACTCACCAACAGAATTACGATTGCTGCTATCCGCACCCGACAATGAATGCGCATCAGTACCGGAGAAACCTTTCATGCCAGTAGTCGGTGTGGCGATGCTGGCAGGGCGTGACAAACGTCGTTCCTTTTCCTTCTCAGAACGCAATGGTCGCTTTGTGGTTAACTGGAAAGATGGAAATAATAAATGCAAATACATCCTATATACATCGGTATCTACTAGTTAATAAAAATATTAACACGCTGTTGCTGAATCCATCGATATCCGTGTTTTGGTGAAATCTACGAAAGTACTATCAATGAATGCGTATACTTACTGCGCTGGATTCAGCATCAGCCCCGCTTAAATAGGATTTTCGTTAGAACAATTCATTCCCCAATTTACCTCTTGCGTCAACACTTTCGGATCTGGTGATTTAGCTGTTAAAGAGGAATTGGAGGCGCTTGTTATTGATGCAATCGATGTAATTGACTCCCGTTCGGGTGTTGCCGTTATTGTTGTCAGTGGTGACATATACCACTGACTATTGGCAACTGGTAGGCTCAGCGTTTCACGATCCAACTAAGACATAAATAAAAATATACATAATTAAGCATAACCGATTTGTAAGCAATATAAACCACCAAGCGAGGCAACAAAAATCACAAACCTTTTTCATTGAGCGCCGTTTTGAGGGCGTTTTCTCTTTAGACTTGCTTTTTGTGCTGGGCGAATGGCCGAGGCTAGGTCTGTTGAAGTTGTTGTGGTTGTTGTTGTTGTTGTTGAGGTACGAGATAGAAATAGAAACGAAAGGCGAACAATGCAAAAATAAGCAAAAACAAATAGAAAATAAGGGAAACAAATAAAAAGTCACAAAATCGGCAAACTATGATATAATAAAACCAAATCAACAACAGAAGAGAGTAACAAACCCCCTCAATTCAAAATGGTAAAGCTTAAAAAGATTTTAAAGCAAACTAAAATATAAAAATTAATTTAATTTAATCAGATTTTCAAACTAAAAATGCAGAGCGTAAAGAACGAGGAGTGGAAATTGACATTTAATTGATTAGTAAACAGTTTATTCAAGGGTGATTATTTGTTGGTAGATTTTACGATAAAAAATATGTATGTTGCGTGCTTGGTTGGATTAGATGTGCTAAGTGTTATATGTACTCAATGTCTTATATCGAATATTGCAACTCAATTATTTTTTAGTAGACGTTACCTGGGGTTGAAATTGAAACTCGCGAATGTTGATTTTATCGAACTGGTTTGTGGACGTGTCGAGGAAGTAGATTTCGACAAGCCGCTACTGCGTATGGAAATACAACGAGTACAGTGTGAATAAATGCATACTTCGAAATTGATAACAAACTAATGGCGTATACTTACTCTGACGAGCCCATGCTCGTTTCCGATAAGCGATTATTGCCCTCGAACATGCCAGGTAGGAAGGAGCCATTGCGACGCATAATCACCGACTCGCGATCTAGCTTCAAGTCACAGGTCTACATAGACGAATAATTTGATCTTAGTTCTTAAAATATATCGCATATTCGTTAGGATGTAATTTACCTTCTTGCCATATTTGTTTTCTACACTCGCCTGCATATCAGCGAAGCATTGCTCCATACGTTCATGGAAGAGTTTTAAGCTTTCGGGGGCCTTGTGTTTGTGCAATGTTATGGCTGCAGGGAAGTAAATGAATTGTTAAATGTACATAATTTTATTTACTAAAGACAAGAAGATTTAATATACCAATTTCGAGTAGTGGTATCTGCGAGGCGATTAAGTCTTTTAATTCCTCCACTAGATGTTTCTCCTCGGGGTGTTCATCCAAATAATCAGATGTCAAGAAGGCATCCTCATACTTGTTAAAGCCACCCATGACTGCTGGGTCGACAATGCCATTGATTTTCATGCTAAGCGGATTTATGGCCAATGTTTCATCATTCCTGTGCTCAATAATCAGGTCGCGTATATCCTTATTGGTCTTCTTCATTGTTTCAATAGCCAAAGCGAGGGGTGATATCTGAATGATTAAAAAGTTGCTTGGTATAGGTTCGAGTGGATCAAACAACGTATACACGTTAATTCAATCGCCGATATGACACAGAAGAGGAAGTTTATTAAAAAATATATTTACACATTCGTTTCACACTCATGGATATCTATCGACTATACTACATAGAGTACTTAGTAATCATTTAATAAATTCTGATCGACATCATTGAAATTTACATTAATTTGCCCTTACCTTGAATTTTTTCGTGTCTGCAAGTGGAAACCAGCGCAATATGCCTGGCAGCGGATAACTTGTGGTCATCACTGTTCTTTCCAACCAGAGGCTACGCACATCATCCACGCCACAGCCGTTGCTTTCGCGATAGGGACGTGAGAATTGGAATTTTTGCACATTATTCGATGTAAAATAGTTGACAATTTTGCTTGATACCATCTTTCCTTCGAATTTTATGAAATTCTCATTCATCAGCGGCTCCACCTTATTCACTTGTATGAATTGACCGTCCGCTTGTGTGATATCCTCACCTGGCGCCTCTAGAGTCTGCATGAGTTCTGCTTGTGGATGCTGCACCAAAATGCGCGAACAGAAGTCACTCAAACGCTCATATTCCTCACCCCGAAATATGAATGCCTTATTTTGGAGGAAACGTGGAAAGCCCAGACCATAGAAGCAAACACGGAAATATTCTGATGTGTGGCGCAGCTCATTCAATATTTTCTCATAGAACTGAGCCATCTTTGCTAGCATTTTCGCCAATTTCAAATAGTCATAGATCTCATTCTCATATTCTTGTGCCAGCACTTTGCACATATCGATGGCACACTCGAACATGTGTCCCCTATCGAAGTAGTCTATGATTTCATAGTAGAGCGCCTCTTTGAGTTCGCGATGCGTGCGACACGCCATATGCCGATGGGAGCGCAAGAGGGGCGACAATTCTGTGTCGTTCCATTGCAACAACTCTGTGTGCAGTTTCAGTGTGAAAGCGGCCTCAGTGTAGTTGTTGAACTCCATATGCAGGTCGCAAAGCTTGTACACGTATCGTATGTACATCTCTTTGCGATTCACCTGCGAGTAGAATTGCAGCAGCGAGAATGTACAAGCCATGCGATTCTCCTTGCTCTCGTCCTGTATGATGCAGCGATACTCGAGTAGGCGTTCAATAAGCTTTGTCACCATATTCACAAATTTTGTGCCCTCGATATTAAGTATATTGTGCGCCTGACACTTCTCCATCATAATGCATTGAAAGAGGTCCTTGTAGTCGGCGTCTCCTTTGCCTGGTAATAACATTAGAATTATTAGAAAAAAAAAAAAATGCAAAAAACAATACGACCAAATTCAGTTTTGAACGCGAATCACTTACCTGCACCAATCAGTATATCCAATTTTTCGATCATTTCCGTTTCGAATTCGTTAAAGTTCGCCTTGTAATGCAAATGATTGCGCTTCGTATCGCCATAGCTGTTGGGCAGCATTTTCGAGCTATAATACTCACACTGCATCATATCGAAAAAGATGGGTATGGTCGCTTTACGCAGCTCCACCTCTGGTATCATGCTCATTTCGAGTATCGGCTCAACCAGCTGGGGTACGAATTTCGGCTTGTGCTCGCCCAACTGGAACCACATCTTACGTATCTCCTGCGCGGTGTCCTTGCGTATGTCGCGGTACCGAGCGAAGATGACTTGCCGTTTGTTGTCATTGAAGTCGTTTAACTGCAACGGCGACTGGATAAGGAATGCTATGGAGCACTGGAAGAAATTCGACCACACTTGCTTCTCGAAGGGATCGAAAAAGTGATCGATGATGACTACGGAAATGTGTTGCAACGAGCGCAGTATAACCGTATTTTGGTGCATTATCATATCCATCCAATCGCGTGAGAAAACGGGCTTCTGATGTGGCGATACGAGTTCTTCGAATACTAAAAGTATTTCAATGATGAAATCTTGCAGCTCAAAACGATTGTTCAGATGCTTAACGAAGATATCGTAGTGTGCGGCATCCATGCGCTGCAGGATGCCCAACATGATGGCCACCAGATTGCCGACTAGTTGGTTTTCGCGATCGAGTGCGTGTGAAGTCTTGATGATGGTGCGCAGTAGAATAAGCATTATGTCACGCACATCGTTGTGCGTCTTGCCAATGTCCTTGCGGTACAAAAGGCGTAGAATATTGTTCATTATGATAATACATTCGTTGACCTGTTGCAAGAGGGAAGAGTGTGAGACCAAGAAAAAACGAATGGATTAGATGAAAAAAAAAAACAAAGGAAGGTCTTATTTTAGGTGCATTGATCGGTGACCTTTAACAGCGATCTAAAACCAATCTATAGCCGCTAACTCTTATTCCCTGATTGAGCATCATTTTTTCTTAATCAAATACATAGTATGTAGGGACGTTTACGCAGTTCATTTTCAGTGACATATTTTTGGATATCGCATATATTATGGTCATTTTCGTCAACAAGCAAATTTATTATGAAAAATGAAAAGTTTTAGAATAAAAATGTATCAATACATCCTAAAACCCTTTGAGCAAAGATAGCAGGAATGTTGAGATTTTAATCAACAAAAAAAAAAAAACAGTTTCGATAAAAAAATTGATACATTAAACTAAAGAACTAAGCAATCGCTTTTTCGGTTCTCGATTTATTGAAATAAATTTAAGAAAAAGGTCTGACATTTTAAGAAAAGGCAATTGCTTGGGTCTTATTCACAAAGCCCAATGACTATTTTTATTAACGTAAGTTTTAATGTCCAACATTGTCAAAAAACTTTGTCATTTAACGTCTACTGGAAATTCAGCATGAGTCCAAGGCGAATTCATATAAGGTGGTATCAATTCAACAAATACAACAATTACTTGTATTTTGTTTTTGCTTTTAGCTGGTGATTGTATTTTCTGTCGCCCTTTTTCATTCGGAGAAGAATAGCTGAAATTTGACAATCACTCTCACGTTTTCCCTCACTCACTAGCAAAATATAAAAATTTGACAATCAAACGCTACACACAGCTGATTAAACAACACCACCTTATATAAATTCGCCTTGCATGAGTCTTTATTCAGATGTCATTTTAAATGCCATTTTTTGTTTGCTATTTCTTTTCTTGGTAGAAATTAGCCAAATACAGAACTTTATTCAAATATGAGTTTGAATAAAGGTCTGATCTCGAATTTTGGAAAGAAGGCAAGCACATGTGGAAAAGGAGTCTTGAGGTTTTTATGTTGATAAGAATGAAATTTCGATCAATATTACTTCTACTACTACTACTTAAAAAAAGGTCTGAAACGAACTCGACTGTTAGTTACATGATTTGGCAACATGGATCCTAATCATAAGTGATAGGCTTTCGGCCTTTCAACTGCGAGATTAAATCATGTCTAGCTCTTGATTGCATGGAGTAACCTTAATCCTCTACAATGACATCAAACTATTGTGAATACCAGGTCATATCGGAATGGAGGAAAACGAAGTACCTGACAAATTAGAGGCCACTATTACAACGGGTCTTGAGCCTTCAATAGCGGAGAGCCCAAATAGAGAAAGCTACTAAGAGTAAATCTCAAGCAAAGCTCATAAGAGCTCCGCCAGCGTTCCCAAGACAGTCGGGTCTACATAACCGGAACGACCCAGATTTATATCTGGCCACTCCAGCAACACTCCCCAAAAAGTCTTTGGGGAATTTGTATGCTGCTACAACAACAACAACAACAGAGCTCCGGCAGATACAGGGCCTAGTGGGAGGATATAGTATTAGGATATTTCCACTCCCAGTCAGTTTAAAGAAAAAATTTTACTTACAGCCCCATTCGATCATCCCCGAACAATCTTTGTCGCTTTTGTGATTTGCTCGAAGACACACCATCGGCCTTTCACGCTGAATGTGATGCCGTTTCTATCGCTAAATGAGCATTGTAACATTGAAGAAGCTTTTTCACTCCATCCGAACCGAAATAGCGATGCGCCAAACACAACCATAGTTTAGTTTAAAAAAAGTAAGGGGAAATGTCAACAAAGAATTGGGAGAAATTACTTGAGTTTATACTGTGAAATACCCGGAAAGAATTTTTATGGATTACAAGCGTGTATCAATCGTTCGTTGGTCAAATGGAATTTATATCTGAAAAAATTGTCACATTTTAACAACCTTAGAAATAATCGTATAATTTTTTTATTTGAAATTCCTTCTTTTTATTTATGTTTTTTCCCTAAATATGATTTAATTACATATTTACTTTTAAGGTAGCAATCAGAGGCTAAACCGGTCATAAGATTTATAGATATTCGGATACGTGTGGCATTAAGCATAGATCGGCTTAATTTGAAAAAAATTTAGCTTTTTATTCTATTGACTGCATAACGAATGTGTATTGATATTTCGAGTTGCAACGAAATGACAAGAAACAAACTTAATGACAGCTTTTATTGCAAGTAAAACTTTTGCCATTTAATTCGAAGTGGAAATCCGGCATTATGGAAGTTCTAGTAAATATTGAGTTAAAAGTCTTGATTTCTTGAAAAAATAAATTACTAAAATAGTCGTTGCCCAAATGAAAGTTAAGCGCAATTACCAGGTAAGCCTAAAATTAACTAAATCAAATTACATACATACGTATAAATATATAAGCAAAGCTTAAACGAAAAGCCAAGAGCAGAAAGTATAGAATGTATCATATATTTATGTAAACGATGTTTGCTGATTGTATTTGCGAGTATATGCAAATATTTCTGAAGAACTAAGTATTGAAGTAAATTAAGCAGTGATTACCAGGGTTGCTTCTCAGGTGTTGAAAATTTTTAAAACGAAAGCGACAATGTCAAATCTGACAGATGTTACAATATTTCATACTTAAGTAGTAACCCGTGTACTCTCTGTTCCCCAAAATAAGCAAGTAGTATAAGAATATAGCTTAAAAAGCAAAACAATAAAACATATCCTGCCCAGGCTTTACATTTTACAAATAAATACCAAACTCTACATACAATGTTTTCTGTGTACGTCTGGAAGCGTTGTGGCAACAAATGAACAAACGAACTGACATAAACCTAACTATATCTGTGCCCGTCAATTAAAGCGCTATTTCATAGGGTTCTCAAACAATATTTTAACGATTAACTAGCCACAGGTGTAGTTTAAGTTGCACCTAATAGAATCTTAATAAAAATATAAAATTTTGCAAGGGAAACTTATAATTTTTTTAATTTATGGTCAAACCTGCTTAGTAAGACAAGCTACTTTAATTAACAGGCTTAGATATTTCGTTGCGAAGTACCCTACCAGAACATATTAAGTCGAAAATTTCCAACACGAACATTGCCAGTAAAAAAATTAGATCATCCAAATATTAATTTTAGATCGCTTATTCGCGTGCAATGGATTACTACACAAATCTCCGATCCATCTGCATTTTACACTCCTTTTTAACAATGCATGTCCTTACGGGCGAGACGCACTCCTTTTGAGCTCCTAACGGAAGACAGAACGGAAATATTCTTTTGAGCCTTTTTGACCTACGAAACGAAAACAAAGGAAGTCATCTTCCTATATTCGTCAACTCGTTTAATACTTCAAAACGGATTCAATAAGTATGGAATAATACAATTTTCGGAGAAAAAAAAATGCCTCGCTTAACGCGGCGCCAAATGGTTGAACAAGTTATTTATTACTCCTTTATTGTTCGATTTTGGTATTAATCCATACATTTTTACACTCGGTTAGAAGAGTAGAGAAATTCACACGTACATTAAAATGCACAATAGTATACGGTATCATTTTTACGAGGTAAAATACCCATAAATAATGGGTATTACTCTGGTATTTACCCAGTCTGTTCTGGTAGGGGTACCAACAGATCAAAGTGTTTTTTTTTTTTAATACATGTAGATGTGGGATGTATGTATGTATTACAAAACAAAAGCAAACCGAATTGAGGCATCCCCACTGGAAAATTACAACAAAAAAAACCCCCCATACATTCACCTCACCCATCGCGCTTGCTGTGTTACATACGTTTGCTGCTTCCTAATCCATTTGTGCGAAAATACAAGTAACACGTAGTACATACATACGCCTTTACGTGCTCAAATTATAATTTTGTAATCTTTTTTCTATTTGTATTTATTGCGGCTGTAGTAAGTTTATTATTTTTACCTTTTGTTTGGCAGTTGTTTCACGTGTGTGCAGGTGTGATTTTAATTGTCCGAGGACTTTTGCTGCTTTCGAGAGATTCTTTTCTTGTTGCCATATATCGGATTTCGAGTCGCCCTAGACAATTTGATACACAAAACGTTTTGCAAAAAGCGAATACACAAAGTGTTTCAAATACATAGATTAACGAATGAACACGTTACAGGTAAACACAAAATATGTATGGATGTAAGTATGTAGTTGTGTGCATGTATGTTTGTATGTATGTATGTAAATCAGTAACTGCTGTGCTGATGTACACCATGGCACTCACATACATATATTGTCTTGCAAGCGGAAATTAGTGAAGTTAAAACCAAAAAAAAAATATATAAATAATAATAATAATTAGAAAAAGTAATTTGAAGTATGTACCCACAACTAAAATTATGTAATTATATGGGGTGAATTTTGTGCGCATTCAAATTAAGAGATGATTATTATCATTATGTTTTGTTGCATGTAAAAAAGATAATTGCAAAAAAAAAAAAAATTAAAAAAAAATTATCTAGTTACTAGAAGATTTAAAAACAAAAATGTATAAATGCATATATTGCACTCCGTAAATTAAAGAAACTATACCCAAGTTTTATGTATTAATTTTATGAGTTTTAAGTATGCAAATGAGAAGTGGTGAAATTGCTGATGATTTCGATATGCAGTGATGTATTTGATGTTTGTGGGTGGTGGTGACAAAGGTGCAACTGTAATTTACAACATACATGTATAGTATATGTATCTATAGGTGATTTTGCCAAAGCAAACTGTACCGCGTGCACAACAACTACACCAAATAATTTATATAACTAAAGAGAGATAATAAAAACATATAACACCCGAAACAAAACCACCTCAAAAACTAAGGAGAAAACACAAACTGAATGACAAAAAACTAAGATATATCTACAAATACATACCTAACACGAAAAAGGCTTAGTGGATCTTGAAACGTTTGTTGAACAGGAAAAAAATTATTTGATATTTCAAATCTTGCAATTTTATATTTTTAACGGCATCCTTTGGAGATTAAAAAAAAAGTGGAAATCGCTACAAAGAAAATCTAAATCTAAGCTTTAGATCACCTTGCATTTAGATAACAATGACCAAGCTGCTATTAGTTCTGAAAATATTCGATTTCTCACCAAATCTAACAAAAATTCATAACCGGGGGCCATACCCCTATCTGCATATGAACATCGACTAGCGAATGGTAGATGGAAAAGGGAGCACATATACAAGTGGGATGACAAGAAAAATCTGGACTGCTTTCAATTTAAATATAATAGATCTGACTTTGATCTCAATTCATAACCTTATATGGAAACGCACCCTAATAAGCGAATGCGCTATCCTAGAGCTGAAAGGACGAGGAAGAGAAGAACCGTTCCCACGACAGTCGGGTCTACGTAACCGGAACGACCCAGATTTATATCTGGCCAAGGACTGTCACTCCAGCAACACTCCCCAAAAAGTCTTTGGGGAATTTGTATGCTGCTACAACAACAACAACAGGAAGAGAAGAAGAGTCTCAAGCTTTTCTCTCTCAGTGCCTTGCTCCAGCCTCCATAATTTTTTTTATTTTATTTTTACTTTTTAATAATATCTGTGGACATATGACAAAACAACCTCTTTCAAAATTACACATTTTTCAGGAGAGCAAAAAAACATATTAAATGCTCTCCATAGCATAAGATTCTTACAATTAAGGAAACATTTTTGTTAAAACTGGACACGTATCAATAAACAAGCATTTTTCAATAAATTTTATTTATTTTAAATATATAAATTAGTCAAATTCAGTCAAATGCTCTTTCAAACAAAAAATCATCTTATCCCATGCAAGTTATTTAGTCAAATTGAGTTTAAGTAAAATAGTAAATGGGGTTTTGCCTTGGCTCAATACAAGTTTATTTGAGAAAGCAACTTTTTTAAAATATGCATTTGGCAAATTAAATGCAAATCGCCGAAATTGCACAGACGATAAATAGAGACAAGTTCTTTTGCTATAACTTTTCCGTTTGAAATTTATTTAAATTCCAACGTATTCGAAAGAAGATCTTTTGTCAAATGCAATTTCGAAAAAATGAGAAAGAAATTCATTATAGGATATATTAAAGGTCATATTAATATGGCGGTAGGACAGAAATACGCGCATTGATAATTCATGCATACGATAGAAATCTTGGAAAATGGTCTTATCTCGAGAGAAATATCCGCAGATATGTACATACCTATGTACGACCGAATTTCAATTAGAATGGCAATGGCGTTATGGAATTGGCAAAGGTTGAACCGTTTAGTCGGCATCGATATCGGCTAGTATCGGCACAAATATTCGACATCGGCATCGCCCTATTTTGGCCGATTATTTGAGCTTTCTTTTCACCATGTATAGTACTTTATTCAGGTGAATTCTCTGTTTTAGCCTCAAATTTTATCTGCTATAAAAGTGAAGAAATTATTATATTTCAGCACTGGCAGCTGATTTTATTAGCAGCGGCATCGGCAAACTTAAAAATAATCTATTCCCGTCGAATTTCATAAGACGAACTTCGTCGTCGATTTGATTGTGTGCAATCGCGTATACTTCAGTGTGTTGTAATTTTGACAGGACAGCGTACTTTTTTCCGACGAAGTTCCCCCGTCAGCGAATTTATTTTGTTGATACTTATACTCTGAGAAAACTATGTAATTTCGACTATTGATATAAAAACGTAGCTTATAAAAAAAAGAGTAAGAACAGAACCGCATGACCAATCGGTTGGAATTTGACCAGCCTTCTGAGACCGAATTACTGATCAGAAAAGGGTTGGCTTGTGAAAATAATTTACTATTTGTTCCTTTTAGTAGTGAAATGGAGGATTTTTCGCACTATTTCCTCCTTTTAGTAGCAGAATGATACACTTTAGCTGCAGATGCGTGCAAAGGAGTAAAATAAACTTATTGCGAGCAATCCTTGCCCTGTTTGCTTTTAGAATGAAGAATAACATGCATTTAACAAAAATTTGGCAAAAATCTCAGAGGAAAGAAGAAAGTTTTGTAAAATATTTGAAATTTTGTAAAATAAAAAAACCCGGACTTTTACAGCCGCATTCAAGAGTCGTTTAATGAATACTTAAGGCGTTCCTCAGTAACGATTTGAAAACATTCCCTCTCAGAGTCAGTTAATGATTCGTTAACGGTATTTAATGAACATTACAGTAAAGCAAAGAAAATTTTAAATTTCGCTAACGTTGCTGTAACGCTCGCAATGGCCCAGTGTTCAGAGCACTGGCGAGTGATCTGAGTTCAATTCGCGGCAACGGATTTTTTTTAAATATTTTTTTTTTTTAATTCTTAACTTTTATTGTTAAAAAATAAATATTTTTTAATTTCATTTAATATTTAGAAACTTTTTTTAATTAATTTTTTTCTTTTTAATTCTCTCAATTATTTAGCTTTTATTGTTTTAAAAAAATATTTTTTTAATTTCGTTAAGTTTTTAGAAAACTTATTGCCAGATAAATAGAATAACGCTAAGGCCTCCTCATTAGTATATCTTTCAATTCTTCATTCGAAATACAGAAAGAGCTTTCAAGATAGTTGCTGGAATAGAAACGACTTTCGTCTTTCGAAAGACTGATGCCTAATATATACCGAACAATAAACAGCGAATTATAAGTTCAAGTAGTAAATCCTCAACAGTTTAGTTATTTATTAAAACGAGCTCCTAATTGCATGATGGCAAGCGCGAGGAAATTCAGATCGCAACTCGATGTTACACATCCTATCATACGGATGGAGGCAGGCTTCGAAACTTATTTTATTTTAAATACTAAACCCAAATCTTAAAACACACAAAAATAAATACGGTAAATGTGGGTTGCTGCATTTAAGCAGTGTTTACAGTATTTGTATTTAGTTCGTTATATGGGGCCGTTAAACATGCGTGAAATGTGTAATAAAATGTACACAAATATTATTTACCAGCTTCTATTAATAAACCACCCCCTCAATGTCTGTACATACAAATGCATATATTTTCGTACGTTAAATCGCCGACCTGGGCTAGGTGCGTACTAACAAAAAAACACACGTCACAGTGAAGTCTAATTACAATATTGCACAGTTGTGAAACAACTACTAAACATTTATGTATACGTTTTTAACATTTTAAAGTTTTAAAGTATGTGTTTAAAAGTAAATTTGCAAACCAAACATTCGTTTTTTATAAGAAAAAAGAAAATGTTTTAAAAATTAGTGCAATCATGCTAATCGAAAATGCATAAAATAAACTAAAAATATGTTGCACAAAACAGGCACAAACACACGGACGTAGTATAAACACAGAACATGCTTAATTAGTAAAATACGTTTGGCTATACGATTTCTGTGCCGTAAAGATTAAGTGGCTTTAAATCGCACTATTTTTGTGATATCTACAACAATAAACATTTACATATTGAGTAAGTAATTTTCAAACACATATTTAAGGCTTGCATTTATCGATCGGCTAACATAAAATATTTAACTCTTGCAAATGTACAACATTGCAGCCTCAAGTAACCGTTAAAAGAGAACAGTGATGTATAGTAACGATGAAGTTGATATTAAATCGCTTTGTCGTAATAGTTTCAAAGTTTAGCTCAAATAGGTTTAGTTACAAATTGAATGGAATTTAAATGTATGTATGCAGTATATAAGTAAATTTAATAAGTTCAATAGTATTTATGCAAGAAAAAAAAGGTTGTAAACGCTTTATTTAGAGATGAAACACAAAGAGTAAGTAAAGTTAAAATTAACAGCCAAAATGAGTTATGTATGCAAAACAACTTGAGCAAGTCAATGTTATAATTTGCGTATGCGGTAAGTATTATTCATAAATCAGTTTGAAAACAAATGTAACGAAACACAAAAATAATTATGAGGGAATAGAAACTAAATATGAAGGTAAATACCTCTTCTTTGCTCTCAATGCGGTCCTTAATGTGATTGCAAAAGACGGGTAGCAGAACGGCGCGACAATCGGGCGAAAGGAACAATTTGGAATCCACAAAGTCCTTGATGCAACCCATTTTCGACTGGGTCAAGCGGCGTGGCGGAAACTGACGCAAAATATTGACAATCACATTGCTAGATGTGAAAGCAGCGAAACAGAAACAGAAATATTTGAGAAATTATAGAACTCATAACGTCTTTCAGATTGCATACAGACCTTAAGCGCACCTCGTCGAATACCATCATTAAATCAGTGGCAATGATGTGCAAGTTTTTCAGCAGCGCTCCCTCAGATTTTAACAAATCCGTGGGGCAGGCAATCATTTTTATGAACATCTCCAGTAGTTCTAGAGGCAGCAAGGAAGTTAGCATTTAATTACTTAAGTGTAAACTAAATAATTAGAGCAGCAACACTCACCATGCAGTTTATTTGCAAAATCATCGTAATCCGAGTTGCCGTTGATCGCCGCGAAGAGCACACGTGAACGTATGACGAATTTCATAACATAATGCAAATATCTGGTGGTCTTGTAAAGCCGTTTCACCTCCACGCGCTCCTCAATTTCAATACCATCTGCAGACTTTTCAATGGGCTCAATGGCTTCTCTGATATTACGTTGCAGCACATCAATTAGTTTGCTGTGCGTAAAGTAAGAGGAAAAGTGTTAGTACAAAATAATTACCGTTAAATTAAGAACACCTTTTTGCAATAAAAAAATGTGCAATACTTACTCATAGGCCAGCGTCGCTGAAAAGCTCTCATTTATGTACACATCCAAAACGGTGAGAAAATGTTGATATTTTAGATCGGATACTGTCTCAATAAGATGTATAATACTCATGAAAACCAGCTGATCGTAACGTGCAGGATCGTCATTTTCAACCTACGCAGATGCACATTGCAATAAAATAAGGTGTACAAAAATTTAAAACACGCTTTACCAAAATGTTGAATAAGGCATCGAGTATGTCTTGCAGAAATTTCACCACCTCCTCGCCGGGCACATTTGATAAGGCGTTCAGTGACTCCTCCAGCGTTTCTTTGTGCGCCGACCAATTGAGCAAACCAAGTAGACTCACTGAAACACAGAAATGTCACTGAAATATAGTAC
This sequence comes from Rhagoletis pomonella, assembly GCF_013731165.1. Classification (NCBI taxonomy): domain Eukaryota; kingdom Metazoa; phylum Arthropoda; class Insecta; order Diptera; family Tephritidae; genus Rhagoletis; species Rhagoletis pomonella. The sequence goes on from NW_023458558.1 coordinate 8,366,041, forward strand.
CTAAACACCATTTACGTATCTATCAAAGTACTCACCGCTTTGTGTCAATTTCGTGCTGCATAGATTAACGCAAATTGCCAGCTGATCTTTGGGCAGCAAGGCTAGACCGCCCAGCGACGGCTTGGTGCCCAGCAATTCACCAAGCGTTGAGGGTAAGTCCATGTAAATATTGGCGTTATTCTTATCATACTTTTTGTGATCGATCTTGTACACAGCCAGATTGTGTTGTCCTTGCTGAAGGCATAACAAAAACATTCATAGCAGAAATTAAAACGCACTCATAGTGTGTGCTGCTGACTTACCAATATCGTCGTGCCATTGTCCTGCATTAATTTCACATACGACAGCCCGAATGGCTTCTCGGATTTGTCCTTTTGCTCGTTGGAGCTTCGATGTTTGAAGAGGAATTTCAAATGACACTGCTTGAATTCGTCAATAGGCACATGTATCTGCGATAAGAAAAAAAAAATAGATATTAATAAACAAACACTTCAAGTGGATGCGCGCTTCTTTCTACCTTGAATGTTTCCAGCCACTTGGGCTTATCGTCGTGATAGTACACCACCGACTTGTACTCGTCAATGGGTGGATGTCCCGCGCCAATGCTCATCACGCCAGGCACAACCTGCCCCTGTTCATTGCACACATACACCGTCACTTCGACATTCTTCTCCGAGGTCTTCGCAATGCGCGCGAATTCCCCACCGCATATTGTTAAATACAGATCATTGCGCACATCGCCAGGTAATATAACCTCGGGAAAGCCCATTTTGCGCGCCAGCGGCACATTTGTGTGCAGTAGTCGCGGAAAATCCTCCTTAATTTGCTTGATGTCGCCCTGCAACACCTCAATGGTAACCGCCATTTTGGAGTCGATCTTGCCAATATCCTTGTTGGCGATCAGCTTGCGCAGCGTCCCATCCAGCGTATCCTTCTCGCACAGCATAAACGGCAAATCCAAATTGCCACGAAAATCCTCCGGTTTATGCAGTATCGGTGTGAGATCTTTGCAGGCGACACCAAATGGACGCCGCATTATGTACTCAGTGTTGTTGAACGAGCCACTCGAACTTATCGAAAGTTGCGAGTGTTTCTTGCTTGAGGGTGTCAACATGGCAGTGGTTATGCTGGCGCGCTTCGAATCGTTCTCCTTCATTTCCATGGCACCTATGCGTATCGCATAGCAGACGAGGTACATTTTCGAGATACTCAGATCGTTTTTGCTGAGATCTGTGAATAGTACGCGATTATTGTCGAATTGATCGATGTCGCGTGCGATGCCCGTACGCGACCATTTCACAACATAATTTTCGCTTATCGGCTTATGTGATTCGCCGTCGAATAGTGTGAAGAGGAGGTCTGAGTCCTCTTGGAACTTGCAGACGAATGCGTTTACATGCAGCAGGATATTGTGCGAGTATTTGTTGAGGGGACGCGGGGAACGTTGAATAGTTTGCGGGCGCTATAAAACAAAATGTAGAAAAATAAATTTACTGATAATACAGAAACTAGTTATGAAAGTTATTACATATGTACGCATTTATATACATATATTTAAAAGTAAGAAAAAGCAAAAGTTTTTGAGTTACATATCTGAAATTCAAACTCAAAGTGAAAGCTAGTTAACCTCACTTAGTTCAAAGTCGGAGCAGAAAATAAATCAATCAGCTTAATTGATTTCAGAATATACACATATGTATGTATGTACATATAAATTTACAATAGGGTGCCTCACCATATTATATTTCAAGACCGCCACCAAAATATTTCGGAAAAATATTAAGATTCACAGACAGATCTAATTATTTTGATTCCGTTGTTGAGATAAACGAAAATTTTTTATGCAGACCATTTACGCTTAAATTTTTCGACCATATAATGTATGTTTTTTAAATATTTTTAAAAACCGATTTTATTTATAAAACAAAAGAGATTTTTGCATATGTTTTCAAATGGATTTAGCACGTAAACCTTAATATTTTTCCGAAATCTTTTGGCGGAAGTCGCAGTGAGCTCGATGAAGAAGTCTGACGAGAAGACGTGTTGATCTGCGGAATAGTAGCTATAAATTCCACTACGTATAAACTAGTGTAGTTTTTTCACATAATAATAAAAAAAAGCGACCTCAAAATCGTTAAAAATTGTTAAATGGCAGTGTTAAATAAATTTTATGAGTCCGATAGAAAAACAGTGCCGATTACAAAAAAAAGCGCGCGATTTCAAAAAAAGTAACAAAAAATTTGCCCAACCAGGCGATTGCCTTTTCGCATTATTCCGTGACACCTACATTCGGCAAAATTTTTATTTGCAAAAGTTTACTGATTTACTCATATAAAAATTTAAGATAACCGTTAATTTTTTTATGATCCAATGATCGGATCTAAACCACCTGTGAGACACAACCTTTCCGATAGAAAAAGAAATATCGAAATCGGTTGACGTGGTCTAAAGTTATGTGGTAACATACACATATAAATCATTTTGGAGCTCGTTTGATAAGAGAAGATAAGAATTGAGGCTCATATAAGTCAACCTTCGCAGAAAGGGAAACAACTTCATTTTGTGCTCTCCAATGAACTCATTATAAGGATAAGCCTTCCAGCACATATGACTCGAAATGTTTGCTGAGCTCTTAAACCGTACATACATAAGTTTCGTTTAGGGCCAGCTCTTCAGTTTAAACGCCCGATCTAGCTGATTTAAACTATGTAAGATCAGCCAATCAAATGTCAGCCAGCTGTTCAGTTTAAACTCAGTTTACATAACCAAATGAAAATTTTATGCAAATAATTTAAACAATAAATACCACAACAAATTCATGCTAAATAATCATGTTTAACTATGCATTTTTTTAAGTAAATGTGTCAGTATGAAACCTACATTCGCTTTAATAATGCGGTTCACCGCATTCATATGATGCTCATACAATTCTGTTGTGCATATCGTATTTGTATCCAGTATGTCGCCATTCTCGTCGCGCACCACCATATCCAAGCCCAACAGACTGTTTCCTGTGTCGATTTGCGATGTGGCCATCAGCTTCACTTTTCGCATCTCGTCAAGTGGCAAATTTCCCGATATGAGCAATGCGCGATTATTATTTAACTCGCTCATTTTTGTGCGTATAGAATTGAAGTCGCGATGAGTGACCTGCAAAAAAGACGAAGAGAACAAAAAACCGAAAACAAGAGTTTACAACAGTCATAAGGTGATAAGTGTAGAAAAGTGGTTAGGCGCTAAATTGTCACATTTCATGCGAATGAACAAATGATGAGTGAATGAATGCATGAGTGTTGTGCAAAATTTTAGCGATTAAATTTAAATAACTAAAAATAAAAAATCGTTCAGCATTGTCAGCGCTGGCAGGGAGCGTCGCAGATGTTTTGCTCGTCGTTGATGACGTTACTGCTGGCGACATTCTTTAAGTTGGGGTCAATTCAATTTACTTATGTTTTAAATGCTCTCCAACGCGAGCTGTGTTATTGTTGCACTCACCAAAAAATACTGCTTCAATATGGAACCCCACTCCAATAGAACTTTGGTGATTTCCTCAACGATCTCCGTACGCTTGATACAGTACTCGCCGTTGATGATTGTGTAATCGCACAAATGTATGTAGGATTTCGGAAATATGCCGCGCTGATCTTTATGTCTGCAATAATTATAGAAACAACAAAAAAATTATAAGAAACCATAAAAAAAATACCAACACATGAGAAATTAAAAATATTTGCCTTAATAAAAATGGACAGAATTAATAAATAAAGACGAGCTTTGCAGTTTATGACCACACATATGTATGTATGTATGTATGCATGTATGTATGTACATTCATATGACATAAATGTGACGCAATTGTTGATGGATTGTTGTACAAAAAAATAAAAATAATTAAAAACAATAACAATAACCAACTAAATTATTAACCACAACAAAAAAAAAAGCCTGCTGGCAAGCGACAAATATGGGCACACATTCTATGCAATTGAGTACCAACAGATGGCGCACACTGGGGCAGTACACCCCCTAAAAAAAAATTGATGTGAGCCAAAATAGCCAAAATAAAAATTTATAAATAATAGGAAATAATAGGAAGTTTAATAAATAAATATTTTGTTTAGGCTCCAAGCACGCCAAATCTATGCTTGTTATCTACAAATAATCTCTATTGTATTGGGTCTTACAAACAATTTATATTTTTCTGCTAGTGTTTGCTACTTTACGATACACATAAAATAGTTTTTGATACTTAACTTGCATTTTTAGTACTTGACTTACTTTTATTGGAATTATTTATTTATTTTGTTTTAGGAACGTCCTCAAATACATTATTTATTTAAGACAGCAACTGTTAAATATAAATGCATTAGGGAGAATAGATCGAGTAACAATAAATATACGGTGCCGGACAAAAATATATATATAAACATAGAGCACTTTTCGTAATGTATACAAAGTTATTTACTCTAATTTCTTTTCGCTAACTTTTTACAAAAGTATATTTCATATTACATACAACAAAAAAACAAAATCTCTTAATTTTTCGGGAAACTCAGGTATATTCAACAAATTTGCAACTTTCTAATCAGATTTTTTCGAAAAATTCTAAGTATGCAGTTTTATAGCCCACTTTAATATAATAAAGTATAAGCTTGAAGTAGCCAGGACTTGCCGTTTACTTTTGGCAATTCTTTGTGTTGATCGGGCTGTGCATTTTCATACAAACCAAGTATTTTTCAAGATTTTTTTATAAAATATAATTAAAAATAATGTTCTTCATCGAAACTGCTTTTTCTAATATCAGATATTTTTAGAAAAACATTCGATTCGAAAAAGTTTATTTGATGGCAGTTATGAGGGTATCTAGCCCCAGTGTGCGGTGGCGAGTTGAGCAATGTATGGGTTGTGGAAAATTGGTGTCCGCGGGGAATGTTGAGGGGAAGCAGCAGACAACAACTGTAGATACTATATAAGCTTGCTGAGCTCGCTAAGCAGAGTTCCGCAAGTAAGCGGTGCGGTGCGACGCATGCGCAAGACAGCACCAGCATACATACATACATACATATTGCATAGTTAAATTTTTCACTGAACGGTTGATCTTTATTAAAAAGGTTAATATTTTCGTTAAAAAAGATGGCGGCGGCCCAGTTTGCTATACTTTATTTCAATGAAATTTACTTACAATTTTTGTAGTTGGCGACATTTTAACTAGTTTGTACAAAATTTATAAAAATTCAACAATTTTTCACCGAAATTTCAAACTTAAAAAAAAATATTAAAACTCAACCGAATTCCTAGCCGCTTGCACTTTACATTCTTACGAAAGTTTGTAGAATTGTTTTTAGTATTGCACAATGTTTGAAATATAAATTTCTTCTTGTTAAAGAATGGATAATTTTTATAAAAATTTATTAAAATTAAATAATAAAAAAATTAATAGTGAAAACTTGTCAATATGTGGATGGGGTATAATTGTGATAAGCACTATTTAATAAGATAGACTTTTATAAAAAATTATAAACATCAAATAAACAAAAGAAAAGACCTAAAATCAATGGTCAAAATATCGCTAAATTAATTAGTTGACCACAAGTGTAAATACATACTTACATACATATGCATACATCCATTCGCATGTACATATATACGAAATTTGACAATGACTAGTACTTTCGCAAAATACTTATATGTACAATTATGGTAAAATGGAATGAGGAAAGTTTAGACGCCAAAAACGGTTAATTATTTTTCAGCGCTTAGGTTACGGTCATTAACCGAAAAATTGTTTTGGCTTCAAACTGAAGCTGACCAAAACAAAGCAGTCGTTTGTGTGGCATTTGGCATTAGAAAAGAAGAACTTAAACCGTGGATTATTTGAATAATTTACATTTGCATATTCGAACAAAACAAAACATACACACATATGTAATTTTATGATAAAATTTTTTTGGGTAGTCATGGTAAAAAATAGAATTGTAACGACAGAGTAATTTTAAGGTTATCGATAATGCTAATAAAATCGATAACTATGCTAAATATAACAATTTTAAAACATACTACGTTGGCAACTTGCGTTAGCGATCCGAAAATTGTCGCTAATCCGTTTGAGAATAGCCCCACAGATCTTTAAGAGATATACAAGTGGAACCCAACATTGCACGTTCATTCAAAGAGGGACACATCGCTTCAGAGACAAAAAAAAAAAACGCCTCTGAGAACAGGCGCAACGCGAGCTATGTGAGATTAATATAGAGAGCTAAATAGGGAAGTGAGACATACGTTCAGTAAAAAGGAGTAGCGCCAAATCCCCATCAGTGCGAAAACCTTAAGGTGCTGATCGGAAAGAATATTTAAGGCGACTTGCGGAAGGTTCAAAGACAAGATCAAATTCCTGTAAGTGAAAACACGGCGACTTAGTGACCGATGTCCAGGGTGTGCAAAAAATTATGGAGGTAATACCTCCCCATTGCACACTACTGAAAGTAGTAGCCGACATGGGCCCAGGCAACCAGTCGAGGACGATGGAGTCAATGTACCACCACCTCTCTGAATGAGCTGAAAAAGAACAAACTGCTGACCTGAGCTATTCAAGTACGGCAACGAGGAATTGAACAATATGTATAAAATTCAATACCCAATGAATCATCTCTACGTGAGGTTATGCTGCCCGGCCAGTAAAGGCCTCACATAATCCGAATGCATATCTAACGTCTTCGACTATAGAAAGGTTTATCTACTCGGTGGATTTATTTGGTGTAGTATGTCTGTCGCTTTCCATAGTGCCTTAACATCTCGATAACGAGAACAGCTAGCGATTTAAATGTAAGGCTTGGAAAATGGAGAAATCAGGAAAAAAGTGTCGTTGGATAAAAAATTACCTTGACCTTTCAAATGACTATCAATAATAACGGGTTTAAAGAAACTTTTTAAAAGGTACATTCATCAAACGTTTTTCTTTTGAAGCTGGGTTTTAAGGTCAAGGTAATTTTTTATTCAATCACACCTTAAAAAGTAAAATTATTTGTTTTTTGTACTTTTTTGACGGTAAGTATGTATGTAAAGAACAAATTAAATGCGTATTCGACTCCTGCGACCATGCAAATGGACGTCTGACGCATGAACAGCATAAATATGTATTTTAAACTTTTGAAAAAGTCCATTGCATACTGTGTTCAGCTCAAAAAAGATCAACAATATTTAAAACGCTCAATTTTTTAAGGCCGTTTTAAGTAAATTTTTTATCCAGCGACGCTGAATTCTGCATCCCAAAAGCTTTCAAAAATATGGTTATTTTTTTTGTTTTTTTGTTGGCCTAATAAATCATATTAACAAATTTTTATTGAGGTTGAGGCGATTTTTTGTGAAAAATTTTTGGGGAAACAACAACTACCATTTATAAGTAGAAATTATAGCTGTAGAAGAAGTCTGATGAGGAGATGTGGCGATCTCCAAAATAGCAAAATACCATTTAGAAACTGGTGTTGTTTTTTCATCAGGTTCAATAAAAATTGCTTTCAAATATAGTTCAATTTGTTTCGCTATCAGTTCTCTTTCTAGAGATATTAGATTTTATCACAAAAAAAAAATGCAATTCTTCCAACCAACCATCAACCCCTAGATGTTGTCATAATTTATTATTGTTTTACTTTTCTCAATAAAATAGCGCAATATTTCTTTTATGAATATTTGCGAAATTCGGATTTAAGAAATGCTTACATAAATATTAGAGTGTTCTATTACTTGCCTTTTTCCAAAACCGGTTTTTCGAATTATTCGGTAGATTGCAATTTGAAAAAACCGGTTCCCTATTTTGAAATTAAGAAAAACCCGATAAAGCGGTTTATTTTACATAGTTTTCATATGATGAAAATGCTTATGTTGGTATGAAGTCATGACCGAAAATTACAATAAAACGATTAACCTCAAGCATAGCTTTTATTTAGAAAAAAGAAAAGCAAAAAAAAAAATAAACAACAGTGAAAAGTTCAGGTTTGGTCTTATTTAAATTTTGTTTAATACTTTATTGCAATTTCCTGCTTTTTTCGGATTTGAGTAGTGATCTTGCCACCATAGGCGAGTGCTTAGATATGCCTACCGCTACTCGGTAGGTTCAGGGTTCAATTTCTGGTCCCATTAACATTAAAAAAGACGAACCTCACAAAGTACTTCTTCAAAGCTGGAGTAAAAAGTGTATATCTCTCCATGTAGCAGTTTCCCATAAACTGAAGAAAAACATCAAAAATGAAAAGTGAAAAATTCGGTTTGTTCCGTCAAAAAAATCGGGTTATTCGATATTAAAAAAATCAAGATTCTAAAAAACCGCCATATATATCCAGACCACCGGTCGAAACCGGTTTGGAAAACCGAGTCGAATCACCCTAATAAGCAGAGATAGTGAGATATCTACATAAATATCTGTTCGCCAAAATAATAAAATCAAATTCCTGCCAACGTTTACACCCTCATTGATAAGCCGTGAGAAAAATATACGAAAATTCGACGCGCCGATGGCAACCATATAAAAATATCAACATTTACTCAATAAGTACCCATTCATAAAGACGTTCAATCAATTTCTATAATTTACCATTTCGTTTCATTTATTTATGTATTTTTGTCTGACCCATTCGACATGCTGAATGACTTTTTTTTTTATTTATGGACATTTTTTATTGTCATTTATTTTTCACTTTTATTGAATCACATTGTTGTCATTTCCGACCCCATAGGCCAGTCATGTCCAACACTTGTTTGTAAGCAAGCAAGTGTGCGTGCAATGTCTCCCAAGTGAATCTACGCTGCTAGAGCGCCGCTGCTTGGGCTGGCATGGCATGGGTCAGCAGATGTATGAAAGAGGTCAGTGATATGCGTATACTCTGAAGCGGAGAATGTTTGAAGATTGAAATGAAAAAAAAAATAATAAAAAAATGGGAAAAAAATAAATGAATCAACAATAGGAAGCGAAAAATTGAAATGTCATGAAGAGCAAAGACGGGCAAACAGACTTGGAAAGCGTAGCGTAGCGACTTTGTTAGTCAACATGAAATACGTGATAAGCACCAAGTCGCACCAAGTTTAGTAACAATTTTCCACGCTTGAAACTATGCATTTACTGCAAAGAAAACTCAGCAGAATTTATCAAGTCTTGAAAGGCTGGAGGAGGGAAAAGGGTCACTAACGACCGATATATGTAGGCACTGCGCACTTGCATAGATAAAATACCGAGACACATACATACATACATACATATTTATGTATCTATATATGTACAGTGTACAAACATAAAATCATACATACATACGTATTGAGAAGTGACAAACCCAGCAAAGAATAAAATTTATAGATAACAGCCATGGTCAACCATTTCTTGGTGTGAAATCTATGTTTATTTAATTGTGCGATTTGATAAGAAAGAAAAAAATAAAAAAAATAAAGATAACAATGAGATCAGACAGAATAATACAATGTGTCGTACTGAGAAATGGTGGATTAATACTTATAACGCAGACGTAAGTCCAAAAGTATAGAAAGGCGGCGGCGTTGATTCGCGGCAACTCGTAAATTCGGAATTATTCGCAAATTTAAGGCAGATCGGGGGTATTTTCAATGATAATTTATAAAAATTGAGCAAGAACTTATTTACGTTAGTATGCTGACTGCATTACCGACAAAGAGCTAGTAGATGTGCATGCCAGTTTTGTATGTTATCTGCATTTTACGCTCTCTGAGCAAACAAAGTCCACGGTAGTCAGAACTTTATACTACAGCTCAGTAGGACCCGGAATCGATCCCCACTACGAGCAATTGTAGAAACTCATTTTTTTTTTGTTTTTAACCGGCTTGAAATAACGGAGGAAGGGGTTCATCGGAATATTTTTGTTTTGTTTTAAAACCGTATGTAAACCGTTTTCGATAATTCTGATGAAGAAATTAACAGTACTCGTAAACTTTTATATGAGCATTGAAGTCGGTTTTGTTTGTTTTCTTAAAAAACGGGAACTAAAAAAAATTTAAATTTTGCAGGCCGTTGGATTGAATCCACGACCTTGAGTTCACTTAATGCGCAATGCTTCTGCCTATCAGGGTACAATTTTCATCAGATCAACTGTGTGCTATAAGATCTGCAACAGACCGGAGATGAAAATTCACAAATGATTGCAATCGTCTGACAGCGAATATACACATGCCTTTCTATAGAGATTTATACATAAATATGAATGTGCTAAGACGTTTCACAACAAATATCTTCTTTTGGCTGTATATGTATTTACGCAAATATAGTGTGTTGCACATGGCCACAGATATCCATTGAAACTCGGCCGGGGTGTGTTTCTGCAATGCATGTCTAAGAATTCGAAATATTGTGTTAAACGTGCAACATGCACAGCGATTCCTTGAAGGAATTTTACGCTCTGTACGCGTATGTATGTGTATACGCATGCGAAGTGAATGTTTCGGCATGTTTCTTGCCTATTCAGATAATCGGTGATAAGAGGGGGACAAGGGGTATGCAATGTGGAAACAGCTACTGCAAATAGAGGCGTGGAATATTTAAACATATGTTTGCACACGTTGCAGGGATAACAACTACAAGTAGCGCTGTTAGGGAACTTTATAAACACATACATATGTATATTATGCATTTAAGGCATTGGAAATGATTTACAGCTCCGGCATTGTACGCAGAATTAAAACTGTGAGAACGGAAGCTACTATTGGGCAATTTTTATGAAAAACTATTTAAAATAAATATTTTAACATATTTAGCTAAGTATACAAATTTATAAATGATTTTAAATGGCAGCTGCTAGACTCTTCAGTAATCAAATGATGGATAGCTCCTGTCTCTTCAGGTCAAAGGTTTTTCGGAGTGAAAAGTAATAACAGATTGGGTTTCATCTTTGTCAGGGACAAGATACGGATGGACGGCAGAGTCTTTCGAAGCTTTCAAAGTTGCTAACGGTGATCGAATTTTTCCAGCACTAACAAGGAAGTATTGGGGATATCATTGATACTCGGAACTGTATATATAGGAATAATAAATGCTCGTCATATTTATTACTCATGCCCTTATCTTAACTAAATCGTACAGGCCTAAAGCATAGTTCACTCCAAATCGGTATGCATGAAATGGGTTACATACATACATATATCAGTTTAACAGGTTTTCAGAAAATAATAATAATTTAATATATCGAAATAAAGGGAATCTTAAATCAAAATAATTCACTTACCTCTGCTTATAGCCATAATACCAATGTGTTGTCTCCTTTAGTACTACAACCGTATCGCCTACATCGAGACTCAAGCGGTGTGGCTTTTCTTCCTGATCGAAATTGCACTTCGCTAAAAAGAAAAAAAAAACACAAACAATACGGAAATTAGTTTTAATGCAACAACAATAAAATGTTTGTATACCAAAGTGTTTCGAATTTTCGCAAATTCACAAGCGATTGCGACTAATCAGACAATACACAGAGAACAGCGTTCTTTGTTAGAATTTGATGTGTAAATATTTAAGGTTAGGTTGAAAAACTAACCATATCGATTTGAATAGAGTGTAAGCACTTTTAACTTAAAATAGCAGCTGATTCAAGAAATTAGTCTGCTTAAGCCATAAACCACATTTTTTTCTATACCAAAAAAAAATAAACTTAAAAACCAAAACGTATAAACAACCTAAGCGTTTTGCTGACACGTCGCTACTAAATAATTGCGAAGAAATGTTTCAGTCTGTTCGAAAGCTATGAAACAGATTCAAATATTTGTGCTCATACGCAGATTAAAAAAAAAAAAACCCCTGAGTTACTGCATATAGCAACAACAGCGACTGCAGAGGTGTAGAAAATAGTTTAGCGCACTTAGCTGCCGATGGTTTGAGCTTCGAATTAAAAAAATTATTGAGCGCAATGTGGGAGATTTGCTTTAAAACGCCAACGAACGAACGTGCGAAATCAGTGGGAAATTCATTCAAGCGTTTACCTTCGCTTACCTTCCATACGAGCGTGTATGGTTTTGTATACATATAAATTTCAACAAATTTCGTTATGCGCATTTGCTGTTGTTGTACCTCGTAATGGGGGTGAAACTAATAGATTTACTGATAAAAATTATATTTTGCAAACAACGAAATAAATTTCGACACAAATGATGTCGCAAAGGGAGGGTGAGTGTACGTGTGTTTGTATATAAGTATATAGGTTTGCAGTTTTGCAATTGGCATATGCAAATTGCACGTACGAATATAGTTTGCCATTTCCTGTGTCCGCACACACGGCGTGGGGTGTTGCGGTATCAATGAACTTGCAAGGTGACGGATGAATGGGTGTTAAATATGAATGAAACAATAACCGTAACTGGAACGATAACCACGTGAATGAATTAAAAAATATTGCAATTTATGCTGGCATATGTAAGTGCTTGTGTTAATACGTTTTGTACCCGCTCATACCCGCTTAATGGGTTATTTATGTTTTTTTTTTGTAGTTTTGCAAAGGAAGGGGTGTTTAGCTACATACATGCGTGCCAACCCTCGGGTCTTTAATTTATTATAAGCTGTTTGATGTTTTCTTTTTTTGGCTGAAGCGTTCTAATACATACATACATATGTATGTATATTGGGGTGTCTCAACAAAAAAAAAAAGCTATTATATTTAAAGACTTTTGCCAAAATATTTCGGAAAAATATTAAAGGAATTCATGAAACGTCGCAAAGTTGTTGCAAATGTCGCATTTGTTGCAAAATTTGCCGCATGGCGAAACAGCTGATTACTTTTGTATGCAAACTTTCTTGCGACAAAATTGCAACACTGCCATATTATTTGAGCTGGCAACCATTCATTGCAAAGTCAAAGTATTGAAGAAAACGTATATCAGTTCGTTTTGGCTGCTTCGAGATATAATTGTAAAAACCTTTCTTTTTCACTTATGCGCGGCATTTTGAAAAAAGTTGACATTTGCAATCTGGAGTTGCAATAAGTCGTTCATACAATTTGGTTGGCAACGTTGCCATTTCGCCAAAAATGTCACTTTGCGATGTCTCATGAAACGCACTATTAAGATTTACGTGAGCAGCACCGATTTCAAAAAATACCTCCAACTATCTCATTATTTTGATTTCGTTGATAAATTTTTAAAAACTTTTATGCCGACCACCTAAGTTTAAACTCTTTTGTCATCTAAGTTGATATTTTGGGAAAAAAATGTAACTAATTTTATTTATAAAAAACTCGATTTTTGGAAGTAGTATTTTCAAATCGGTCCAGCCCACGTAAATTTTAATATTTTTCTGAAATATTTTCTAATTCCGATGGAAGAACGGTACCGATTTTTATTTTTATATTTTTGTATAGAGTGATGAATCCTAATGTATACATATACTTATGTATAATGAATTGAGCTAAAGTAATGAATAAGAGAATGTATGAAGTTATGAGGGTTTGTTTTTTCAACACAACTCAAATACTCGTACTAACGAGTTTTCTTGGCAAAAGAATGTAAAAACTTTCCTGGTAAACAAATTTCATAAACTTTTTCTGTAATCGCTTTTTTAATAACACATGCATTAGGGTGGTCCAAAAACAGTTTAGTCGAAATCACCCTCTGTGATGGTTCTACATCGAAAAAAGTATACCCCTTTTTATTTATTTTGAAATCAAAAAATATTTAGAGGTCGCTCAAAGCGCTCAAAGTTTTCCATGTATTTTTATATGGGAAAAATAATTTTTTTCATAGAAATGGTATAGAATTCTTGAAAGTCAAGTTCTCTTCAGGAGACTTTCAATAATAATACGCAATTGCTTATTTAACCATTTTTTTAATACTAATGCCTTTTTATTGGTCGCCTCATTGATTTTTCGGGGTTTTTGTGGGTTTTTGGCGGACCTATAAATTATAGTTGCATATAAAATACATGGAAAACTTTGGGCGCTTTGAGCGACCTTTAAATATTTTTTTCTTTCAAAATAAAAAAATAAGGATATATTTTTCGGTGTGCAAAATTAAAAAAAAAACAGTAAACTCTCGTAAAAACTTCGATCATTTATCGGAATATATATATATATATATATATTTTTTTTTATTATTTATTCGTTTATTTATACAATTCATCAATTAGAGTACAACTCAGATAGATTACTAAAGTTAAATAAAAAAGAAAAGGAAAAAATAAAATAAAAAATAAACTACAAAATAGATATGACTAATAAGGTACATGTACAAAATACAATATGCGAATGTGCATATGAATAAAAAAGATTATTTACAATTTAAGAAATGCAGCTCCAGAAATAGTTTAGATTTAAAGCCATCAAGAGAATTTGAGAAAACGTCTAAATTTTTACAAATTTGGTTAGTCTGCCACAGACAACGCGTAAGTGGCTCATTACACATAAAGTTGGTCTTGTGAATTGGTAAACGGAACATGTCACTGAATCTGAGATCCCGAGCAGGACAATTGAAAAGAATTAGTTCAAGCAAGAAGTGGCACTTGACATGGCTGGTGACTATGTCCCTAATAAACATGATTTTTTATGTACTTTACGATTACGTTTACAAGGTCATGCCCTAGGCGGTAGTCACCATAGGCTCTCTCTGCACTACCGGGAGTTACTAAAGTATACTTACTAAAGTATACTAAAGTATACTTGCGTGACTGTCGTAGTTTTTCGCTATCCTGCTTACGACTGGTTCGACTCTGCACTACCATGTGCACTATCACGGGTTAGTAGAGTAGTCGGTGCAGTAGCGGTTCAAAAGTAGCGATTGACTCCAGCAGTACTGGCGGAGGGTGGATCATGAAAAAATGTGCAATAATTTTAAATTTTTGTATTAGAATTGAAGTCGGTTTTGGTTTTTGCTTAAAAATTACTTTTTTGGAATTACCGTTACGTGAGTGGAACGCGTGGTTTTTGTTATGTCCAAGCTTATTCCTTTCGGCGATGAAATTTATCTTTGACTTACAATTCTCTGTGCAGAACTAAAATAAATGAACTCTGTACCTATAAACGGGTGACTATCTATTTGATGTAAGATTATAAAGGATGTGAAAGAGATAGGATCGCAAAGGCAGCTCCGCGTTCTTCTCCTCATTGAAAATGTCCAAAAGATCAATACATTATTCTTTTCGATTTTGAATAACTTTTCATGAGAAAAACTTAGATAAGTACTTTACTTCAACTTTTCTATTTCTATTTGATTAGAGCTTTTTAATGATGGCTTCTCTAGTTTTCATAAATTGGTAATTTTTAAGCATTTACTTTTTTATTCAATTTATGTTTTCTAAGTTAGAACGCAATAAATTTCAGCTGTAATTTGAGTAACGCTCTAGTAAAAAAAATATGTGAATCATTAAAACCAGCTAAAACCGTTCGCAACCCACTTTAAAGTGGTTTTAATGGATAGTAGTAGGAAATCCATGGCAGTACAGCAGTAAATTTTAATTTACTTTCCTTTTTTATTAATTCGCAGTGTGCGTATCTTCTGCTGCAAATCACATTCGCAGACAAATTCCAAGCAAACATTTTTAAATATGCAAAACAAGAGATATGTAGCAGGCAATTATCGGTGGTTGAAGGCTGCTGACCGGCCGACAGGCAACAATCAGCAAGCAAAAGATAAAATTTGCTGGATTGGAGCAAGCGGAGTTCACTAGCTATGTAGCTATTAGCATGCGCTTATGCTCCTAGGAACATACATAAATACGTACATACATATGTACAATTTCAGTCAATTATGGACCAAAGCAAACGCATGCTCGATCCCACACGCTGAGCTACCTATGTATGCACATTAGGGTGGTCCAAAAACAGCAAAGCCGGAATTGTAATGCTCTCACCCCCTAGGATTGCTCTATATCGAAAAAGGGTATACCCCAATTTTTTTATTTTGAAATCAAAAAATATTTAGAGGTCGCTCAAAGCGCTCAAAGTTTTCCATTTATTTTTATATGGGAAAAATACAATTTTTCGTAGTAATGGTATAGAATTCTTGAAAATCAATATTTTTCGATCGGAAAACTCCGGTTCTCTTCAGGATATTTTCAATAATCATACCTAATTGTTTATTTAACCATTTTTTAATACTAACGATTTTTTATTTGTCGCCCCATAGCATTTTTCGGGGTTTTTGTGGGTTTTTGACGGACCTATAAATTATAGTTGCGATGAAAAAATGGTTAAATAAAAAATTGGGTATTATTATTGGGAATCTCCTGCAGATAAGCAGAGTTTTTTGGTAGAAAAATATTGATCTTTAACTATTCTATACCATTTCTACGAAAAGTTGTTTTTCCCCCATATAAAATACATGGAAAACTTTGGGCGCTTTGAGCGACCTCTAAATATTTTTTGATTTCAAAAAAAAGAAATAAGGGTATAC
>NW_023458558.1:8382517-8383916 GCF_013731165.1 Rhagoletis pomonella
GCTTCTAGCAGTAAGTCGTCCGACCTCGACTCTGAATGTGGCACCCGTTGCTTCGGCGAGCTTGCGAAGCAAATTGCTGAAGATTATACCCACACTGAACAGCAACGAAATGGAAAGCATTGTCGATGTGGAACCCACAGCAGCACTGCCCATCACAAGTGATCTTGTTGAACGTTTGGTTGACGAATTTCAGACATTGAAGAACGCCATGAATGTCGTGGAACTGCAGCTGTATGAAGCTAATGAGAAAATAGCCGAGTTGTTGGAGAATGTAAGTACATATTCCATTTAGCAAAAAAAAATGTGAAATGTGAAATTTAAAATTCTTGAAGCAACACCACTTGGAGGAGGAAAACGAAACGTTGCGGACGGAAAATACAAATCTGACCAAAGTCGCCAAACTGTTAACGGAAAATATGAAGGAGAGCGTTGAGACAAGCAAGAAGTAATAACAAAAAAAAAATAATAATTGATGTAACATTAAATGATATTTATTAACACATTATTCTATTATTAGAATGGAGGTAGCGCTCATAAAATTAAAGCAACGCAACGATGAATTAAATGCAAAGACGCGCGACATTACTGATGGCCAGCCTGAACAAAGTCCTTCGCCAACCACGGTCAAGGCAAATGAAGAGTTCGAACAAATTAAGGAAGAAGTCGAAAGTCAAAATCGTGATCATAATGAGCGCATTGTGGAAATGGTAAGTTAACGTTGCACGATTACCAATCAGCTTTGATATCCGAAGAAATATGGCCATTTCATTAAAGCGCGCAATAAGCACCCTGTCCATGTGCAACCTTTGTGTTGAGTTTTACGAAATGGACATCGCTGCTTAAATCAACTCAAAATTTGGGAAATGGTTTTTAAATCTCTTTGAGACTGAGACACATATTTCTGCCAGCGCCTTGGTTGCTACTTATATATAAATTCTAAAACATACTTTTAAGCTACAATTTTTATTTTATTTTTTTTTTTTCAAAATACTAATTGATGAATCTTTGCACATTTAGGGCTTTAAAAGAGTCTCTGGCTTCTTTAGGCCTTTACAAAACATATTTAAAAGCTCTTAAATACAAAACGTCCTATACAAATACCGAACATGTCAAAAAACTACATAAGTACTGCATACATCCACACAATCTATGTATGTATATTGGCGCAACGAGCTAGTTCTGGTGGAGGTGAAAAAGTATTAAGTACATGGCGTTATTGAAAAACTACCTTGACAGCAATTGTGATACGGAGTAAGACCAGAATAAAGGCACCTTCATACCATTTAACTGACTGTATCTGTGATGTTGGGCTTCATGCATTAATCATAACCAGCGGCGGCGGCGGCTGTTTGTTACTTGTTTCTCTGCATGAAGAATTATTTTGTTGTCTGTGTTTTTT
>NW_023458558.1:8384016-8386578 GCF_013731165.1 Rhagoletis pomonella
GAATCATGTGTTTCTTTCGATATTTTGTTATTATTTTTGAAGGTTCATATTTCCAAGTTTAACTAATGTAAATTACTCCACTCGGAGGTACCACCCATGATAAAAACATAACAAAGTAAAAACATTGAGAGGCAGTCTGACGTTTGCGAACAATATAATTTTAAAATTCAAAATTCAAACTCACACACACATTCGCATTGTCAATCTCAAGCAACAACAATTGTGAACAATTTAATTATTTTATTTTCAATTTTATATGATTTTAAAATGCTTGCAAACGTCAGCGAAAAAATCATGGCCGACGAATTCAGTGAATGAATTTACCTTGTAATGTTTTTATCATGGTACCACCTTTCCTTAAAAAAAAAGAGATAGAAATTGGAAACGTGGTCCAAAGTTATGCGATAACATACATAAAAAAATGTTTCGACTAATTGATAACCTACTCCTTTTTTTGAAGTCGGTTAAAAATTATTATTACTTGATTTTTTACATTTTCGGTAAAAAAAAATAACACAGGCAGGTAAAACAAAAAAAGTTCTTTGCCCAGACACCACGCTAGTGATTTGCAATGTATTTTTCCCAGCTGAATCCGAATCTGAACGCAGAATTGCCAGACTGGATCAAAGTAATAGCGTAGTGTTTCGAAAGAAGTTTGAATTGCATTTTTGAGAAGTTTTTTGAGGTTATCTCCTAAATTTGAGGCAATCAGTTGCGGATTGAGGTGGGAAAAATACATCGAATTACTTTTGGGTGGTCTTTCGAAAAAAATTGTTTTTCTTCATGTTGTTGGGCAGTTTTTTGCTTTTATTTCATAAATTTGAGCTTCTAATATTCAACCCATCTAAATTTGCTTGATACTTACATGAGGGGTTCGGGAAAGGTTTATATTTGTTTGCGGTAGTCTTTCTTTAGTATAAGAAAAATATTTTAGGCTACATATTTAATGCTTCTTTTAATTAAGTAATGTTTTCTCAACAACATCTGTATTTATAGTGCATTTTTTGCCTTACTACATAAACTGACTCCCTAGCCATTCACTATTAAAAACGCTTTGTTAATATATTATGTTTATTTAGTTTATTTTTGAAATAAAGCTTTCTAACGTTTTTTATTTTCTGCTTTTTTCTTAAACCAAACAATTAACTCTCTTTTATATTTTGTTGTCTGACTTTCTCCATTCTGCTCATACATAACTCATCTTTAACTATATATTTTTTTTTCTACTAATTTTCCGCCCCCTTTGTAGAAATCTCTTATGGAAGCGGCTATACAAAAAAATACTAACGATGAACTAAACACTTTCAAACTGAAAGTGGAAATTCTGGAAGAGGAGCTACGCAAGGCGATTGCACGTGCCGAGCATGCCGAGATTGAATTACAGAAATACAAAAATAACGCTAATACATCGACAAACTGCCCAACAACATCTGAACAAACTGAACCATTAAATATGACAGCCACAGCGGCTGCACCACCACCCCCACCACCGCCACCGCCTCCACCACCACCACTTCCTCCACCACTACCAATTAAATTAATGTATAAGCAGTCGGACGATGTGCCCGGTGGTGCAGCAACATTCAGCGATAGTATCGTAGCGCACAATTTGCAGAAGGAGAGTAGAAGCGATAAAATTATTGGTACTGTTAAACAACAAGTGCAAAGCGCAGCAACAGGTAGGTTACTTATGCGTGTTCACGTGTATGTATGCGTTTGTCACCATGACCAACATCAAGGCGGCACTGGTTAGCCACTCGCAACAGCATCTCCATATATGTACATATGTATGTATGGCTTTAGAGCATGAAAAATAAGTTTGAGCGTGTGGGGGGAACACATGCAAATCATGTCATGTGCATATATGTATGTATGTACTGTTATACTCATCAGCATTCGCACACGTTCTCTTCGCGCACATATGTACATGTGTATACAAAAGTGTGTATGTACCTTTTCCCACTCATACACCCACAGCCATTTGTTTCCGCATTCGTAGTTGCAGTCCGATTTTCACAAAATTCCCGCATAAACTCATAGCCAGTGGCGGGGAAAGAAAATCCGTTTTTTGGGAGGAAGCGTTGGTTTTTTCCAGTTTCACTATTGCGAACATCTATTTAATTGAATAAAATTTTTTGTTTTATCGTACTGCAATTTTTACTTTATCCACTCTTAATGCAAAAGTCCGATCCAATTACATAGAGTTGATTATACTTTTGTGAGCGCAGTTATTTGGAATGGCAGCATAAAATTTAACTCAGCAAAGGCGCTACACCAATATTAATTCGCAGGAGCGCTTTTGTTTTGTATGCAAATAAAAAAGAGGATTAAAATCAGTAGCGTTAATATCGATTAGTACAGCGATAACGAGATCGAATACAATATAGACAAATTGATTAAAAACGAGGTCGATAAATTGCAAATATCGAGAATGAAATCGAGAGACATATTAATGATATAGACAAAGTTATCAATAACTAAATGGAAACAGCACCTGTTACACAATGCACTTCCCAGCCCTTCCATAAGGCCTTGAAAGTCGAGAGGCCTTCCACTCTGTAT
>NW_023458558.1:8386678-8389396 GCF_013731165.1 Rhagoletis pomonella
GGCAATTTTTTATCGCATTTTCTTCCATACAAAGTATGTTCGACAATTTTTTTTGTTTGGAAAAAATGCGTAATACATTCAGAATAAAAATGATCAAAAAATTTTTTAGGATCTTAAAACTTGCAATTTATTCTGCTAGAATTTAGTGGGCTACAAAACTGCATACTCAAAAAAATTCGGATTAAAAAGTTGAAAATTTAGATACAATTTTGCGGATTTTTTATAATTTTTGCACAAAGTTTGAAATAAGATTTGATATGGTTTTTATTAGATAATGATTTGTACATTTATAAAAAAATAATAAATATTAAATAAATAAAAGAAAAATAGGTATAATTTGTTAAAATTTCGTGTTCCTATTTATTTTTCCACCACTGTATATGAATGTCCAATTTTGGCATTGTGCACCTATAAACTCTACGGACCTGAGCGTATCAGAAATTCCTTAAAATTTCAGCGTTCGCTAAAGATGTATCCAGCACCCTAGGTTTTGTTTTAATCTAAAAATTGTTTCTAAATAGTAGTGACAATAGTGACACGTTCAATCGTGTCATCTTAATATGTATTAGTTCTTAATTACAATATAAATAAGTAAAATGTAATTATATTAGATATCAAAATTCCAGAAAAAACTTTTGTCAAATTTGCCACAAATCTATTGACATATTGTTATTACTTAACATATAAACTAAACATACACTGAAAATTATAGCCAACTTTTGCTAACTTTATTTAATATTTGAATTTAAGAACTTAATTTTCACTATGTTCTATTAAAACCCACTAATTTTTTTAAATTATAAAGCCGTCATATTGGACCCATAAATTAAAAATTTTTGAAACCTGCTTTCAGATACCCAATCATACTACCAAAAATCCCCGAGTAACAAGTTTTCGACTAGTTCAATAAAATTAAAAAAATGTGTCCGCCATATTGGATTTTTGAAAGCTGCCAGAAGATTTGTAATCATAAGCCCCATAAGCTAGTAGATACGAACTGGTGTACAAATCCATCAACGCGTATCTGTTAAAATAGTTTTGACCCGCTAGATTCTGTATTCAGACCACTTTGCGACGCTCAGAGGTGGTTAATAAGCTGGTTGTTTAAATTAAAATTAAAAACAATAATAATGCATTTCACCTTCCCAATTTTGTTAAAAAGGAAAGTTTCAAATGAAAGTGAAATTTCCGTTTATTTTTTTTAGGATTTGTTTATAGCCATTTAGCAATTTTACGGAACATTTCGCGATTCTTCGTGTTTTACATTACGGAAATTCTTCGGGTTTTTTCTGTATTTTTCAAAACATTTCGGAATATTGGCCAGTACTAACATAAATAAATATCGATCATAAACATTGGTTTGCCTAACATTAACCCTGATCAGGAAAAATATTTCTCAGCAATGACATCACACTGGTCAGTCTGACCTAAGTATTGACAAAGCTGACAGAAACATTCATCAGTATTTACATAAATATTATTAAATAACATTGTCTTCCTATTGCCGTCTTACAATCTATGAACAATAGTCTTCGAGTAGGGTCTTATGGGCGACAGCCTGACTGTCAATATGAATGTTTATGCGTTTCGGTCAAGGCCAGTAAAATGCAGCTCCCGCTCCTCCCTACATTTTGAACCGTCAGTGTAAATATGCATCCCAACATCTGGCTGGCCTTAAGAGCATAGCCAAGATATGAAAAAAATGTATCGGAAAAACCGCTTGTGACGAGTACATAAATATTTTCAGAATGTTCTGTAATTTTGGAATTGGTTTCGAATAGTGACTAAAGGCATTGAGCTTTAGGCTAACCCCAACCTGTCCATCTACGGGCTATTGTCGTGTAAACAATTTATTTTTCAGCGGGAAATTTCGGCTTCTGTTGACCAAAAAAACACAAATTTAACAGAAATGCATCGAAGCATAATTGGCTACATTTTCAAATTGCAGACGATGTGCTAATAAAAAATATGCATTTTTATTTTGGATCACGCATCGTAACCTTTGGAATAAATTGTTTTTTGTTTTTAACTATCTTCTAATTAGAGCACATAGGCCTGCCACGTTTAGATTGACTCCTTTTATGCTCCAGAATACTATAAAGTTGTCCGATTACAATTTTAGGTACGCACCAGACACAACATACTATAAAAGCCACGAGTATCAGAATTTCAAAAAAGGAGTCCACGCCACTTTCGACTCTTCATAACGTCTTTTCTATTGCAAGCACATACTTCTAACGTATTGCCTTTGATTCTCATCTCCAAATACTACCAGTCCATTATAAAATCATATATGAGCAATCAACGAAACGTAAAAATAAAAAAAAATAATAATAATAGGAGATTCACACTTTTATTAGTGAAAATTTCCCAATTTTATTTCTGAATTATATGCATATTTGGATTGAAAATATGTAAAATGGCCCGGATTTTTTTCAATGAAGGAGCGAAAATTAAGTGTTCGAATAAAAACTGTCGAGTCATGCGAAAATTCGAACTAATTGAGAATTGCCCATATACTATTTGATTAATTTTTCTCACTCAAAGGAAAAATAAATCCCATTACACAAAATATAGCAGTTTCAGTTCATTCATTTTAAAAAAGTGAAATAACTTGCTAACATATTTTCATTAGTTTCACTAGCATAATTTTTAGTTACTTCCCCTAACTTTTTTTTAAATTAAGCACAAAATATTATAAACGTAAAAAACACAGAC
>NW_023458558.1:8389496-8392942 GCF_013731165.1 Rhagoletis pomonella
TTTTTTACGTTTATAATATTTTGTGCTTAATTTAAAAAAAGTTAGGGGAAGTAACTAAAAATTATGCTAGTGAAACTAATGAAAATATGTTAGCAAGTTATTTCACTTTTTTTTTTTAATGAATGAACTGAAACTGCTATATGTTGTGTAATGGGATTTATTTTTCCTTGAGTGAGAAAAATTAATCAAATAGTATATGGGCAATTCTCAATTAGTTCGAATTGTCGCATGACTTGACAGTTTTTATTCGAACACTTAATTTTCGCTCCTTCATTGAAAAAAATCGGGACCATCTTACATATTTTCAATCCAAATATGCATATAATTCAGAAATAAAATTGGGAAATTTTCACAAATAAAAGTGTGAATCTCCTATTATTATTTTTTTTATTTTTTATTTTTACTTTTCGTTGATTGCTCATATTTGATTTTATAATGGACTGGTAGTATTTGGAGATGAGAATCGAAGGGAATACGTTAGAAGTATGTGCTTGCAATAGAAAACACGTTATGAAGTGTCGAAAGTGGCGTGACTCCATTTTTGAAATTCTGATGCTCGTGGCTTTTAAGGTATGTTGTGTCTGGCGCGTACCTAAAATTGTAATCGGACAACTTTTATAGTATTCTGGAGCATAAAAGGAGTCAATCTAAACGTGGCAGGCCTATGTGCTCTAATTATAAGATAGTTGAAAACAAAAAACAATTTATTCAAAAGGTTACGATGCGTGATCCAAAATAAAAATGCATATTTTTTTTATTAGCACATCGTTTGCAATTTGAAAACTTAGCCAATTCTGCTTCGATGCATTTCTGTTAAATTTTTGTTTTTTTGGTCAACTGAAGCTGAAATTTCGTGCTGAAAAATAAATTGTTTACATGACAATAACCCGTAGATGGACAGGTTGGGGTTAGCCTAAAGCAAGGCATTGAAGTCACTATTCGAAACCAATTCCAAAGTTATAGAACATTCTGAAAATATTTATCTACTCGTCTCAAGCGGTTTTTCCGATACATTTTTTTCATATCTTGGCTATGCTCTTAAGGCCAGCCAGATGTTGGGATGCATATTTACACTGACGGTTCAAAATGTAGGAAGGAGCGGGAGCTGCATTTTACTGGCCTTGACCGAAATAAATCTGACGATTGTGCGAATAAACATTCATATTGACAGTCAGGCTGTCGCCCATAAGACCCTACTCGAAGACTATTGTACATAGATTGTAAGACGGCAATAGGAAGACAATGTTATTTAATAATATTTATGTAAATACTGATGAATGTTTCAGTCAGCTTTGTCAATACTTAGGACAGGCTGACCAATGTGATGTCATTGCTGAGAAATATTTTTCCTGATCAGGGTTAATGTTAGGCAAACCATTGTTTATGATCGATATTTATTTATGTTAGTACTGGCCAATATTCGGAAATGTTTCGAAAAATACAGAAAAGTTCCGAAGAATTTCCGTAATGTAAAACACGAAGAATCGCGAAATGTTCCGTAAAATTGCTAAATGGCTATAAACAAATCCTAAAAAAAATAAACGGAAATTTCACTTTCATTTCAAACTTTCCTTTTTAACAAAATTGGGAAGGTGAAATGCATTATTATTGTTTTTAATTTTAATTTAAACAACCAGCTTATTAACCACCTCTAAGCGTCGCAAAGTGGTCTGAATACAGAATCTAGCGGGTCAAAACTATTTTAACAGATACGCGTTGATGGATTTGTACACGGCTTTATAATTTTAAAAAATTAGTGGGTTTTAATAGAACATAGTGAAAATTAAGTTCTTAAATTCAAATATTAAACAAAGTTAGCCAAAGTTGGCTATCATTTTCTGTGTATGTGTAGTTTATATGTTAAGTAATAACAATATGTCAATAGATTTGTGGCAAAATTTGACAAAAGTTTTTTCTGGAATTTTGATATTTAATATAACTAGTGTTCGCCCAGCGGTTGAAATTCAACCGATAAAATTAAGGATAGCTTATGTAAGTTGAATGAGCTAAAATAACATTAGTTGGAATGGGTTAAGTGGAGGGGAGTGTAGCTTAGTACTTGGTATAACATAACATAACCATAACATAAAAATAAATAACATAACATATGAAGCATAACACACCACAATATAACATCGCACACTCTTCAGTTGTATTTCCTTTTTATCCCTTTTTTCACCTCTATCTAAATCTTATTTATTTTGGTTCATTTTATGCCAAATGATGTTGCCTTTGATGCAACATCAAGTGATATCATGTCATGTGGTGAAATTGGGTGTGGTGAGCTGCGGTGTGGTGGAATTGGGTGTAGGAGTTACGGTGTGGTGAATTTAGGTGTGGTGGATTCAGGTGTGGTGAGTTAAGTTATGGTGAGAAAGTTGAGGTGTGGTGAATTAAGGTGTGGTGAATTTTGGTGTGGTGAGTTGAGGTGAGTTAAGGTGTGGTGAGAAAGTTGAGGTGTGGTGAATTAAGGGTGGTGGATTTAGGTGTGGTGGATTTAGGTGCGGGGGTTAAGGTGTGGCGAGTTGAGGTGTGGTGAATTCAGGTGTGGGGAGTTAAAGTGTGGTGAATTAATGTGTGGTGAGCTCAGGTGGAGTAAGTTTTTACGTTAAGATGAGTTAAAGTTAAGGGGTTATGATTTTTATCCTTATCTTCATCTTCATCTTCATCTTCATCTTCATCTTCATCTTCATATCCACCTTCGTTTGTATTTAGGTTTCCTTACTTTTATTCTAATCTTTGCCTTTACCCCTTTCTTCTTCTACATATTCAACTTTACCTTCTTCCTTGCATGAATCTTAATCTTCGTAAATCTGATTTCTAAACTGCTGCTTAGCAGATTTCTTTAATTCAGTATCAATATTAAAGCAATGTCATTGATGCCACATAAAGTGATATCATGTCATGTGGGGAAATTGGGTGTGGTGGTTTGCGATGTGGTGGAATTGGGTGTGGGAGTTACGGCGCTGTGAATTCAGGTGTGGTGGGCTTAAGAGGTGCGGTGAGTTTAGGTGTGGTGAATTTATCTGTGGTGAGTTTAGGTGTGGTGAATTTTGGTGTGGGGAGTTAAGATGTGGTGAGTTGAGGTGTGGTGAGTTAAGGTGTGGTGAGAAAGTTGAGGTGTGGTGAATTACGGTGTGGTGGATTTAGGTGTGGGGGGTTAACGTGTGGTGAGTTGAGGTGTGGTGAATTAAGGTGTGGTGAATTTAGGTGTGTGGAGTTAAGGTGTGGTGAGTTGAGGTGTGGTGAGTTAAGGTGTGGTGAGAGAGTTGAAGTGTGGTGAATTACGGTGTGGGGGTTAAGTTGTGGTGTGTTTCATCTTCATCTTCGTCTTCATCTTCATCTTCATCTTCATCTTCATCTTCATCTTCATCTTCATCTTCATCTTCATCTTCATCTTCTTCATCTTCATCTTCATCTTCGTCGTCTAGGTCTTCATCTTTATC
>NW_023458558.1:8393042-8400662 GCF_013731165.1 Rhagoletis pomonella
ATCTTTATCTTTATCTTTATCTTTATCTTTATCTTTATCTTTATCCCTATCTTATGTTTTCTTTATCCTGATCTACCATTCCCACCATTGTTATCAGGTTAGGTATTTAAATTTTCCTCTCCCTTGCATGAAGGAGGCATTTACGGCCCTACCATGTACAAGTATGGCATTGGTATTTGTGTCACTTTCGAATTGATTTTTTCGCTTTATGTTAAACGAATTTGAAATTTAAAAAAATGCCTGCACATCAGCATTAAAATACCTCTCTAGTGATATGTAATTGTTTATACCTTAGAAGTATAGTTTAGCCGTAAAAGGGGTGTAAAGGAAACATGATTGCCGAATCCTATTAAGATTTGTTTATTGCTAGATATTTTAATTTAAAATATAGTTCGATCAGAACAGAAACCAAATAATTAAAAGTTACAAAGCTTGCAAAATTTTCACAAAAATTAAACAAATTTCAAAAATTTTAATCAAAGTTTCAAACTTTTTATTCAGAATTTTTAGAAAATTTTCGAATGTGCAGTTTTTAGCCCATTCAATTTCAGTGAGTTAAAGTGCAAGTTTGAAGTCTCACGGTGTGTTGGACATTTTCTTTCATATAAAAATACGTTTTGTTCATATGTTATATGGATGAAAATGTTGAAAATCCTCGCCAAAACAAATTCTCAAAAATCAACGGTAATTTTTAGTGACTTGAAACTTGCTCTTTATTATATGTATTTTTTTTTTAATTCTGAACAGAGTACGAAAATAAACTATATTGTACGTTACTATTTCGTTTCGTTTATTACTTCAACAGTTCAGTACAATACGAAAACAAAACGGCTGAGTTCACTTTGGTGATAGTACACTACAGTAGTTTAGTAGTTACAGACGAAACAACAAACGAAATGAATCGTGCAGAGAAAAATATATGTATGTATGTACACATACTATGCAATAACTAAACACAAAACGAATGGCTGCAATGAATAAAAAATAAAAATGTTTTTTAATTGAATTGGATATGAAAATTTACAGAAAAAATTATTTTTCACGTAATTGAAACGTTTGTGATATCACCCTATGGTACAATTGTCACAAACGAAAAGCAAACGTTTCTCGTTGGGGAAAATGACAGTGAATCTTACAGTTTGTTTCTGACTATGTACAAAACTGTACAAAACCACAAATGATATGATGATCGATGAGCAAATGGGAATTGTTTTGTACAGTTTATTTTCATACTCTGATTCTGAATACAAAATTTTAAATGTTGATGAACATTTTTTGAAGTTTGATTAATTTTTGTGAACATTCCATTTATAGATCGAACTAATTACAGCCTAGGCCAAAAATATTAGGCACCCCAATATAACACGACTTTTTTAATTTTTCTTTTGTTTATTTAATGTTTAATATTTTTTTTTTATAAAAGCCTGGTCCACTGTCTAACAAAAAACACATAAATTTAAATTCCAAACTTTATGCAAAAAATATAAAAATTCTGCAAACTTTCACCAAAATTTCCACATTTTTGTCAGAATCTTTGGAAAAAAATTTGGTAAATTTTAGTATACATAGTAGTATTTAGTAGTTACTAAAAACTCCCGTTGATTTTTGATGATTTTTTTTTTCGCTGACGGTGCATTTTCTTCCATAAAAAGTATTTATGATTGATTGTTTTTTTATATGGAAGAAAATGCACAATGCATATTTTTAAATTTTGTGCTTATTATTATGACCATGAGTGTACATATAAGTACATACAATTAAAAGGCAAAACCTAATTGTATTAAAAATAATTTAATTAATAATAACAAAAAACAAAAATAATTTTATTAACAGAAAATGTTAAGAGGCTTGCATAAAATGAGATCATATATGTAGGTTTTCGAAAAATCATGCAAAAACAAAATAAAATTAATGCATATGTAAGAAGATATCCAATGTTTACAAAATTCATTCTTGAACTGGTCCACTTTTCCAAATAGCGATTAAAATTAATCAGGAATTAGGTGCTATTTATTTATGTAGGTGCTTTTTTCCCAAAAATGTAATTAAATTTTAGTCGAACACTGATAAATATTATCGGGAATTAGGTGCTTTTCAGTGTCACCAAAATTATTTGTGGTGCGTGACATCACACCAGCTGACGCAAAAACATTTTTTGCGAATCAAGAGAGTACCTAAAATAATTTTGATGGCCCTAAAAATAACACAATTTCACAATAATATTTCAAGCAGTGTAAAATAAGAACAAAAGTCGAAGGAACGTTCTGGTAAAGAACAAACCGAGAAGTTTTGAGAAATTAGGATGAAAAATCGTTTCAGTGAATACCATGATTGTTCGTGTCGGGACACTTTTTGTTAGTAATTTTACGCGTTCCTTTCCCACTCTATCTCACTGAGAGCGCGATAAAAATGTGCTGAACACTCATTGTTCGAATCAAATTGATTTCGATTCTTTGTCCGAACGACTCGATGATTCGGGTGGCCGCGCTCTCCTTTATATGCGTTTGCAGCGAATTGCATGTATTATTTGCCCTCAAAATCAGTTGCGTTCCTGGTGCTCACGATATTAACAATTCGCAGTTTTTTTTTGCTGAAAAGCGTTCCAGGTGCCAAAAAATCTTTCAGTCAAAACACTTTTGTGAGAGTAACTTGGACTCTCTCTCAGTCAGAAGTTGCAGGTTTTAGTTCGAAGTTTTTCTTCCTACAAGTTCTTGAAAAGCGTCAAACGATAGGCAGGGTTGCATTTGTAAACAAAAAACCTTAAGCGCCACGGAGACAATCAAATAAATGCGTACATTTCATAAAGTTGGTAAGCGTTGGTTATGCTCAATCAAACGTAAAACAATTTATTTTTCTTGTATGCGAACTTGCTCACCACGACGATCAGAAGGCAAGTGAGCTTGTTTTTTGTCAAGCATAACGCGAGACGGTTGATAAAGATATTTGATCGTCCCCATGGCGCTTTAAATTAAAAAAAAAAAGAGAGTAATTTTGTTATTTGAACGCAACTATCGTATGTAGGGAACAATATCATTAGCTGTTTGCTTTAGAACAAAATAAAATGTGCCGACCTGGACGATGAACCGTACTTCAGCACCGTCTCCGGCAAAAATGTTTTGAGAGTAAATAAAAAGTTGTCCGGACACGAACGCCTTTACAGATTGTCAATTTACATATTTATTTTTTAGTCCTTTTTTGACTCCTCAAACTTTAGTTCACAAATTGTTCTTCGAGATAAAGTTCCTTCGACTTTTTTTACAGTTCGTTTTTTTAGCAAAACGATCCAGAGACTTTTGTTACCATTTTGCTCTTTAAAAAATGTTGCCGAACGTATTGTTTGCATTTTTTTCGCTTTGGGAACGTTCCACGGGGTTTAGTGTTATATAATTCCCGTTGAGAACATTCTCGACAGTTTTGTTCTCACTTTCTACCCCTGAAGGTTTTGTTCTTATTTCGTTTTGGGTGTGCTAGCGTTCTTGGGAACAAAACTACGAGAGCGGCCTTTTTATTTCCTTTTGTTTTCGGCTCCCGGTATTTGCAAAAGTGGGTCAGCAATCTTGACGAACGTCAGATTTTTGATTATACCTGGGTCAAGCAAATTCCAAGTTATGGGACAACATAAATATGGACATGAATTTCTATCTCTTAATCATGAAAATCAACTTAATACTGAGGCTAAAAAAAACGAAATTAATCAACATCACTGCGCCTCTACATTCGTACTTCTTTTAAGCTCATATCTCAGAAACTTGTATACTATTAAAGTCTGACCTACTAAGTTTTCTTACACGATATGTATTTGCATGTGTACATGTCACTTTTTATCTATGGAAATGCAAACATATCGCGTAAAGACGAATTAGATTTGCTTCTGTACAAAGCAGATGCACGTACATACGAAATAGAAATGTTTCTATATCCATATTGACTTCAGTAAATAAATAAATAAATAAATAAATATGGCACACTAATAGAATCACCTCTGTATGGCTTATTTCATTTTTAAAGAACTTAATTTTAAATAGTTAATTAAATACTCTGTGAGAGCAACATTTTTTATGCGGAAAATTTATTTCTTTTTACCTTTTATAACTTTAAAGTTTGCCAGATTTTGTTGCACAGCCACGATACACATACATCGGTGAAAACTGCACTCAATTTCATGCATTCGTTTTCGAGTGATGAGCGTCGTACAAACATACAGACAGACAGACAAAAATTCTAAAAATTTTGGATTTTGCTTTTTTTGCCCTAGTAAATAAATATTTTTTCTTTAATATCTATAATGTACGTACAGACATTGGCCTGTTACAATTTTACTATATGTATAGATAACGATTTGTTATCCAGCGCTTGTATTTCGTGGGCGCTGGAGATACTTCGGAGGATTGATTTATTTTTTTTTAAAGGTGTCTTAGGATTATTTAAGTAAATTCTCATGATTAAGATATTACAAAGGTATCTACTTTGTATCGGAGCAAACGAGTAACACAGCCTGCAAAAAAAGTTCTCAAAAATCAATCAGCCTCATTGCGAGAGTCGTGTCGAATGTAAGTCGTTTTTCGAGAGTCGAATCGTATCGAAAATTTCATGTCATTGCCTAAAATTTCGAGTCGACAAAAAAAAATCTAAAAAGTCAACGGTACTTTTTAGCGACACTTTATTGCACTAAAATTGAATGGGCTATAAAACTGTACACCCGAAATCTTTCTAAAAATTCGGATTAAAAAGTTTAAAATTTTGATGAAAATTTTTTGAAGTTTGACAAATTTTTTTTTTTAATTGGGACAAGCTTTAAAATTTTAAATTTATGTGGTTTCAGCATTGAATTACATTTTAAATGAAAATTATCAAAAATAAATAAATGAACAAAAGTTGCAAACAATATCATTTTGAATTTCTTTGGTAATTAATTAACCGCAGTCGTATGTGCATTAGGCTGGTCCAGAAATGCATGTGAAAAGGTAAATTCAGAATTTTAATGCTCTCATCCCATAGGATTATATATACCCCGGTTTTTTTGATTTTGAAATTAAAAAATATTTAGGTGGCTCAAAAGAGTAAAAATTTTCCATGTACATATTTTATATGGGAGAAAAACAAGTTTTATTAGAAATGGTGTAAAACACCAGAAAATCAATATTTTTCGATCAGAAAACTTTTTTTCTGTGCAGAATACTTCCAGTAACAATTCCAATTGTTTATTACACCATTTTTTAATACTATCGGCTTTTGTGGGTTCCCCCATTCCATTTTTTTAGGTTTTTAGGGGTCCTAAAAAAATTGTTTAGAGTAGAAAATGGTTCAATAAATAATTCGGTATTATTACCGAATGTCTCCTGAAGAGAAACAAAGTTTTCCGATCGAAAAGTATAGATTTTCAAGAATTCTATACCATTTTTACGAAAACGTGTTTCCCCCATATAAAATGCATGGAAAACTTTGAGTGCTTTGAGCACTCCCTAAATATTTTTCGATTTAAAACTAAAAAAAAAAGGAACAGTCCAGCGCCTTCGTCTTGGTCTGCAGGCTGTATCGGAGATACACCCGCTAAATTTAAACGTAGAATACGTGGTATGGTTAAGAGCATATCCAAGTCAAAAACGAAAGCACAAACTAAGAAAAAAATATCGATATCAAAAGCGATAATAAAATCGATAACAAAATCGATAAAAATATCGATAACAAAATCGTTAACTAAATCGATTACAAAATCGATAAAAAATCGATCACAAAATCTATCTAAAAATCGAATACAAAATCGATAAAAAAATCGATTCCAAAGTCAATAACAAAATTGATAACAAAATCTATCAAAAAATCCATTACAAAATCGGTAATAAATTCGATAAAAAAATCGATAAAACTATCGATAACAAAAGCGATGGCAATATCGATAGCAAAATCGTTAAAAAAACCGATAAAAATACCGACAACAAAAGCGATAACAATATCTATAGAAAAATCGATAAAAATATTGATGACAAAAGCGACAAAAATATCGATAACAAAAGCGATAACAATATCGATAGCAAAATTGTTAAAACAATCAAGAAAAATATCGATAACAAAACCGATAAATAATCAATAATAAAATCAATAACAGAATCGATTACAAAATCGATAACAAAATCGATAAAAATATCGATCATTATATCGATAAGTTCCGAAAATATCGATAGCAAAATCAATAACAACATCGATACAAATTTCGATAACAAAATCGGTGAAAATATCGGTAACAAAACCGATAAAAATATCGATGGCAAAATCGATTAAAATATCGGCAACAAAATCTATAAAAATATCGATAACAAAATCGATAGCAAAATCGATAACAAAATCGATAAAAATATCGATAACAAAACCAAACAGATCCACATTAACTGAAACTTTCATATGTACGTATATATGCATTTACATATGTAACGGGTGATTTTTTTGAGGTTAGGATTTTCATGCATTAGTATTTGACAGATCACGTGGGATTTCAGACATGGTGTCAAAGAGAAAGATGCTCAGTATGCTTTGACATTTCATCATAAATAGACTTACTAACGAGCAACGCTTGCAAATCATTGAATTTTATTACCAAAATCAGTGTTCGGTTCGAAATGTGTTTCGCGCTTTAAATTTTGTTCAGCGATGAGGCTCATTTCTGGTTGAATGGCTTCGTAAATAAGCAAAATTGCCGCATTTGGAGTGAAGAGCAACCAGAAGCCGTTCAAGAACTGCCCATGCATCCCGAAAAATGCACTGTTTGGTGTGGTTTGTACGCTGGTGGAATCATTGGACCGTATTTTTTTCAAAGATGCTGTTGGACGCAACGTTACGGTGAATGGCGATCGCTATCGTTCGATGCTAACAAACTTTTTGTTGCCAAAAATGGAAGAACTGAACTTGGTTGACATGTGGTTTCAACAAGATGGCGCTACATGCCACACAGCTCGCGATTCTATGGCCATTTTGAGGGAAAACTTCGGAGAACAATTCATCTCAAGAAATGGACCGGTAAGTTGGCCACCAAGATCATGCGATTTGACGCCTTTAGACTATTTTTTGTGGGGCTACGTCAAGTCTAAAGTCTACAGAAATAAGCCAGCAACTATTCCAGCTTTGGAAGACAACATTTCCGAAGAAATTCGGGCTATTCCGGCCGAAATGCTCGAAAAAGTTGCCCAAAATTGGACTTTCCGAATGGACCACCTAAGACGCAGCCGCGGTCAACATTTAAATGAAATTATCTTCAAAAAGTAAATGTCATGGACCAATCTAACGTTTCAAATAAAGAACCGATGAGATTTTGCAAATTTTATGCGTTTTTTTTAAAAAAAAAGGTATCAAGCTCTTAAAAAATCACCCGTTACATACGCTGCGATCAAAAGCCGCATTACATACGCATACATACTTTTTGTCTCCTTCCCACACTTCCAACATATGCACGTGTTTGCAAAATGATGACGAGGTGATTTTGTATGGAAAATCATTTATGCCCATATATTTGAATAAAATAAACATATATAGAAGATATCAACCAATACTTCCCATATACCAAACGAAAGGAAAACTCTTGGATTTTTGATTAAAGAAAACAAAAACAAAATCATTCGAGCGGTTTTC
>NW_023458558.1:8400762-8400857 GCF_013731165.1 Rhagoletis pomonella
ATTTCGGTAATGAAAAAAATTTGCAAATTTTTTCAACAATTTTTTGCATTAAAATGCTCAATATTTGTTAAATTTATATAAAATTTGTACCCGAT
>NW_023458558.1:8400957-8407890 GCF_013731165.1 Rhagoletis pomonella
ATTTCATCATGAATAGACTTACTAACGAGCAACGCTTGCAAATCATTGAATTTTATTACCAAAATCAGTGTTCGGTTCGAAATGTGTTTCGCGCTTTACGTCCGATTTATGGTCTACATAATCGACCAAGTGAGCAAACAATTAATGCGATTGTGACCAAGTTTCGCACTCAGTTTACTTTATTGGACATTAAACCAACCACACGAATGCGTACAGTGCGTACAGAAGAGAATATTGCGTCTGTTTCTGAGAGTGTTGCTGAAGACCGTGAAATGTCGATTCGTCGCCGTTCGCAGCAATTGGGTTTGTGTTATTCGACCACATGGAAGATTTTACGCAAAGATCTTGGTGTAAAACCGTATAAAATACAGCTCGTGCAAGAACTGAAGCCGAACGATCTGCCACAACGTCGAATTTTCAGTGAATGGGCCCTAGAAAAGTTGGCAGAAAATCCGCTTTTTTATCGACAAATTTTGTTCAGCGATGAGGCTCATTTCTGGTTGAATGGCTTCGTAAATAAGCAAAATTGCCGCATTTGGAGTGAAGAGCAACCAGAAGCCGTTCAAGAACTGCCCATGCATCCCGAAAAATGCACTGTTTGGTGTGGTTTGTACGCTGGTGGAATCATTGGACCGTATTTTTTCAAAGATGCTGTTGGACGCAACGTTACGGTGAATGGCGATCGCTATCGTTCGATGCTAACAAACTTTTTGTTGCCAAAAATGGAAGAACTGAACTTGGTTGACATGTGGTTTCAACAAGATGGCGCTACATGCCACACAGCTCGCGATTCTATGGCCATTTTGAGGGAAAACTTCGGAGAACAATTCATCTCAAGAAATGGACCGGTAAGTTGGCCACCAAGATCATGCGATTTGACGCCTTTAGACTATTTTTTGTGGGGCTACGTCAAGTCTAAAGTCTACAGAAATAAGCCAGCAACTATTCCAGCTTTGGAAGACAACATTTCCGAAGAAATTCGGGCTATTCCGGCCGAAATGCTCGAAAAAGTTGCCCAAAATTGGACTTTCCGAATGGACCACCTAAGACGCAGCCGCGGTCAACATTTAAATGAAATTATCTTCAAAAAGTAAATGTCATGGACCAATCTAACGTTTCAAATAAAGAACCGATGAGATTTTGCAAATTTTATGCGTTTTTTTTAAAAAAAAAGTTATCAAGCTCTTAAAAAATCACCCGTTATATATTCTCATGTACAGAAGAATAGATACGTGCTATTTTGACCAGTTTTGTCTACTAGGTAGGCACATATGTATGTGCATACATATCTAGGTAGGTATCATTTTTTTAATGTTCAATAATTTCTTATAAAATTTCAACTTATACACTTAGATCTCTTTTTTGCGGTTCTTTTTTATGGGGTTTTGAATTTATACGGGTTTTCAAACACTTTTTTCGCTGTAGCGATTTTGCTTTTTTGAGAGCTTATATTACCTTTTTTTCAAGGTGTAAGGGGCAATGCTTTAGATAAATAATTTTTCTTTGTATTCTTACATACAAATAATTACTAAGTAATTCGGCTAAGTAACTTTGTTACATATGCATAAATGAGAATATAATATTTATAAAACTAATTATTTTGTCTTTCATTTCATAAATGAGTAGGACATTAGCATCATCGTATATACTTACAAGTATGGAATCCTATGCCCCTTTTTGTCTATTCTCTTTCTAACAACGGACGTGCCTGCCAAACAGCGGACGTGCCTGCCAAACTGAAAAGCATGATGGCGGCAGTGTTTGACAGGCACGTTCGACGATGCGAACGGCAATGGAAGGTAAGAAATGGAAGATGGATGACATGAGAATGAAATAATTATGAAATAGCAGAATGTCGAAGCAAAAACGAATTTGAGAAATGTGACAATGCGAATGACGTTAAATGAAAGAAATGTAAAATAGCGAAATGTCGAAATAGAAGAAATAGATGACAGGCTCGTATTCAAGGGTTTCGTGAAACAAAAAGTGTTGCTGTGTTGCGCCATAAAATATTTAAATACTTTTTTAATGTGGTTAAATTGAATCATACGCTTTTTTAATTAGTTGGCAAAAGTACATATTTCGCCAGCCTAAATATATATATGTACCTATGTATGTATATAGCGCGACGCTACAAGATTCATTTATAAAAACGGTATATGCTAATGACGTTATTCATAAAAAATAAAATAGATTTAAATAGCTCTGTACAGTGACATTTTTATAAAAAAAACCAATTTCTTAATTTTTTATGAATTTGGGTAAAATATTTAAATTCACATTTTTAGTGCATTTTTTCCTATTTATTACTTTTAAAAATTTTATTTTCTTTAATAACCGTTTCACTGAGTTATACCACCCATCAAAAATCAAACTATTTTATAAGAAATGTATTGACCTTTTTACAACGGCATTTAAAGAATTTTTTGCTCAGATTGAAAAATTGCCTGCTTCTCACACTTCTGTGGTGGTTTTTATTGTAGTTATTATTCTGTTGACATCTAAATTTCCCTACATAGATTTTATGTGATTGCCGATAGATTGATTACCGGCATTTCCTCTGTGAACTTTTTTAACTACATTCATAAAAAAATTACTAATTTTGGTTTCTTTTTTCATCTTGAACTGGTACATATGTATGTATGTAAAATGCATTTAAAAACGTCATTTGCCCAATATGCACGATGCAGCGAACAAAGGTGGCACCGTCAGACATACCCCTACTTTGAATTTGTCGATTTTGATAATTCTGATCTAAAAGTAAACGACGTATCAGAAACTTTAAATGTACTGAAATTCACTTATACTTCCAGAAAAATCACCGCTTTTTCACATTTTCCTTATTAATTGTCAATCAATTCAGCGCAATTAAAACACGCTTACTATCGAAAAATTTATTATTGAGAAAATTGGCTGGTCTGATATTTTCTTTTAACATGCAATTCGGCTTTGTTTACTTTTTGTACAGAAATGTCATCGCCGCCAGTACGCCGCAATCTTGTATTCTATCTTTCTTGCCAAATATGCATTTTGATCTAACTGTCAAACTACTATTAATGGTAGCTGTGAATATTCATTAAAATCGTTTCAATTCGTAATAAAAGTAGATTACATAGTTCTGGTGTAATATATTCTTTAATATAAACTAGCTTTTCTTATTCTAAAATAAATCAATAATCCCAAGATTTATAAAAAAATTTTGTTCAAAAAATACATTTCAAAGCATCCCTGTTGATCTCATAATTCAAATGTGCCTTGTCAAATACAAATTTGAATAAAAATTTTGATTCAAAGATTTATGCAAACGGTTTTTCGCGATATTCATCATACGAATTTATCATCTTACTTGTCCGTAAGTTTTTGAAGCATTTTAACTTTTGTTTTTATATATTCATGCCATACCATTTTTGTTTTCAGATTGTGAAAATGCCAAACCGAACGTGCATAGCCGGATGCCCTCTGGGAGTACCCCTCTATCCTTTTCCTCTGGAAGGGGAAATGGCCAGGTAAGTAGAAATAATTTAAAAAAACAGAAGTGGATTATTGGAGCTCCCACACAGTGCAGACTTTATCGACCCCCGACTTAGTTGGGGCTCGCTTGAATAGATGTATGGTGAGCGCACTACACCAACTTAATCGCGCCCGAAAATGCAATGGACAGACAAGCAAGCCCATATAACCGGCAATAAAGTCTGCAGTGTGCGGTGGCTCTGAAAGCTAGAAATGTCTGTGGCCAGTGCAGTCAGAGTAGACAGAGGGGTTTATTTGTATAGCAGTAATTAAGATTTAAGATTTATTTAAGTCTTTTACATTAGTTTACATTACTCTAGTGCCTTTAGTTTTTCTTGCTTCCTATTGTTAAAAAGTATGGCCGTTTTTGCAATATTTGATATTTTTTAACTAAAAATAATTGATAATAGGCGTGTGAATAAAAACTAAAGGCCTTATTCATAAAAAATAAAGTAGGTTTAAAGAGCTTTATAAAATGACGTTTTCATACATTTTTCAGTTTATAAACCTTTTTTAAAGCTACTTTATTTTTTATGAATAAGGCCATAAGGAATTGATTTTTCTTAAATTCCTACACCTTTTATAACAATTTTGTTATAATAAATCGAGTAAAAGGTCTGAAATTTTAAGAAAAAGTAAATTTTTTTTTAATTCATACGGCTCAAGAAATAAAAAATTTTAATATTTCAAAACGGTGCACTTTTATAAGGGTATTTTTTCTGTTATCTGGGTGGTCTTCTTAAGTTTATCGTGGTAATTATTGGGTAGCTTGTATAAAAATTAGTAATTTGATGGTTTTAATTCTTTTTTTTTTTCAATTTTACTAGGCGGCGGCAGTGGATGGAGCTGTTGGGCGTAGTCAACCCAACAGCGAAATATATTTTCGCTTGCCAGAGGCATTTCTCGCTGAAAATGAGGATGGGGAATGGAAGGTTACTTCAGAAGTGGGCTATCCCTGATATTAGTAGTAAGTTATGTTCACCCACAGTAATAGAAGATAGGTTAGAAGACTCTAGGACGAATTTAGAGGCAGGTAGTTTAGGTTTAGAAAACGAACGAACTGTAATAGAGCTAGGTGTAGAAGATTTCAATCCGGTACTTTGTACTTCAAACTGCGATAAGTTTGAAATTGCGGCCCCTTTACAAGAGTCCTTTTACCCTTTATTTGAAGAACTCCCATGTTCTTCTTCTTTAGGGCCAAGAAGCTTGGTCAACACTTGGGCAAATAGTCGTCAGACACAAACAGACGAGTACTTAACCGAAGGGACTCCTAGAAAGCGAAAGTACAAGGAGGATTTAATTAGCAAAGAGCAGGAATTAGAATATCTCCGCAACAGGGTGACTCAGTTAGAGAAGGAGGTAGAGAGTTTACGAGAGGGTCAAATTTTGTCTATTCCGGGGCAGGACGGAAGTAGGCAAATCGATGAGCTGCTGGGCAAGTTACCTTCACATCTTGCGATATGTGTGAGGAACTGCTTCAGAAATTCGTCTAGAACTCCAAAAGGGTATAGATTTGATAGGGAGTTAAAGACTTTAGCTCTGGCAGTTAAATTTTTGTCGTCCGTTGCATTTAGGTATTTGAAGCCCATATTTAATTGGCCTTCCAGAAGAACTCTTGAACAATTCGTTCAAGGTTGGCCGAGAAACCCTGGCTGCAGCTCTAGCAGCATTAAAGCCCTGGAGTTGAGAAGCCGGGGCTTCACTGACGCTCAGCGATATGTG
This sequence comes from Rhagoletis pomonella, assembly GCF_013731165.1. NCBI lineage: Eukaryota > Metazoa > Arthropoda > Insecta > Diptera > Tephritidae > Rhagoletis > Rhagoletis pomonella. Next base: position 8,406,190 of record NW_023458558.1, read on the forward strand.
TCGATATGCTGTGACGAAATGTCCCTGAAGATCAATTTACAATATGAAAGGAGTAGGGATTATATTGTAGGTCTGGAGGATTACGGTGATGAAAATCGTACCTCCAGGGTCGCTTCCAGTGTTCTCACATTTTTCGTCCAAGGCATTGGCGGGGAGTCTTGGACGCACCCTCTAGCATATTTTTTTGTTCACAAATCGGGTAGAGGAGATGTGATGAAGAAATACATTTTTGAAGCGATAAGTCAACTCCAGGGTATTGGTCTTCATCCCTGCCAATTAGTTAGCGATCAAGGGTCCAATTTTATGAGCTTTTGTAGGATCGTAGGTGTTTCTAGGGAGAGACCCTTTTTTGAAGTCAATGGCCAAGAAATCGTATACTTTTACGATTCTCCGCATCTTTTGAAAAGTACACGGAACTGCATTGAAAACAAGAAGAATAGAGTCAGTTTTAATGGCAGGCCTGTAGATTGGAATGATATAGTCCATCTGCATGAGCAAGGTTCCCTTTCAGATATCAGTTGCACTCATAAATTAACCTCGGCCCATATTAAACCAAACACTTTTCAAAAAATGAATGTTAAGTTAGCTGCTCAAGTTCTCAGCAATTCTGTGGCAAGCGCAATGTTCGCTTTATACAGCTCGGGGCGTTTAAACATTTCTAAGTCTCCAAGCTATCTTAATACAGCCGAATTTGTCCTTTTTTTTCGACAAGTTATTTAATATTTTTAATAGCATTGTGTTTGGAGCAGTGGGCAATCTAAAGCAACCGTTTTCAGCAACTGCGGAACAAATTACTTTTCTGGAGGAAGCCGAGGAGTTTCTTAGTTCTTTGAAAGTTCATGATTACCTTGGTCGTGATATCACCAACTCTTTCTATTTCATTAAGGGGTGGCTACTCAATATTAGTAGTTTGCGACGATTGTGGCGTTTTTGGTCACATAAGGGATTCCAGCATTTAATGACTCGAAAATTATGTCAAGATAAATTGGAAAACTTTTTTGGTCATATAAGAGCAGGTGGGGCGTTTGATGTGAGAATAACTCCGCAGCGTTTCTCATATCTTTTCAGACAAGCCTGGGGTGTGGGTTATCTTGACTGTATTAATGATGGCAATTGCGAACTTTTGCCGGCAGATAAATGGGAAGTAGTTTCCAATAGTTTTCTAGAGAGAGCATGTAACGACGATCTAGTCAAAGACACTTCTTGGCAAACTTTTCAAGGTTTGCCTAGACCTGTCATACGCACATTTCAAGACATTCAAATTGATATAATCGTTGACGTTGATGAAAGTACTTTTCTTCATCAAAGCGCCTTTGTATACTTTTGCGGTTACCTATATTTTAAACACTTCAAGCAACATAATTGTTTGATGCCCTTGCCAAATTTTGAAGATGGACTTACTGAAGCTGATTTTTTGTTCTCCAAGGAGAAGCAATTCAGTAACAGCCATTTAGTTAAGCCTCCTACAGAATTTATCGAATTCATTTCAAAAATCGAGAATATTTATGCGGAACATTTCGATTCTACTTGTCATAGGATTGGCTTTTCGCAAATCCTCTTTGAAAAGATGGCAGATGTAGAGCCCTACTATTGTTGTGAAAATTGTAACCCCGACATAATGAAATGTATATATATAAGAATAAGAACATATTTTTTGCTTAACAAATTTAATAAAGAGGCGAAGCAGCCAAATTTCAAAAA
>NW_023458558.1:8407900-8408221 GCF_013731165.1 Rhagoletis pomonella
CATACATATATAGTAAGTACATCGTAACTCTAGCTCTGACTTGACTTTGGAATGTCTTGAAACGCACCACTGAAATGATGTAAAGTATTGCCTTTCCTCTGCTCGTATAAAACCGCTGGCAGCTGATGACGAATCATCTTATGAAGCTTATTTGTAAAGCATAGCTGGGCAAAACGCTACTCGCGAGTAGCGTCTGCGTCGCAGCGCTTATACGTATACAGAAACGACGCAGCGAATTTCAATTCAGTCTGCTTTCAGATTTCATGAGAGTAAGACTATGCTTCGCCGTTGAATATTTTTATTCGTAATTTTAGCGCGTGG
>NW_023458558.1:8408321-8410312 GCF_013731165.1 Rhagoletis pomonella
TTTTTAAGACTAAATACCTACTTATATGAAACAAGTAATTTTTAGCAAGAAAAAAACCGACTTCAACTCTCATATAAAAAAAAAATATATATATATATATCTCACGATCCACTGATCGGATCTTAACCAGATTAGTATGGGACCACCTCTGAGACACTACCTTTCCGATGCAAAAAGAATTATCGAAATCGGTTGACGTGGTCCAAACTTATGCGGTAACATACATAAAAAAAAAAAAAAAAAGATTCCGACGAACTGATAACCTCCTCCTTTTTTGGAAGTCGGTAAAAAAATAAGACCTAAACACCGTAACCATCTGGCCGGTCAGCATATAAAAGAATTTGTTCTAATAAAACGGAGCCCAGGTATTATACAAATGAGTTTACCTAATTTAAGTTTTTTTAAATTATACAATTACTAAATTTTTCTTATGCAAAAGGTTGTATAAACTAATAGTATTAGTTACTAAAAACTTCCAAGGTTCATTATTACACTATAGGTATAAGCAAAATAGGCCAAAATACCCATGCACGAAAAATACCACTTTTAGTACATTTATAAAAAATGCGGCAACCATAACTGAGCGCGACGCACTAATACCATGACAAAATGAGACTGTGTTGGTGTGCCCAGCTATGTTGTAAAGTATTTGTTGTTTTCATCTTTTATCTCAGTGTTTTTTTTTCTTTTTGTTTTTTTCTTCTTTTGGCGCATTTGTTTGTTGTATGTACATATGTTTGTAGATATGTATGTGTGTACATATGTATATACGTGCTTGTTTGCTCGTCAGTTTTTTTTATTTGTTTACTTTTATTAACTTACAGGTTATTGTTTTACACTCAATGTTAACTGCCATGCTGAAGTCGCATTTACTCATACGTCTATATGTATGTACATATGTACATATGAACAGTTGCATCGAATACTTTGTATGCATTTGCATGCTTTTTCGATATTCATACTCAGGCACGCGCATTTGTATGCACATCTATGCAACATTTGGGGCACGTGGTTTTTGGTTTCCCCAAGGTACATAGACTACGCATGCGCACGGTGGGTGTTTATGATAGCTGACATAAACAAAATATAAAATATTAGAATCATAGTAAAGCTGTGGTTGGTTTGCTGCTATGTTATGTTGGCATGTAATTTTATGTTATGCTAAGTCATGTTATGTTAAGTCATGTTATGTTAAGTCATGTTATGTTAAGTCATGCTATGTTAAGTCATGCTATGTCAAGTCATGTTATGTTAAGTCATATTATGTTAAGTCATATTATGTTATGTCGTTTTATTTTATGTTATGCTGCGTTGTGTCATATGTATTGTAATTCACTGCGAAACCTAATGTGAAAATATGTCTGTAACGGAATCACCAGAGAAGACATACATACATACGTGTTGATTTTTGTTTTAATAACCGTAATGTTTTTCGAGCTAAACTTTTGTTATGTTTCTATAAGAATATCGTCCATACAACACACATACATACAAATCACAGACAAAATTTAGGAAAATTCAGCAAATTTTCATCAAAATTTCAACTTATTAATCTGAATCTTTACAGCATTTATGGGTATGCAGTTTTATAGCCCATACAATTTTAGTTTAATGAAGTGCAAGTTTCGACCAGCTAAAAAATCGCGTTGAATTTTGATAATTTTTTTTGAGACTCCTTTTTCGGGTTTTTTGTTTTAATATAACAAGTGCAATTTACAAAACCTGGCGTTGTTTTTTTTACATTTTGTTGCTAATGCGTTTTATTTCATAAAAATTCATAGAAAAAGGGCAAAAATCCGTCGCAAAAAAAAAACGCAAAAATCAACGATATTTTTAAGATATTTGAAATTTGCACTTCATTGGACTAAAGTTCTACTCTATGAAATTGCATATACAAAAATGTTCTAAAGATCCGAAATTTTGTATGAAGCTTCAAACTGTGATTTATATGGTTTTGGTTAAAGCTTGGATGGTATTTTTATAAAAAAAAA
>NW_023458558.1:8410412-8414838 GCF_013731165.1 Rhagoletis pomonella
GACCTCTAAATATTTTTTGATTTCAAAAAAAAGAAATAAGGGTATACTTTTTTCGGTATAGAACTATCCTAGGGGGTGAGAGCATAAAAATTCCGACATTACTTTTTCACTTGTATTTTTGGACCACCCTAATGCACATACATAAGTGAGTGCAAGTGCATAGCTACTCCAGCGTCCAATGACCGAAAATCTACCAAAGCAACAGTTGACGTCAAGTTAATTTGAATATAAACACATATGTAGCATATATTTATGTATGCACATAAAAGCGCATTCCTACATACATACATCTTGTAGCAATCGTACAACACTGATGCGACCTCCACTGCAGCATTGACAATCAACAACAACAACTTTCAACGCAAGCAATCCACACAAATGCAACAAGTGCAACGAACAATGCGGACTGCAGCATGCAATTGCAGGGGAGTTTGTTGTCGGGGTAAACAAAGTAAAACAAAAAATACCGGCATTAAATTGCGCCAATCAACACTAAATGGCACACTCGTGGCAATGGACACTCTCACTCACTCGCTCGCGGCAGCAACACCGGGGCTGTGGTAGGTAACTACAACAGTGCCAGCCGTGCCACCAGTAGCGACATCGCCCAGCAGATCAATTGCAATCGGCAGTGAAGCATGTCGAATACGCACTAGCAAAACAATAACACAGCATACGTATACGAATTGGAATGTTGTTACTTTATACATACAATATATAAGTATATATTATTTTTAAATTTTTTTACTCTTTTGAATTTATTTTTTGCGGTTGCGGCGATATTTTAATTATTTCCAATTTCGAATACTGGGCACATACCAAGAGCAGCTAAGCTTCATCTAATTTCTATATATATTTCGAAATTTAAAAAAAAAATAATGGCTTTCCGAATTGCTCGTAAACTAATAGAGCACCTAAATTCATTTTGGTGGTCCTAATTAGTACCTAAAAAGCACCTGTTTTCTCAATAATATTTATCAATGTTTTACGACGTGAGTCAGCTTGGTTGACGGATGTGGGTAATAGTATGCCAAAGTCTATGTAATCTACCAGAATTTCAAACTAAACAATCGACTAAAATTGACAACATATTGATTTTAAGTGAAAACACTGACAAATAGCGTAAATTTTTGGTAATTTAATACTAGACATAATTTTTGCGATTTAAAAACTATTTATACATTTTTGGCCGCTTTAAATCTTACCATAGAATTTTAATAGTTTGAAAAACTGTACATACCTTTTGGTAAATAAAAAATTGGACATCATTTTTGGTCATTTAAAAACTGGACATAACTTTGAGGAATACCAATACTGGGCACAACTTTTAATAGTTCAATAATTGGACATAATTTTTTGGTAATTTAAAAGCTGGGCATAATTTTTTGGTAATTAAAACATTGGACAAAATTCGTGGCTGGATAAAAACTGGACGCAAATTTTAGGTGATTTTAAGACTAGACAACTTTTGGTAATTTAAAAATTGGACGTAATTTTTGGTCATATAAAAATTGTACGTAAGTAAGCTATGAGGAATGTAAATACTGGGCATAATTTTTGAACATTTAACAAGTGGAACTCATTTAAAAACTGGATAAAATTTTTCACCGATACTTTAGACGCAATCTTTAAAATTACAGGTTACTTGAGAAAACGGGCCTAAGTATGTGATGCTAATTAACAGTGGACTGTAATAGTGTAAATTTACTTATTTTTTGTGCCAAAAATATGTACATATATACATACATACATGCAAATAGCTAAATTATGCAACTGACAAATAACAGAGCTATCTTTAATCTGAAAGCAAAATGGTTTGCCATAAACCTTATCCAGTTTAGTTGTTGCTATAATTAGATAAAGGCGCTACCGTATGTACATACATACATACATTTGAATTTCAAATAGGAACATGCATTTCTGGCTTTCACTTGGATAGTAGTGGCAGGCGTTTTTTCCAGCGACGAGTATGCAAACACCCCACAGCTGAGATAAATAACAACAATAAGAAAACAACGAGCACTCAATCAATTTCTCAGAAGCACCAACGCATTGATATGACTCAGCCGCATCAGCGTGATACGTTTACGTAAAAGACCCCGACTGAACATACATAGTATTTGTATAAATAAGCAAGTAAATGAGCAATCAGGCGCAGAGCGAAGAATATTTAAATTAGAATAGAAATTAAGAGTCTGTAAAGTAAGTAAAGTAAGTTGCCTGGCCTTCAGGTGAATTTATGCAAATTGGCGTCGTGTTTAAAATAAAACAAAAACCAAACTACCGTGCAAATGGGCTGACCACCGAATTCCCTACGCACGTGTTTTACCAAAACGAAAACTAAAACCAAATCGAAACTCATTTAAATAAGTACATACATACATACATCGATTTTCAATGAATAGAAAAGAAAAAAAAAACAATACAGACTATTTATGGAAGGAACCACCACATTTCACATGCATTGACTGGCCTGGCCTGGTCTGTTAGGCGCTATTTATTGGCGGCTCAGCACAGACGCCGGAAGTCATAAGTAATGACGTTGAAAGCTTTGATCGACAGCCAGCAAACAGCGCAGCAACCACACTCGCTAAATATATGTATGTATGTAGTAGAAGTACGGAAGGTAGGAGGAGCAAGGCGTATATAGGGTAGTACATACTTACAACGTTGACGGTCATGGCTGAATGGCCCAACGTCATTTATGAGTTTTGTAAATATCTATGTATGTATCTACATACACACAGTATGGGAAACATAAAATTCAATGCCACTAAAATAATGCACAATATGCAGTAGCTATATACATATATGTATAACGTCGGAAATGCAACAGGCGCAAGCGAATGGCGGAAGACATGAAAAATATGGAGAGTATAAAGGAAGCGTGCATTGTGAGCAATTATGCTGAAATGGCAAGCAAATCGTTGAACAAAAGGGATACTTGAGCATAAAGATACATTTACGCATATACATATATTTATGTATAGGGATGGTCCTTAAATGTAGGAAGCAAATTTAACATCAGGTTTCCTAAGCCTCAACCCCTATGTCGATGCTACTATGAACTTTTACCCTATGAAGACATCTTAACCGACTCAAAGCGGGTGATATCTTCGACTTTAGTGGTATCGATTTTGGTTATTAAATGAAAAAATATATATATTTTTAATTTTTTGGGTCTCTATAGAGGCCTTTGACTCCTTTGTGGCACGCCTTAGCCGACTCCAATCGGGACCAAAGTTGATATGTGATATCTGTGACCGTGGTGTTACCGATGGAGGAGGCGAAACTGAAAAAAAAATCGTTCATTTGATATTTTAAGCACCACCCCAATGTACATACATACATACAGTAGGAATGTAAAGGGAAAGGCATGTTATTTGCCTACCAGCATGAGTAACATTTTTACCCAATTATTTACAAAACGTCTCAGCTAATATTACAAACAAGCAGAACTTACGGAAGAAATTGCAGTTTCCTGCTTTTTTTTGTCTCTGCTCTGTTCAAAACAAAAACTTTAACAAAACACATGAGTGTGTAAATAAAAAGCACGACAAAATTTTACTACTCTCCGATATGCAGAAACAGATGCGGACAAAAGCAAATATGGTAAATACATACATACATGGGGCCGTATGCATAAAGACTAAGCAATTAATTTTTCTCAAAATTGTATACCATTCACTAAAATTTATTTGAACAAATCCAGTAAAAGGGCTTTAAAATATTTAGAAAAAGTATTTGTTTAGTTTTTATGCATACGGCCCATTATATCACTAGACACAAAAATTCAATTACATACAAACTTGAGTAACTATGTAGAAATATGTACAATAGGGTGGCCAAAAAAAATTTTAATAATAATTTAAGTTAAAAAATATATATTTCGAGCTGATCTAAATATATTTTTTTAACAAAACAAGTAATTTTTAAGCCAAAAAACATGACCGACTTCAAAAATATAAAAATTGAAGAGTACCGTTCATTTCATGATCCAATGATCGGATCTAAACCAAATAATGATACGCCATCTCTGAGGTGGCACCTCTCTTAAAAAAAAAGAAATAATTAAATTTAAAGAATTATAGGAATCGGTTAACATGCTCCAAAGTTATGCTGTAATATACACGAAAAAAATATTCCGACGAATTGATAACCTCCACCTTTTTTCTTGAGGTCGGTTAAAAATACGGGTATACTTTTTTTCATTTAGGAAAATTCTAGGGGTGACAGCTTAACACCTTAAACTTTTTTCCCTCAAGAATTTTTGAACACCATATTGTACAAGCATCTACATACAGTGACTAAAACAATTACCACGTGTTGATTTTTTTTTTAATATTAGTAATGTTTTTCGAGCGGAATTTTTTTGTTATTTTTTTTTTATAAAAATACCATCCAAGCTTTAACCAAAACCATATAA
>NW_023458558.1:8414938-8424696 GCF_013731165.1 Rhagoletis pomonella
TTATATGGTTTTGGTTAAAGCTTGGATGGTATTTTTATAAAAAAAAATAACAAAAAAATTCTGCTCGAAAAAACATTACGAATATTAAAAAAAAATTCAACACGTGGTCATTTCTTTTAGTCACTGTATGTAGATGCTTGTACAATATGGTGGTCGAAAAATTCCTGCGGGAAAAAAGTTTAAGGTGTTAAGCTGTCACCTCCTAGAATTTTCCTAAATGAAAAAAAGTATACCCGTATTTTTAACCGACCTCAAAAAAAAGGTGGAGGTTATCAATTCGTCGGAATATTTTCTTTGTGTATGTTACAGCATAACTTTGGACCATGTTAACCGATTTCTATAATTCTTTAAATGTAATTATTTTTTTTTTTAAGAAAGTTGCCACCTCAGAGATGGCTTATCATTATTCGGTTTAGATCCGATCATTGGATCATGAAATGAAAGGTACTCTTAAATTTTTATATTTTTGAAGTCGGTCATGTTTTTGGCTTAAAAATTACTTGTTTTGTTAAAAAATATATTTAGATCAGTTCGAAATATATTTTTTTTAACAAAAAATACGGGCATTCTTTTTTCCACTTACAAAAATCTTAGGGGGTGAGAGCTTAACATTCAAATTTTTTTTGGGCCACCCTATTGTACATATATCTACATAGTTACTCAAGTTTGTATGTAATTGAATTTTTGTGTCTAGTGATATAATGGGCCGCATGCATAAAAACTAAACAAATACTTTTTCTAAATATTTTAAAGCCCTTTTACTAGATTCAAATAAATTTTAGTGAATGGTATACAATTTTGAGAAAAATTAATTGCTTAGTCTTTATGCATACGGCCCAATATGTATGTATTTACCATATTTGCTTTTGTCCGCATCTGTATCTGCATATCGGAGAGTAGTAAAATTTTGTCGTGCTTTTTATTTACACACTCATGTGTTTTGTTAAAGTTTTTGTTTTGAACACAGCAGAGACAAAAAAAGGCAGGAAACTGCAATTTCTTCCGTAAGTTGCACATCGCATTTGCTTTTTATTAAATTTTGTATGCTTTAAAAAAACTTTTATGTGGGTGCGAATACAGTTAAATCTTGCTACTGCATAGATATGTATGTATGTATGTACTGTATATACTGTTGCTGCTTGTTTGTAATATTAGCTGAGACGTTTTGTAAATAATTGGGTAAAAATGTTACTCATGCTGGTAGGCAAATAACATGCCTTTCCCTTTACATTCCTACTGTATGTATGTATGTACATTGGGGTGGTGCTTAAAATATCAAATGAACGATTTTTTTTTCAGTTTCGCCTCCTCCATCGGTAACACCACGGTCACAGATATCACATATCAACTTTGGTCCCGATTGGAGTCGGCTAAGGCGTGCCACAAAGGGTTCAAAGGCCTCTATGGAGACCCAAAAAATTAAACATATATATATATTTTTTTTCATTTAATAACCAAAATCGATACCATTAAAGTCGAAGATATCACATACAAATTTTGATTCCGCTTGGAGTCGGTTAAGATGTCTTCATAGGGTAATCTGAACTTTGACCCCTGTCCGCCACGCCTTAAGCGACTCCAATTGGGGTTAAAATTTATATGAGATGTCTTCGACTATAGTAGCATCGACGTAGGGGTTGAGGCTTCGGAAACCTGATGTTAAATTTGCTTCCTACATTTAAGGACCATCCTTATGTACATATGTACATTAATATATGTATATGTGTAAATGTATCTTTATGCTCAAGTATCCCTTTTGTTTAACGATTTGCTCACAATGTACGCTTCCTTTATACTCTCCATATTTTTCACGTCTTCCGCCATTCGCTTGCGCCTGTTGCATTTCCGACGTTATATATATAGCTACTGCATATTGTGCATTATTTTAGTGGCATTGAATTTTATGTTTCCCATACTGTGTATATGTAGATACATACATAGATATTTACAAAACTCATAAATGACGTTGGGCCATTCAGCCATGACCGTCAACGTTGTAAGTATGTACTACCCTATATACGCCTTGCTCCTCCTACCTTCCGTACTTCTACTACATACATACATATATTTAGCGAGTGTGGTTGCTGCGCTGTTTGCTGGCTGTCGATCAAAGCTTTCAACGTCATTACTTATGACTTCCGGCGTCTGTGCTGAGCCGCCAATAAATAGCGCGCCTAACAGACCAGGCCAGTCAATGCATGTGAAATGTGGTGGTTCCTTCCATAAATAGTCTGTATTGTTTTGTTCTTTTCTTTTCTATTCATTGAAAATCGATGTATGTATGTATGTACTTATTTAAATGAGTTTCGATTTTGTTTTAGTTTTCGTTTTGGTAAAACACGTGCGTAGGGAATTCGGTGGTCAGCCCATTTGCACGGTAGTTTGGTTTTTGTTTTATTTTAAACACGACGCCAATTTGCATAAATTCACCTGAAGGCCAGGCAACTCTTATACTTTACAGACTCTTAATTTCTATTCTAATTTAAATATTCTTCGCTCTGCGCCTGATTGCTCATTCAGTTGCTTATTTATACAAATACTATGTATGTACGTATAGCGTTTCAGTCGGGGTCTTTTACGTAAACGTATCACGCTGATGCGGCTGAGTCATATCAATGCGTTGGTGCTTCTGAGAAATTGATTGAGTGCTCGTTGTTTTCTTATTGTTGTTATTTATCTCAGCTGTGGGGTGTTTGCATACTCGTCGCTGGAAAAAACGCCTGCCACTACTATTCAAGTGAAAGCCAGAAATGCATGTACCTATTTGAAATTCAAATGTATGTATGTATTTACATACGGTAGCGCCTTTATCTAATTATAGCAACAACTAAACTGGATAAGGCTTATGGCAAACCATTTTACTTTCAGATTAAAGATAGCTCTGTTATTTGTCAGTTGCATTATTTAACTGTTTGTATGCATGTATGTATGTACATATTTTTGGCATAACAAAATAAGTAAATTTACACTATTACAGTCCACTGTTAATTAGCATCACATACTTAGGCCCGTTTTCTCAAGTAACTTGTAATTTTAAAGATTGCGTCTAAAGTATCGGTTTACTAATTAAATAAATTACTGAAAAAGTATATCAAGTTTTTAAATGAGGTCCACTTGTTAAATGTTCAAAAATTGTGCCCAGTATTTACATTCCTCATAGCTTACTTACGTACAATTTTTATACGACCAAAAATTACGTCCAATTTTTAAATTACCAAAAGTTGTCTAGTCTTAAAATCACCTAAAATTTGTGTCCAGTTTTTATCCAGCCACGAATTTTGTCCAATGTTTTAATTACCAAAAAATGATGTCCAATTATTGAACTATTAAAAGTTGTGCCCAGTATTGGTATTCCTCAAAGTTATGTCCACTTTTTAAATGACCAAAAATTATGTCCAATTTTTTATTTACCAAAAAGTATGTCCAATTTTTCAAACTATTAAAATTCTATGTTAAGATTTAAAGCGGCCATAAATGTATAAATAGTTTTTAAATCGCAAAAATTATGTCTAGTACTAAAATTTTTTACAAATTTACGCTATTTGTCAGTGTTTTCACTTAAAATCAATATGTTGCCAATTTTAGTCGATTGTTTAGTTTGTAATTTTGGTTGAATTTTTGGTTGGTTGGTTTGGTTACCCACGTCCGTCAACCTAGCTGACTCACGTCGTAAAACATTGATAAATATTATTGAGAAAACAGGTGCTTTTTAGGTACTAATTAGGACCACCAAAATGAATGTAGGTGCTCTATTAGTTTACGAGCAAATTGGAAAGTCAACATAGGTGACCAATCCTTATTTTTTTTTTTATTTCGAAATATATACAGAAATTAGATGAAGCTTAGGTGCTCTTGGTATGTGCCCAGTATTCGAAATTGGAAATAATTAAAATATCGCCGCAACCGCAAAAAATAAATTCAAAAGAGTAAACAAATTTAAAAAGAATATATACTTATATATTGTATGTATGTATAAAGTAACAACATTCCAATTTGTATATGTATGTTGTGTTATTGTTTTGCTAGTGCGTATTCGACATGCTTCACTGCCGATTGCAATTGATCTGCTGGGCGATGTCGCTACTGGTGGCACGGCTGGCACTGTTGTAGTTACCTACCACAGCCCCGGTGTTGCTGCCGCGAGCGAGTGAGTGAGAGTGTCCATTGCCACGAGTGTGCCATTTAGTGTTGATTGGCGCAATTTAATGCCGGTATTTTTTTACTTTGTTTACCCCGACAACAAACTCCCCTGCAATTGCAGGCTGCAGTCAATTGTTCGTTGCACTTGTTGCATTTGTGTGGATTGCTTGCGTTGAAAGTTGTTGTTGTTGATTGTCAATGCTGCAGTGGAGGTCGCATCAGTGTTGTACGATTGCTACAAGATGTATGTATGTAGGAATGCACTTTTATGTAACTACATACACAAATGGATACTACATATGGGTTTATATTCAAATTAACTTGACGTCAACTGTTGCTTTGGTAGATTTTCGGTCATTGGACGCTGGAGTAGCTATGCACTTGCACTCACTTATGTATGTGCATTAGGGTGGTCCAAAAATACAAGTGAAAAAGTAATGTCGGAATTTTTATGCTCTCACCCCCTAGGATAGTTCTATACCGAAAAAAGTATGTATACCATAGCTGGGCACACCAACACAGTCTCATTTTGTCATGGTATTAGTGCGTCGCGCTCAGTTATGGTTGCCGCATTTTTTATAAATGTACTAAAAGTGGTATTTTTCGTGCATGGGTATTTTGGCCTATTTTGCTTATACCTATAGTGTAATAATGAACCTTGGAAGTTTTTAGTAACTAATACTATTAGTTTATACAACCTTTTGCATAAGAAAAATTTAGTACTTGTATAATTTAAAAAAACTTAAATTAGGAAAACTCATTTGTATAATACCTGGGCTCCGTTTTATTAGAACCAATTCTTTTATATGCTGACCGGCCAGATGGTTACGGTGTTTAGGTCTTATTTTTTAACCGACTTCCAAAAAAGGAGGAGGTTATCAGTTCGTCGGAATCTTTTTTTTTTTTTTTTTTATGTATGTTACCGCATAAGTTTGGACCACGTCAACCGATTTCGATAATTCTTTTTGCATCGGAAAGGTAGTGTCTCAGAGGTGGTCCCATACTAATCTGGTTAAGATCCGATCAGTGGATCGTGAGATATATTGTTGCAAAGTTCCGTATAAATGAAACACAGTGTTACTCGCTTGCTGGTTTAATAAGGACTAACCTCAATTGTATATACATCAAAATTCTTAAGGCTACAAATCTACAAGTTACAATGTTGCCAGACTAATATTTTAGCTTACTATTTCAACACTTCTTCTTAAGCTGATATATTTTCTTTTACAACCATTATTTTAATCCAAGTAATTTAACAAAGTTACAATGTTTTTGTTTACTAAGGCTTTTAGTTAAAATGTCGGCAACATTTTTATCAGTCGAAACATATTCTAATTTAATTTCATTTGACTCTACTTTTTCTCGTATAAAATGATATTTTATATCAATATGTTTAGTACGCTTATGATGGATGGGGTTCCGTGCAATATGTTGCGCACTAATGTTGTCGCCATATAGTATCATGGGGTTTGTACTGGACCACCCAATCTCAGCCAGTAATCGGCTTAAATAGACTGCCTCTTTGGTGGCCGTTGACAAGGCTACGTATTCAGCCTCGGTGCTACTCAATGCTGTTACGCTCTGTTTTGTGGAAGCCCATGAGAAAGCGCTGCTTCCCAAATAAAATGCGTAACCAGAATATGACTTCCTGTCGTTGGGGTCATTGGCCCAATCTGCGTCGGCAAATCCCTTCACGGGCTCATCAGATTTTCGATATACGATGCTCAAATCTACCGTACTAGATAGATATCTCAAAACGTGTTTTGCTGCGGTTTCATGCTCAGCATGTGGATTAGTATTGCGCTGAGACAGCTTGCTCACAGCGTGTAGAATATCAGGCCGACTTAGCACTGCTAGGTACATAAGAGAACCGATTAAGGATTGGTATTCTTTTATATTTACCTTGGAACATGTTTCGTCTTGACAGCCGACTTGGAAACCTGGGTCGAGTGGAGTAGCGACTGCTCTACAGTTTTGCATGCCATACGTATCAAGAACGGATTTTATGTACTTCTTCTGTGACAAGTAAATTGCGCCCCTGTCACCCTCTCGCTGCACTTCCAAACCAAGGAAGTATCGTATAGCACCGCCATCTTGCATTTGGAATTTCGACGCGATCTTCTTCTTGATTGTTGCTATATGGGTTTCACTAGGACTCATGATGATTAAGTCGTCCACGTAAACCGCAATATAGTTATACTGCTGCTGATGCTGACTAACGTATAAGCAGGGCTCGTTCTTGCACCTGTTAAAGCCGATGTCTTTCAAAACTTCGTCGAGTGTGTTGTTCCATACGCGGCCGGATTGTTTTAGCCCGTATATTGCCTTTCGTAGTTTTAGAACTTTACTCGGATGCTTCTTGTTCACAAAGTTTTCCGGTTGCTTCATGTAAACGTCTTCATGAAGCTTGCTGTTTAGGTATGCGTTGGAGATGTCAACTTGATGCATATGTAGCTGTTTTTCTGCAGCAATAGCAAATAGCATTCGTATAGTCTCATAGCGAATTACTGGGGAAAACGTTTCCCAGTAATTGACTCCCAACTGCTGCCCACAACCCTTGGCAACTAGTCTAGATTTAAATCGCTCGATATCGCCGTTGACATTCCGCTTGATGCGAAACACCCATTTGGAACCAATGGCTTTATGCCCTTCAGGTAACTCAACCAATGACCACGTACCATTTGCAATAAGTGCGTCATACTCGGTTTGCATTGATTTTTGCCACTCTTGCGCGTGTTGGCCGCTCAATGCCTCTGCTGCAGTTTGTGGTGTTTCTAAATCTTCGATGTAATTCAAACTATTTACTAAATTATATTGCTTTTTAGGTCTACCCGGTTGACCTGTGCGGAGTTGTTTTGGCCTACCTGGCCCACGCCGCGTTACATTTGCTTGTTCGGAATGCGACATACCTGCTTCACGTTGATCTTCTTGCTCGTTGTTCTCTTCTTCGGAACTACTGGCGGTGGCAAACTCCTCCTCCTCATCGCCGGAGTCGTAGCTTGCACGTTGTTCAACCTCAACCATGGCATCATTGGATGGCGAGCGCTCTGTTTCTCGAGCTTCATAAGACTCAAGGCGAATGATGTTTGTTGTAAAGTCGTCGTTTCGATCTGAAGACTCATGCTCAGTAGTAATACGCGCACCAAATTCACCTTCTATAAACCTAACGTCACGCCGCTCGATGATTCCACGTTTTTGGCGATCATATAACCGATACGCCTTCGCTGTACAGGAGTAACCCACAAATATGAACTCCTTACCTTTTGCCATAAATTTGTTTTTAACTGTCTTGTCTAGCGCAAAGGCTCGTGACCCAAAAATTCGCAAATGTTTAACTGAAGGTTTTCGTCCCTTCCACACCTCAAATGGAGTCTTCCCATCGAGTGCCTGCGTTGGACACCGGTTACGCAAGTACACGGCAGTTTGAACCGCCTCCGCCCACAAAAACTCTTCTAGCTTTGCATGTATAAGCAAACTTTTTGCCATTTCTACAATAGTGCGGTTAGCCCGCTCAGAAACACCGTTTTGCTGGGGGGTATACGGCACGGTTAATTGTCTTTTAATACCGCATTTTACTAAAAAATCATTAAATTCATTGTTTACATATTCTTTGCCGTTATCACTGCGCAAAGATTTAATTTTGCGGCTCGTTTGGCACTCGACATAAGCTTTAAATGATTTAAATTTCTCTAGAACTTCATTTTTACTTTGCATAAAATAAACAAAAATTTTGCGAGAAAAATCGTCAATGAACGTGACGAAGTATCTATTGCCGCCTAACGATTTTATGTTCATGGGGCCACATACATCTGAATGCACTAGCTCTAGCACTCCATTCGCGGTTCGTACATTTCTTTGCGGGAAAGGCAAAGCACATATTTTTGCCTGACTGCATGTATCGCAGTTTATTTTCGTTGGCATATTGTTCACATTCATACCGCGCACAAGATCACTGTCATTTAATTGCTTTAAATTTTGCATATTTAGGTGGCCATAGCGATTATGCCACTTTTCTGCTAATGAGCAATCATTTAATAAATAAACAGCACTAGTTTGCTTTTTATCATAGTACAAATACAAATTATTCAGTCTCTCTGCCTGCAGCACTACTTCTTGTTGTTTATTTTTTACTATTGCAACGTTGTTTTTGAATGTTGTCGTATTCCCATACTGTGCTGCTTTGCTCACTGATAGAAAATTCATAAGCAAAGATGGGACAAACAAAACATCGCGTAACAAAATTTTACTGTTTTCTCTTTTTAGCACTACTGAACCTATACCGGGCGATTCAATAAACGTCTCGGCAGCCAACATGACACGCGTATCTTTCTCAGTGAAAGATGTAAACAAAGTTTTGTCACAACACATATGTGAGGTAGCGCCACTATCAATGCACCATTTGTCCTTTTTCTGTTTAGTATCGCTGCCTCCGTACATCAGATGATTTGAAGATTCTTCTGTTTCACTTCGCATTTCTGTCTTTACACCCTTTTTCTTGTTTCTACACTCACTTGCACGATGACCTGTTTTCTGGCAATTAAAACATTTCCCTTTAAAACGCTGTATGTCTTGCTCCTTCTTCTGTTTTACTTTGGAATCGCTCTGTCCGTCGTTTATGCTGCGACAATCGTATTGCTTTTGCGCTGCGAATTTATTTGTGTGTGTGTAAACAGCTTGCGTGCATTCGCGATCATCTTTTTCTTGTCTACGTGCTCCTTCTTCTAATATTTTCGCTTTGACTATTTCGAACGTCGGCAGCCTGTCGCGCGTCTCAATCGCGACAACGAAGTTTTCCCACGAATTGGGAAGGCTGGAAAGCAACATAACTACTTTTAGTTCGTCGTTTATTTGAATTTCTAATTCGGCTAATTTGTCGACTGTTGCGACAAACTCACTCACATACCGAACTACATTTTCGCCGTGCTGCATGTTTAAACGTAACAGTTTTTGATACTGCTGAACTTTTTTCACCGGACCAACTGGCAAATGAATGTCGCGCAACTTTTGCCATGCCTCTGCAGCGGTTGTGCACGTCTTTATGTGCATCAACTGCGTCGGTTTAATATTTAAAATTAAACATGCCAACGCCTTTTGGTCAGCCGTTTCCCACTTTTGCACTTCTTCAGGGGTGGCTCCTTCTGCCTTCACATATTTTCCGCATACGACATTCCATAAATCTGTCGTTATGAGGACACTTCGAACGGACACAGACCACACGTCATAATTGTCCTCCCCAAGTTTTTCTATTTGCAGGTGCACACTCATTTTTTTAATTTTGTAGCGTTCTTGTCTTTAAACAGCTTCCCGCACGGATGGTTTTATTAATCACAAATTATTTCACCAGGGCGCTGGGCCCATAACCATTGTTGCAAAGTTCCGTATAAATGAAACACAGTGTTACTCGCTTGCTGGTTTAATAAGGACTAACCTCAATTGTATATACATCAAAATTCTTAAGGCTACAAATCTACAAGTTACAATGTTGCCAGACTAATATTTTAGCTTACTATTTCAACATATATATATATATTTTTTTTTTTTTATATGAGAGTTGAAGTCGGTTTTTTTTTATGCTAAAAATTACTTGTTTCATATAAGTAGGTATTTAGTCTTAAAAA
>NW_023458558.1:8424796-8427379 GCF_013731165.1 Rhagoletis pomonella
ATGACCATAATCCTTATCAAGTGGATGGTAGGTTTGCAACACATTCAATTCATCAAATTTCGCACTTTTGCGGTAACTGCAGTGAAAAAGAAGCAAAGAGAATGAAATGCAAAAGGCGTATTAGAGTGTATTACAAATTAATAGGATTATCTGATTGGATAATGACGTTGTCATTGACATTTACTCACCTGGCGGCGCCGGGCTTATCAAAACTGCTAGAATTCTTCAATATACCCTTACAAGGCTTCTTCGCATCGGGTGAGTCCTGCATTTTGCTGATGCCGTTGGCTGGTTTTAATGCGTAGTCTATATGTATGAGAACTGTCTATGTTGTTAAGATAGAACTTTTGTAGTAGAATATTTATTTCTTTTTTATTTCGATTCACTGCTTCGGGTGTCGTACTAATCCTTAATGGAGGCCGTTTATACTGAAGCTAAAAATAAACTGCAAAATCAAATTAATTGCAAAATTGCTTTGACTATGTTATCTATGCATTATGGTTGTGAATGGACGGGTGGGGTAGAGAGAGCGTTAAGTGTTTATTACGGAACGTATGTGAAATGTTTGCAATCAAATTGATGTGTTAAATGAAATGACGTGATTCATTAACAAATGTCACATTTTGTTTCAAGCTTTGATCATGCTAAATATTTGATGATTTCATACAAAATATATATAATTAAAAGTTGTTTGACAAAGTACAAATCAACTTTCAAAATATCCTGCGCAAAGGTCTTGGGTAGGTAGTTAGCTTACTTCGTCAGCAGCCACGCCAGCTACACTGCTTTTCGTTAATATCAGGAACTTATATTTTTACTTTGTAACCTTTTACATACTTAAGTATGTACATATATTGTTCATGACTAAGCATATTTTTTTAATACTTTTAATTTTACTTTACGACTCCCTTGAGTATAAAGATCTCCGTTTCGAGACGATGGTTTGTCTAAAATCCGCTCCACCCTACCTTCTTGCGGCTTAGTCTTCAGTCCTTTGTTGACTCCTTTGTCAATTTAGAGTAATCCCTTGATTCTTATGCTTTATTAGCAGTCACATATGCGATTTTTGTTCTAACTTGACTTGAAAAATTTCACAAATATACATATTTTAGTTTTCGCAAAACAAAAAAGTATATAAATTTCCACACCTATGAACTTATTCGATTACGGAAGAACTTTCAGCGATTGCCTTTCTTTTGACAGTTGCATTTTTCACTAAACAAAACAAAACACAAAATAAGTGGTGCCATATTTGGACAGGGCGATCAAGGTGATGAAATTGTTTTTTAGTACGATTCGTTTTTGTTATTACAATCGATAGTTAGCAGAGAACGTTAAATACAGAGAAGCAGCAATTACGAATCAGAGTGTAAATTGTCAAAAGTTATCAAAATCTGATTGCGTACACACCACACCAGCCCACACTGCTGTGGAACATAAGAGCGGCGGAGTAACAGAGCTGAGCGAGAAATAACTTTTCGTATATTTAATGAATGTTAAGCATTTTGAATGATTTACGCAGTGTTGCCAGAGAAATTTCGTTTGAAGCTAAAACGGTCGAAAAAAGCTAAATAATACTAATAGTAGCTAAAATGAAGAGCTACATATTTTTGTTAAGGTTGAGCATTTATTGACGTAACGTTGTTTTTACATAACATAAAAACAACGAATTTTATAAGATTAAGTGCTGAAAAAATCGTTTAAAACCAAAATAAGGTGCATATATTTCGATTTCGCTGCTATGGCACTTATAACATCGAACTAAAAATACTTTACAAATTGTTAAAGTCTGTAATTTCAGATATTTGAATTAGGGTGTGTGTGAATCGGTAACAAAGTTCTATGGGCAGAGCTGCTGAATAATATTTTTACTATGGTGAGACAGTTTTGCCAATCTGCTGTGTGAAATTAAATATTTTTTGATAGCAGTACATTTTTGATAACCACAGATTTATGCGGAATAAAATATTACAAATTGCAGTGAAATTAATATTTTAAGAACACATCTACCGTCGTTGATTGCAATTCATCAATTTAAGCTTTTATTTTACGAAAAATTACACACATCAACAATCTTTGCGATTGTCAAAATTTTCTATGCATTTGTTAAAAATTTCACTAGCCTCATGAGCTACTGAAATTTTATTCACCTCATAGTTGTTAAAAATTTATTCGGCGGGAACTTTTTTATCGATTCACACACGCTCTTAAATAATTTTTAAGCAAAATTTTTGTTGAAACTTTTACTTCCAGCTCTCCTCTAAGGTAAAAGTAGTAAGCTAAAACAAAATCCGCGCTATCATAAAAAGGATTTTGTTTTAATTAATTTTTGAATTCTTTAACCTAGATCCAAGAGCTTATGGTGGACACACTGCATCTCGAAATTATTCATTTTATCAACGCTTAAGTTATGGCTTATATATACCAAATACAACTAAAACTTTCTGGAGCTAAAAAAGTGCTACATAAATATGAAAATAGCTAATAAAAGAGCTAAGGTTTTAGGATTTTCGGAGCTAAATAGAAAAATAGAGCTAAATCTAGCTCCAGAAGCACCAAAATGTCATCAACCAATTATTGAAA
>NW_023458558.1:8427479-8431309 GCF_013731165.1 Rhagoletis pomonella
TCCAATCGGGGCCAAAATTTATAAATATGTGATATCTTTGACTATAGTAGCATCGACGTATGGGGTTGAGGCTTAGGAAATCTGATGTAAAAATTTGCTTCCTCCATTTAAGGACCACCATTTTGTACATATATACCATTCATATCACTATTAGTATATTATTTATATCCTTTCTTATTTGAAGCTATTGAATTTAATAAATTACAAACTCACACCCAAATCAACAGAACCAACCCCGAAAATCTCAATCAAAATCTGAAGAAAAAATCCTACCAAAATAGGAAATAACCTCAAAACATTAAGCAGGCGACTCACTCTCGCCTCTCACTTCGGCGTCACTGTGACAATCGTCTGAGTGTGAAGGAGAGTGGGTAATGTACCTGAAAGCGTAAAAGCGTGCAATCGTAGCCTCCGTTTGTTGCCACGCCACCAATCATCCAGGCAACACCGCTCAATAGCTCAGCTGGGCTAGGGCGGTGGTGCGCCACTGTAACGTGATGTGGGTGTTTTCCTGTCTGGCAGGCGTTGAACGTACCAACTAATAAAGCCTGACACGTGGCATCAACAATGAAACGCATTAAAGTCGATTACAATATGAAGTTCCTTAGTGGCATACATCCTGCATTCATTTTCCGCTTTTTTGTTGGTGTTTTTACTGCACTTTTTTCAGTTTGGGTTTGTTATTAAGCTTACTAACAATTTCGTGTGAACATGTGCGAGTGTGTGTGTGTCTATTAATATCTCTATACCTTTGATTTTGTACACCGTTATATTATATACATACATACATATTTAACCGTTAAGAACGTCACTTAGATATTTTTGGTGCTAAAAATTGTTAAAACATTTCGTCGGACGATACCCTACAGCTGAGCACTATAGACATTTTGATCTTCAAAAAAGCGGTTTTTTATTAAAGGAATCGCCTTCTTCTTATTTGGCACTACAACCTTTTGTTGGTCTGGGCCGAGGCCAAAAAGCTTTTCCAATTGCCTCTCTCCTCTACGAATTTCCCTTGTTTTCGTTGCCCACCCATGGGTGCGGAGTCGAAGGATATTTTCACTAGAGCGTCGACATCCATTAACAAAAAATCAATTTTTTAACACCGAGAAAAAATTATTTACAGACTCTTACGAGAGCTTTCAGACCCCCTAATAAATATGTTTTAAGGCGTTAGAAGGTTTACGATATTGTTTATTGTTTATTTATTGCCCAAAACTAAGTGTGATTACAAATATTCTCAGTGAATAGGATTAAATCTAAGTATACTTAGGGCCGTTTTCACCAACTCTGATTAACACTGATCGCCAGTTAAACATCGTTGCCGACGCTTCTGACTCCATGCATATTACATTGTGTCGGTAACGTCGGCAACGATGTTTAACTGGCGATTAGTGTTTACCAGAGTTGGTGAAAACGGCCCTTAGTCCTAGCAAGCAACAAACTTTTATCTAGGATTTCTAATATTATTTAATTACCTTTACTGTAAAGTATGTATAAATGAACTAAACTTTATTTTAATTTCGTTTTTACTTTTTAACGACATATGACAATAAGACACTTGTGATACATACACAAATGTATGATTTATTCGAGTGGCATGTATCTAGATTCTAGAATCTTATTTGATTTTCGTAGTTTAATTGAGTTGTGTATGGTTTTCGTTAAATCTATCGATAGATCTAAAAATATGTGTAGTTATTCCTTGATTAGAAAAATCGTTTTTAAACCCGTTTTCATTATAAATACATAAATAACATTTGATTTTACTGAAGGATTTCCTTCAAACAATGCCTGTAGTTACCGTTAAAAGCATATGTATAATGTTAAAAATTCCAAGTAGAGTCCAGTGCTTCTCTATACTTATTCTTTCCAATGTAAAGCACGCCGTCAACTTCCTTTAACACTCCCAGCAAGTACCCCATCGAAAACCTTTAGGGCTGCAGCTTTTCCATTCATTCGTACAATATTGCCGAACCAACGAAGCCGGTGTGAATTTAATTGACAACGAGCAAGATTTCATAAATATTAAGCCGATTCATTCTCTCGTGCACTTTAACGGCCGCAGAGGCTTATATAGTGTTGTTTCTGTGCCTACCCAGCCGAATCTAGCAATTTTCAGCAAGAGCTATTTCTAATCTAATGCTGGTGCCATAATGTGTTATGTATTGCCAGCTTCGCCATCAATTTCAGTAAAAAATTATTTTTCTCTTCAATCAGTATCTATATTCGCAAAAAAAAAATATTTTTTTTCCCCCTAAATTATTTTCTTGAAACTGGAGTTTTACTCCGTCGAAAAAAAAAATTAGTTTTGGAGCACAAAAAAAAAATATTCACTGCTTTTCTACACCCTCATGTTCGGTTTGGCTGGATGTAGCGTACCGCCTCTTGTAGGTGGGAAAACAGAAGGCAAACTCGTTTACTATTTTGTTCGCAGCAAATCCGTGAACGCAATGAATGGATTTTATGAAACCCCGCAAATTGCAGGTAGAATATCAAAGATTTCCATGGAGAAACCGTGTCGGTTGCCGTCGTTCTATGTACTTTCGAACGTGCCATTAATATTTCCGATAAATAGTTAGATACTATTGGCGTATGCATACAGTGGGGAACAGTGATGTACGACGTATGTACATTGACCGTACATATGTATGTATTTTATAAAAGGCTTTTAATAATCATGTAGAACGTGACATTAGGTCATTACATGTTCTATAAGATTCGCGGCACGCATAATATTCGGCCCATTATAACATACAAATGTTACATATTCACGAGTTGGCCCACCATTTATCGGCCTGCTGAGTGGAAGATCGACCCATCTTGGCAGCCAGTTCGAAAATGCTCTATCTCAAAAAAAAAACGTTTAAAGAACGCCCTATTCAGAATTCGTTTCAAAATCGCCCTATCTCAGCTGCCGATTCAAAAACGCCCTATATCAGCACATTTTCAATAAATTTTGAATTGAGATAGGGTGTTTTTGAATCGAATTCTGAGATAGGGCATTCGTCAACCAAATTCTGAGATAGGGTGTTTTTCAAAAATATTCTGAAATCGGGCGCTCTTGAAAAGTTTTTTGAGATGGGGCGTTTTCGAACTGGCTGCCGAGATAGGTCGATCTTCCACAAAGCAGTCGACATATAATTTGTATTTTTATCAAATTCGATTGACTATTTAAAGGTGCTGCTGCATGGGCGTACATTTCCATATTCATAGCTTTTCTTTATTGTGTATTTTGGTTTTCATGAAAACAGTTTTTTGAAACCACGCTTAAAATTAGCAACCATTAATGCACCGCTGAATGCCAACAAGTGCTCCTTGTATTCTTCGCTAGATTTTTTTTATATCAAAGTCAACAAGAGTGATGAAAACATACGAGTGCATAACAGATTATACATTTCCTTGAATGTTGCAAAACAGAAATGCATTTCCCGCAAAAGCCAAGGATCTGTGGTGCCACCTGACGACTGCCTTGCGATTTTCGTGTTGCATTGGCAAATTTAAATGCGCTAATATTTCTTAGCCAAATGTCAATGCTGACAAGCGGTGACAAATTAAGGCAACGCAAGTGAAGAGAATGGCGGATGCAAGCATACATACACACACACATACACACGTAGTATGCTTATAAATATGTACTTTGTAGCTGGCTCAACTGACAAGTGCAGATAAGCGAGGATAAGAATGGCTTAATTTGTGTGTGTGTGTGTGTGGCAACCGAAGGGGGTCGCTTAAATATTATTTAGTTGCCAAGCATAAAAAGTAAAATAAAATCCTTTGGCAATAACCTTCAGGTGACATTTGGAATGCAGTGGGACATACATACATAC
>NW_023458558.1:8431409-8434472 GCF_013731165.1 Rhagoletis pomonella
GACAGTAGGGAGGTAGAACTGCGATCTGGTGGCTACGTACTGGAACGTGGTATTTGAGGACAATGGACTTTGAAACAAAAAAAAATTCTCGTCGAGACAAAAATATCGATATAAAATACTTCAAGATCCGACTCCAAATGCCGAAGATATGAGGAAGAATATAAAAAGGCGCCAAAATATATACTACCCATTGAGGGAGTGAAACTAAAACAATCGCTCATTTGATTTTTTTAAGACCACCCTAATGTATATAGGTATTTTATCTGACCCGAGTTGTATGTGGTGAGTATGGAAGCTGGAGAAGCATTCAAGTGTAAAGCCAAAGTCATTTAAGGATGTCATACCTAATAAGTGTCTAGAAAATGGTGTATAGTTTTAGGCGCTTAAGCGTATAAAGTGCACACACATACATAAAGACCGGGATTCGTGTGTGGTTGCATGAGTAGAAATGCATTAGCATACAACAATGCAGCTACATTTTTACAATTTTCATGACAGGAATATGACGAACAAAGCGCTTTGCTAAACTCAATTTAATGGAAAAATATTTGGCACTTATTATGAAGTATTGCACTTGGAAAAATCGATCGTCATAAATTTTGTAATTCTGGCATTTTAAGAATATTACAGCTAAGTTTAAATTAAAAGTTACAAAAATATGGTCGTATTCTGAGAGGTAGCCGTCATAATTGGTGGGGTGGAGTGTATTTGAAAAGGCCAGGAAAGGCAGTTATAAAAAAATGCTAATAACAATTATTAGATGTAATTTTTTAGAACTTGATTTAATAAAAAAAAAAATAATAATAATAATGAATAAGTGTGAGATTGTTTTACCGTTACCGCCAACACATTTACAGCGTGGCGACGAATAACTGTTACCCAGTTTTTTTTGAGAAATAAAAGGGTCCTTTATAAATTTTGCGAAAAAAGTATTTTATTGTTAATTTTCCACAGATTTTACTTAAGTTGTATTAGTTAGTGTTTAAATTTTAATCCTTATCTACATTTGCCAGCAGTGTAAACTTTGAGAGAAAAGTTCATTTGGCACGCAAGTCTTTTTCAGGTGTATTTTTTCTTAGGCTTTGTATAAAAAAAGTACAAAAAAGAAAAAAACTGTATAAGGTTGGTCGAATGAATGGCCGTCCTAGTCACCAGTCCCGAGTCTATTAGATTTTTGAGTATGAGGCCTTATTTTGGACAGAAGGGGGAGTATAAGGGACTCAAAATGGAGAAAATTAGCCTATGGTTACAGAAGATATGGAACAAATTAACTGACGAGGACCTGCGTGCCAAATGAACTTTTCTCTCAAAGTTTACACTGCTGGCAAATGTAAATAAGGATTAAAATTTAAAAACTAATTAATACAACTAAAGTAAAATCTGTGGAAAATTATCAATAACATACTTTTTTCGCAAAATCTATAAAGGACTCTTCTATTTCTCAAAAAAACCTGGGTAAGAGTTTTCGTCGCCACGCTGTACATTAGCTTACCTAAAAAATTCTAATTTTTACTTAAAATATATTTAAGAATTTATTTTAAAACCAGGGACCAAGAACGCGTTCCTGTTTTGGTTTAGTTCTGCATGAGAACAAAATGTAATATCAAGAACGTTCCCACAAAAGAACTAAACGGGAACTAAAGTGTTGAGAGCAGTATGAACTGGGACAAAATAAAAAAAAAAAAACGGTTCGGGAACGTTTACGTAAAGAAACAAGTCCGAAAAAGAAAACTCTCGGGAACTTTCTCAAGAAGAACAAAAAGAGAACGAAAGTATCGAGAACATTTTCAAGGAGGATCAAACAAGAATAAAAGTCTGGAGAACGTTCTGCTAGACAAGAAAACGAGAACAAAAGTTTTGAGAACTTAACATTAAGAATGAGAGGGGTGCCTGCATGTTTGGTATGAGAAATCGTTTCAGTGAGAGCCACGAGATAAGTCGGAGCATTTCAACATCCAGATCCTTCGTCATTAGGGTGCAATGTCCATTTATGGAACAATTTTCCACTTTCCGTGTAAGAAAATAAAAATGTGAGATGTGTGGCGAAAGGTTAGGGAAAATGGCAGCGCCAAATATATATTTTTTTATGGCGAATTTGTTAATTTTACTTGGGGCCTTGGAAATAACATAAAACAGCAGAAGCAGAAAACCTGCTAATTTTCAAGCATCCTTGACGAACTTACAATTTCAAAAAATTGTTTAAGGTATAAAAAATGTGGATCAAATATTTTTTAACATTTGCCTGAAATATTCCCTACCTTGGTCTGGCAATAGTTGCATATTTTTGTTAGCGAGCGACAAAAGAACGCCCTACTCCCCTAAAATTACCTTTTTATTAAAATCTCCGCCAAGCTAGCCTTACCTTGTCTTGGCCATAGTAATCACAGTCGATGCTGCCTGAATTTCGCAAAGATTCAATGTTAAAGTTAGAATATTATATACATATAGAGTATTATATTCATATGTATGTATGTATAAAATTTCTCTAAATTTTAATTAAAATCATAGTTGTAAATCAACGCCCGCTGCATAGACAGCAATACTAGTAAAATAGTCAGCAGGTATGTACATATGTATGTATGTATTTGCCTCCCCTTTGCTCTTTACCTCTCCACTAAGCCAACCATTCTAACTAACTTAGTGCAAATAATCAATCGAATCGTATCTCACATCCTCCAACAAATGTGTATGTACATTAGGATGATCCTTAAAAAATCAAATGAGCGATTTTTTTAAGTCTCATCCCTTCAATTAGTAATACCACCGTCACAGATATCACATACAAATTTTGGTCTCGATTGGAGACGGTTAAGGCAAGCCGCACAGGGGCCAAAGTTCAGATTGCTCTATTGAGACTGAAAAAATTAAAATAAATTTTTTTGCCAACTCATATTCAAAATCGATACTACCGTAGTCGAAGATATCACATAAAAAATTTGGTCCCGATTGGAGACGGTTAAGACGTCTTCATAGGGTAATCTAAAGTTTGACCCCTGTGCGCCACGCTTTAACCGGATCCAATCGGGGCCAAAATTTATAAATATGTGATATCTTTGACTATAG
>NW_023458558.1:8434572-8443469 GCF_013731165.1 Rhagoletis pomonella
CTATAGTCAAAGATATCACATATTTATAAATTTTGGCCCCGATTGGAGTCGGTTAAAGCGTGGCGCACAGGGGTCAAACTACAGATTACCCTATGAAGACGTCTTAACCGACTCCAATCGAGACCAAAATTTTTATGTGATATCATCGACTACGGTAGTATCGATTTTGAATATGAGTTGGCAAAAAAATGCATTTTAATTTTTTCAGTCTCAATAGAGCAATCTGAACTTTGGCCCCTGTGCGACATGCCTTAACCGTCTCCAATCGAGACCAAAATTTGTATGTGATATCTGTGACGGTGGTATTACCGATTAAAGGGGTGGGACTTAAAAAAATCGCTCATTTGATTTTTTAATGATCACCCTAATTCACATACACATTTTTTGGAGGATGTGAGATACGATTCGATTGATTATTTGCACTAAGTTAGTTAGAATGGTTGGCTTAGTGGAGAGGTAAAGAGCAAAGGGGAGGCAAATACATACATACATATGTACATACCTGCAGCGGGCGTTGATTTACAACTATGATTTTAATTAAAATTTAGAGAAATTTTATACATACATACCTATGAATATAATACTCTATATGTATATAATATTCTAACTTTAACGTTGAATCTTTGCGAAATTCAGGCAGCATCGACTGTGATTACTATGGCCAAGACAAGGTAACGCTAGCTTGGCGGAGATTTTAATAAAAAGGTAATTTTAGGGGAGTAGAGCGTTCTTTTGTCGCTCGCTAACAAAAATATGCAACTATTGCCAGAACAAGGTATGGAATATTTCAGGCGAATATTAAAAAATATTGGATCCACATTTTTTATACCTTAAACAATTTTTCGGAATTGTAAGGTCATCAGGGATGTTTGAAAATTAGCAGGTTTTCTGCTTCTGCTGTTTTATGTTATTTCCAAGGCCCCAAGTAAAATTAACAAATTCGCCATAAAAAAATTATATTTGGCGCCGCCATTTTCCCTAACTTTTCGCCGCACATCTCACATTATTATTTTCTTACACGGAAATTGGAAAATTGTTCCATAAATGGACATTGCACCCTAATGATGAAGGATCTGGATGTTGAAATGTTCCAGCTTATCTCGTGGCTCTCACTGAAACGATTTCTCATACCAAACCCGCAGGCACCCCTCTCATTCTTAATGTTAAGTTCTCAAAACTTTTGTTCTCGTTTTCTTATCTAGCAGAACGTTCTCCAGACTTCTATTCTTGTTTGATCCTCCTTGAAAACGTTCTCGATACTTTCGTTCTCTTTTTGTTCTTCTTGAGAAAGTTCCCGAGAGTTTTCATTTTCGGACTTTTTTCTTTACGGAAACGTTCCCGAACCGGTTTTTTCTTATTTTGTCCCAGTTCATACTGCTCTCAACACTTTAGTTCCCGTTTAGTTCTTTTGTGGGAACGTTCTTGATATTACATTTTGTTCTCATGCAGAACTAAACCAAAACCAGAACGTGTTCTCGGTCTCTGGTTTTAAAATAAATTCTTAAATATATTTTAAATAAAAATTAGAATTTTTTAGGTAATCTTATGTAAATGTGTTGGTGGTAACGGTAAAAAAATCTCACACTTATCCACCGGGGGAGAATCTTCTGGTTTGAATACATATTTCAAACACACAAGCGAGACAATAGATTTTTGACTGAGTCATGCTTTTATTTTTCTTTTTAGAATCAGAAAAATAGTTTATTTTTTCTCCTTGTACTAAAATACATTGTTTCATCAGTTTTTCATTGATTCCAATAATAAGTACCTACATATGTAGTTCTACTTGGAATAAACTATTATTTCTAATTAATGACTAACGAAAGAGTTTTTTTATTAAATCAAGTGCTAAAAAAAAAATAACATCTAATAATTGTTATTAGCATTTTTTTATAACTGCCTTTCCTAGCCTTTTCAAATACACTCCACCCCACCAATATTGACGGCTTCCTCTCAGAATACGACCATATTTTTGTAACTTTTAATTTAAACCTAGCTGTAATATTCTTAAAATGCCAGAATTTCAAAATTTATGACGATCGATTTCTCCAAGTGCAATACTTCATAATAAGTGCCAAATATTTTTCCATTAAATTGAGTTAACCAAAGCGCTTTGTTCGTCATATTTCAGTCATGAAAATTGTAAAAATGTAGCTGCATTGTATGCTAATGCATTTCAACTCATACAACCACACACGAATCCCGGTCTTTATGTATGTGTGTGCACTCTGCACGTTTAAGCGCCTAAAACTATACACCATTTTCTAGACACTTATTAGGTATGACATCCTTAAATGACTTTGGCTTTACACTTGAATGCTTCTCCAGCTTCCATACTCACCACATAAAACTCGGGTCAGATAAAATACCTATATACATTAGGGTAGACCTTAAAAATCAAATGAAATATTTTCTTTAGTCTCACTCCCTCAATCGGTAGTATTTATTTTGGCGCCTTTTTATATTCTTCCTCATATCTTCGGCATTTGGAGTCGGATCTTAAAGTATGTTATATCGATATTTTTCTCTCGAGGAGAATTTTTTTTGTTTCAAAGTCCATTGTCCTCAAATACCCCGTTCCAGTACGTAGCCACCAGATCGCAGTTCTACCTCCCTACTGTCAGTAAATTAAAGCCCACGAAAAGTCCTTAAACTTTAGGTGAGGAGATATTTTGCTTATTCCAGTAGAACTGTTTAGAAAAAAAAAGTTATTGCCGAAAAATTTAAAAATTTAGAAGGCAACCTCTATGTTCGGCGAAAAAATATATTTTTTCGAAATTGCCTTGCAAAAATATTTGAGTCTCAGGGGTGTACGGCGCACTTTTTTTTGTTTGCTTGTAAGGTGGTGCGGACTAATGTACATACAATGAGCGCATATGATTTTCAATCGCCGCTCAATTTGTGTTTGATGTTTAAAATTTTGCATTTTAGTATGTGGCACAACCACCATTAACAAGAATATGCATGCATACTCCTATGTACATATACATACATACATATGGATGTGTATGTCACTAAACGTGCATATGATTTCGATCGACGTTTTCATGCTCGCAGGAAAAACTAAGCAAATTGCAGACAGTGGACCACCACACAACACTGTTCGGCCTGTCTTGGCTTGGCACAATTGTTACTCCGTCCCGGTACACCTCGGTCGATTGGTCCTTTCGAGTATCACCATCAGGGTTGGCACTTTGGTAAATTATTACCAAAATTGGTAGAAAACATTCGGGTTGGTAAGAAGGTAAATTTTTTCTCATTTTGGTAGATTTTTGTTAAAGTATTTTTATTGAACTTTAAAACTTTTCGTTCTCGCTTTATTTTTTGTAATTATCTTTTTATTTTAAATTTCTTTCTAAAAGTATAATCTACTTAATTGCATTATTTTTCTAACACTTTCGATAAAAGGCGAATATATCGTGTTCTATTCAAAACTCATTTTGCTGGAATCTTGAGGAGCTTTTGATTGCCTAAATATTTTAAATGATTCTTAAAATAAAAATAAAAAATGAAAAGGCACGTAATTACGCACTATGATTGTTCGCAAAAAAAATTTTAAAACGCCGGTTTTATAAATGGCAGTTTTTAAATTAAAAAAGAAAAAAATGCACAAAAGTCCGGTGGCAAAAAAATTAAAATCAACAGGTGCACATTGTTGGTTAAACTAAAATTCAATGGACAAAAAACTGTAAATCCAAAAATATTTTCAAAATTCAGAGAGAAAAGTTCGAAATTTTGGCGCTAATTTGTTAAATTCTTCTAAATGTGGTATATACATAGCTTAAATCCTTGATTTTTATGATTTTCGTTAAAGCGCAAACAATATTCTTTTACAAAAATAAAATTACAAAATTTTTAGCTGAAAAATATTGTAAATATTATAAAAAAAATCACCAAGCGATTTTTTGAGTCACTGTATTTGTCTATATTAACTCCAGTTGTAGTGTTTTCAAATGATGGAGTTTCGTTGTTGCCTTTAGTTTTATCATTTTTGCTTTAAGTTTAAGTTGAAGGAAACCGAGAAGATGTCATTAATATGACCTCAAATACAATATCATTGGTTAAAGAAAAATTACTTACTAAAATTTTTTTATTGAAATAACTAAACAAAGAACAAATCTATAGTTTTTATTAAAATAACTAAAAAAGTTTTTGGTTGATATTTTCCAGATTTGGTAGATTTTTTTAAAATAGATGGTAAGTATTTATTTTCGTCAGTGGCAACCCTGATCACCATTAAGCAACTTCTCTTCGACGTTTTTTTTGCGTCTCATTTGACAAGCGTAATTTCTTCTTTGTACCACGTAACTGTTATGGCTTAACACAATGCAATTATGTCATGCCAGTTGAGTTTAGAACGCGCCGTGCTGAATTTATTTTGGTTTTGCAATGCCTCGCACGTTATGTACTTTTATATTCACGCCACTGATACGAAAACAAACAAAAAAAGAGCAAAGTGCTAAAAAAAAAGGAAACAACCGCGTGACAATGAATTCACAGAGCAGAAGTAATTAAATTAGAATTTTGAAAAGTATGAAGTAAGCGTGATTAACGTGAGCCACACGCCGCGCTGCAGTTGCTCAGCTGCTAACAGCGCAGCGGACAGGAGGGCGTTTTGAACGAAACTTGGTTGGAGAACTGTTGCTCATCTGCATATCTGCTGTGGAATATCCATTTCGATTTTAATGCTGATTTATGCAGATTTCATTTGGATAGCGAAAAGGAGATATGTATTTTAAGCAGGAAATGAGTGTTCAGTTTGCACAGCGAGCGAGAGATCCATAGATGAGCTTGGAAGGCAAGCAGTTTAGCTTGAAAGTGCATTTATTTTTTGAAATTTTAAAATTAGACTACATAAGGTACTGTAATCCAAGCTTTACAGCTGCGTAAAAGACAGTCAATGCCAAATGCATTCCTGGGAATAACCACTGCAATAATGAGACGGAGTGACGGTTAAGGTACCTTCAAAGTAGGGGTTGACTAGCAGAGCAACCAAAGTCATATCGTCCTATTAAGCTAAACCCTTTTCTTGTAGAGCTCATGGATAGGATTGTGGATAGGCTCATCACAGACAGTTTTCTTAAGAAAGCCCTTGCAACGCAATCAATCCACCACCCTGGTAGATCAAGCGTATGCCCTGCATATAGAAAGTATGGAGAAACCCCGACAACTCATACCATGCTTTGCCCGACACCTCTGTCAGTCTCACATCTGCTATGGTCTATCATTACGGATGATCCATTTGGTATACTAAGCGAGAAAGATTTCGATATTTCAGGCTGTGAAGATGAAATTGTCGTCCTTATAGGAGACAGATTCGAAGAAACAAAGTCGAATCTTCTACAAATGATGCAGACGAAACCGACTAAATGTACATCCAAAAAAGACTAAGGTCATTTTCTTCCACAGAACAAGAAAAGGGACAAATTAGTGGAACCATTTTGCCTTGGCTAAAAATATTAACGTCTGCATATAAAGAGGTTAAATATCTGAATAAGTATGAAACCATTGCCAAACTCATTCTAAAATATAACTGACATGAAATCCTCGCGGTCTAAGTTTATCACTTGTGCGATGAAGGAAAGGAAGCTTTTTAAGGTAAAGCTCATATTCGGAGGAGATACGGAGGATCAAACTCAGCTACCTCCAAGCTAGAACTTGGGACTACCTTCAACTGTTATTCGGCATAAAATTAGTCAACGTGGCCAACTTGATTTGGATACCTGTGCAGGGAATGGCAGTCCATGGATTTAAACGCTCAGTACCATTCCATATGTCACAAGAGTGAAGCTCTGTGAAGAAAAACCATAGTAATTGGATGTAATAAATTGAACTTTCACTTGATAAATTAAACATTTTTACCGCCCAATTCTGTGTTTTCTTGATAAATTATTTGTAAAGAAATTTTAGTAAGATTTTTATCAAGTAAAAGCTTCCATAGCATTCTGTGTCAATATTTATAAAATCATAAAGCTCTACGATTTCCACATGAGCGGAACTGATTTGCACACGTGTGGAACTGATTTCATTGTCACACATGAAAAATATGATTTTAAAAAGAAAAGAGTTTTTGACTGCCGTAGCCGCGTAGGTAGAGATGTCGACAATAATTCCGTGTGTTGCCGGTTCAAATGCCGGCACATGCAGTATTTAAATGACAAAAAAATAAATGTTTTAATATCCATAAAAAATTTACAAGTTTCGCATGAAATCTAAATTTGTAAACGCTTGTAAATAGCATTTCGATTGGATGAGTGGAAGATCGACATATCTCGGCAGCCAGTGCGAAAACGCCTTATCTCAAAAAACAAACAACTATAAATTTTAATTCAACCTTTAAATATAAAGGGACCTTTAAAGTTGAAGATTATTTGAGAAAACGGCCCTTGATGAATTAACAATAAAGTGCCGTTTTTAATTACCAAGACCATTTCAGTTTTTAAAGTATCAAAAAATATTTTTAGCGTTAAATTTATTTCAACCTTTTAAAAGCAATTTTTCTTTACACTCGCGTATTTTATATATATATTTTTTTTTTATATTTGATAATTTCGATCATTAGAGAAGAAGTTGTCGACTCTCTTCTCCTCCAGACCTGCTCCGACAAATAATTAGCGCATTTACTTCATGTCACTCGTATCAGTAATGCATTTAGCGGACATGTAAAGCAAGCAACTCAGCACTCATTAACGATTCATCAGTCATTATCCTAATCACCACTGACGCAGTGCATTTGTCGTCTTTACACTTTCACACCCATTTTGTGCACCCTCCAATTATTTGCTGAAATCTATGTACATATGTATGTATGTATGTGTAAAGTGTGTATTTTTGTATGTGTTTGACTGACACGTTCCCACTTCATAATCACACTTCATTCTCCCCTCACAATGGGTTCTCTCATCTGCAGACACATTTGACTTGCACTTGCGGATGACAAAATTACTTAAAGATAATTAAATTTGAGTTCTTCGAGTTCTTTTGAATTCAAATGAGTTTGAAATGCAGCAAAGAAACTTGTTTAAAACTTGTTTCGACCCTTGCAACGTCAGAATGAAAGTAAACAAAATTATCTTGCTTAATGTATTCGTCAAAGAGATGTACCTACATCCATATGTACATATCTACGTATATATGTACATAAAAATGTAATCGAAAAGGATAAGAATACCGTCTCTATTTAAAGTAAATTCTATATATGTACATATGTTTATTTTGAATTAAAACTACACTCTAAAAAATCTGTTTAAAAATGCGACTTTAAATCGAGTATATTTTTGTTTATTTTTAAAATTTTTTGGTAAATTTACACGATGAATATGTATTTTTCTCGTTTACACATTTTAGTGTGTAAAAATCCTTTTTGTTAGCGGCTTTACACCATTCTACGGGTGAAATCAAACGGCAGGTGTGTATTTTGTAGCTTGTACACACTTTTGTAGTAAATTTACGCACACCACAGCAGCTATATTATGCTCTAAAAAGTCCGAAATTTAAACAAACTATTCGTTGAATAATCGAGCATGTAATTTTGCAAATAATAAGGTAGGAAATCAGTAACCTACCTTTTAGCTAGGAAATCTACACAATTTTTTTTTAGAGTGTAGGTGTTAACTGAACAAAAAAATTTTTTAATATTTCAAGTTCAATTCACCGGGGACTACTGTAATACCTTTTAAATAGTCTTTGAAACGGATTTCTTCAAAGTTTAGTCCCTTTGACGTCCAAATTTTACATTTTATAAAATATTTTTAACAACTACCCCATATTCAATATCACCACTTTTAAGCCAGTAAACACAATGAACCCACCCAAAATTAATATTCTCGACCACATAGCAGAGACCATTGTCATTTAAATTTAATTGAGTAGTCATCATTTGGCGTTGTTCGCCGTTTTTGCCATCCGATTATTCATTGGCATTCCTCATGCGGTATCTATGTATGTACTTGTATGCCATCATCGACCAGTTGTCGCTGCTCAATTACATGTGTTCCGCATACATATTTTTATCGGGGTGATTTTGTGAACGAAATATTTACCACTTGAAAATTAATTTGCCTATGCTCACATTTTTTGTGTTTGCATACAAATATGTTCTTATATTTATGAATGCAATATACGAACACACATACATACATACGTAAGTGCGTATTTTATTGTTTAAAAATTTGTTTTGAGTAAGTAGTTGATTTGCATTTTTTAATAAAGTTTATTGACATGCAACAAGTCCGTTGTGAATCAAAGTACGAGTATGTAATAAAAAAGGGGTGCCCGTGGGCATTGCCATGCTAGCGGAGATAGAAGGTCTGAGCATTAAGTGGAATGGGATGCCAATAAAAGGGGAGTGTATTTTTAAGCATACAAATTTTGCTCGTCGGCACAGGAACAATGCACACAATTCTTCGATTTAAGTCGTTGCCTTTTAAGAAAATACCGAAGTAACCTAAGTATCCGTAACCAGAGGCTTCGATTTCATGACCAACAAGTTGGTAGTCAAATTCGCTCAGAAAATATGGAAAAATATATATACATCTCCTACAATTCATTTAAAAATATGCTTATAAATAAAATCAAGAGGAATTTTCACATCAAATCGAATAAAGAATGTTAAGAAATCTTTAGTTTGAACATTTAGATTTTTTTTTGTGTTCGAAAAAGGTTGCCACCTGTTGAAAAGTTTAAGTTACAATTTTTGTTACTAAGTTAAATGAATTATTAAAGGACATTTATTAATCTGAATCGGTTTGAAAAAGATTTATTTCTGAACTGTATTTAGGAGAGTTGCCACATTTTAAAAAATCAAACTCAATTTAATTAACCAGCTAATGGAAATGCAGTTTGAAAATACATTTAAAGAGGGTTGCCGCCAGTTTGAAAAGTGGAATATATTTAAC
>NW_023458558.1:8443569-8445038 GCF_013731165.1 Rhagoletis pomonella
ATCGGATGTCTTGTTGGGCCGTTTAAATGGAATTGCGCAGGAGTCTAGTACGTATATATGTACATAAAAATGTAATCGAAAAGGATAAGAATACCGTCTCTATTTAAAGTAAATTCTATATATGTACATATGTTTATCTTGTTTGAAAAATAGGTGTTAACTGAACAAAAACATTTTGTAATATTTCAAGTTCAATTCACCGGGGACTACTGTAATACCTTTTAAATAGTCTTTGAAACGGATTTCTTCAAAGTTTAGTCCCTTTGACGTCCAAATTTTACATTTTATAAAATATTTTTAACAACTACCCCATATTCAATATCACCACTTTTAAGCCAGTAAACACAATGACCCCAACCAAAATAAATTTTTTGTATCACCGCCTATCGACCACATAGCAGAGACCATTGTCATTTAAATTTAATTGAGTAGTCATCATTTGGCGTTGTTCGGCGTTTTTGCCATCCGATTATTCATTGGCATTCCTCATGCGGTATCTATGTATGTACTTGTATGCCATCATCGACCAGTTGTCGCTGCTCAATTACATGTGTTCCGCATACATATTTTTATCGGGGTGATTTTGTGAACGAAATATTTGCCACTTGAAAATTAATTTGCCTATGCTCACATTTTTTGTGTTTGCATACAAATATGTTCTTATATTTATGGATGCAATATACGAACACACATACATACATATGTACGTATGTATGTACGTTCGTATTTTATTGTTGAAAAATTTGTTTTAGTAAGTAGTTGATTTGCATTTTTTAATAAAGTTTGTTGACAATGCAACAAGTCCGTTGTGAATCAAAGTACGAGTATGTAATAAAAAAGGGGTGCCCGTGGGCATTGCCATGCTAGCGGAGATAGAAGGTCTGAGCATTAAGTGGAATGGGATGCCAATAAAAGGGGAGTGTATTTTTAAGCATACAAATTTTGCTCGTCGGCACAGGAACAATGCACACAATTCTTGGATTTAGGTCGTTGCCTTTTAAGAAAATACCGAAGTAACCTAAGTGTCCGTAACCAGAGGCTTCGATTTCATGACCAACAAGTTGGTAGTCAAATTCGCTCAGAAAATATGGAAAAATATATATACATCTCCTACAATTCATTTAAAAATATGCTTATAAATAAAATCAAGAGGAATTTTCACATAAAATCGAATAAAGAATGTTAAGAAATCTTTAGTTTGAACATTTAGATTTTTTTTTGTGTTGGAAAAAGGTTGCCACCTGTTGAATAGTTTAAGTTACAATTTTTGTTACTAAGTTAAATGAATTATTAAAGGACATTTATTAATCTGAACCGGTTTGAAAAAGATTTATTTCTGAACTGTATTTAGGAGAGTTGCCACATTTTAAAAAATCAAACTCAATTTAATTAACCAGCTAATGGAAATGCAGTTTGAAAATTCATTTAAAGAGGGTTGCCGCCAGTTTGAAAAGTGGAATATATTTAAC
>NW_023458558.1:8445138-8448735 GCF_013731165.1 Rhagoletis pomonella
AAAAAAGACTAAGGTCATTTTCTTCCACAGAAGAAGAAAAGGGACAAATTAGTGGAACCATTTTGCCTTGGTTAAAAATATTAACGTCTGCATATAAAGAGGTTAAATATCTGAATAAGTATGAAACCATTGCCAAACTCATTCTAAAATATAACTGACATGAAATTCTCGCGGTCTAAGTTTATCACTTGTGCGATGAAGGAAAGGAAGCTTTTTAAGGTAAAGCTCATATTCGGAGGAGATACGGAGGATCAAACTCAGCTACCTCCAAGCTAGAACTTGGGACTACCTTAAACTGTTATTCGGCATAAAATTAGTCAACGTGGCCAACTTGATTTGGATACCTGTGCAGGGAATGGCAGTCCATGGATTTATACGCTCAGTACCATTCCATCTGTCACAAGAGTGAAGCTCTGTGAAGAAAAACCATAGTAATTGGATGTAATAAATTGAACATTCACTTGATAAATTAAACATTTTTACCGCCCAATTCTGTGTTTTCTTGATAAATTATTTGTAATAAGAAATTTTAGCTAGATTTTTATCAAGTAAAAGCTCCCATAGCATTCTGTGTCAATATTTATAAAATCATAAAGCTCTACGATTTCCACATGAGCGGAACTGATTTGCACATGTGTGGAACTGATTTCATTGTCACACATGAAAAATATGATTTTAAAAAGAAAAGAGTTTTTGACTGCCGTGGCCGCGTAGGTAGAGATGTCGACAATAGTTCCGTGTTTTGCCGGTTCAAATGCCGGCACATGCAGTATTTAAATGACAAAAAAATAAATGTTTTAATATCCATAAAAAATTTACAAGTTTCGCATGAAATCTAAATTTGTAAACGCTTGTAAATAGCATTTCGACTGATGAGTGGAGGATCGACCTATCTCGGCAGCCAGTGCGAAAACGCCTTATCTCAAAAAACAAACAACTATAAATTTTAATTCAAGCTTTAAATATAAAGTGACCTTTAAAGTTAAAGATTATTTGAGAAAACGGCCCTTGAAGAATTAACAATAAAGTGCCGTTTTTAAATACCAAGGCCATTTCAGTTTTTAAAGTATCAAAAAATATTTCTAGCGTTAAATTTATTTCAACCTTTTAAAAGTAATTTTTCTTTACATTCGCGTATTTTATATATATTTTTTTTTTATATTTGATAACTACGATCATTAAAGAAGAAGTAGTCGACTTTCTTCTCCTCCAGACCTGCTCCGACAAATAATTAGCTCATTTACTTCATTCTACTCGTATCAGTAATGCATTTAGCGGACATGTAAAGCAAGCAACTCAGCACTCATTAACGATTCATCAGTCATTATCCTAATCACCACTGACGCAGTGCATTTGTCGTCTTTACACTTTCACACCCATTTTGTGCACCCTCCAATTATTTGCTGAAATCTATGTACATATGTATGTATGTGTAAATTGTGTATTTTTGTATGTGTTTGACTGACACGTTCCCACTTCATAATCACACTTCATTCTCCCCTGACAATGGGTTCTCTCATCTGCAGACACATTTGACTTGTACTTGCGGATGACAAAATTACTTAAAGATAATTAAATTTGAGTTCTTCGAGTTCTTTTGAATTCAAATGAGTTTGAAATGCAGCAAAGAAACTTGTTTAAAACTTGTTTCGACCCTTGCAACGTCAGAATGAAAGTAAACAAAATTATCTTGCTTAATGTATTCGTCAAAGAGATGTACCTACATACATATGTACATATGTACGTATTAGAGTCCAGCGCAATTGTATTTGCCGCATTTCATTCAATAAGTACTCCTTGCATTGTACTCTACTCCCAACACATTGTTACTTTTTTTCCGCATACATACACTACTTGGCGTTGAGAGAGTAAATACTTGACGTACTTGCTATTACTCCACCAAAGTACGTACTCTACTTTCCCTCATCGCGTACGAGAGATATTTGCTGCTGCCAAAAGGGAGTAGCCAATCTACTCTCTGTATACTTGTAGTACGGTAAGTACTTGCGTATTAAATTTCAATTCTGGTTGTTAGCCTACTAGTTGATATCGTTTGCAGCGCTGGTCAGTGAAATTGAAAGAGTAAAAATAGAATATGGAAATCGACGATGTAAGGAAATGTTTACGGCCTTATTTATAAAAATAACGTAGATTTAGACAGTTGTTTAATGTGACATTTTCATAAAACTTTTGTATTCAAGCAGCTTTTTAAATCTATGTATGTACTTAAATTTTTATGAAAGTATTATTTCTCGTGTCTAATTTTCTATAAAACTATTTGCAGTCATTAACCAACAAATAAGTTGTCAAAAACAATAACTTAAACAATGCTGCTATACGAAATAAAATTATTAGTGGCAAATCAAAATTTTGAAAAGTGCCGATTTTCACATTCGATAGTTGGACATGGTAGCGATGAGATGTACGAGCATTTTTTTCTTAAGAGCTGCATACTGATTTAAGAAATTTTTTATAGAAGAAAATTTATTTTCCATTTATTGTGCGTAATTTTATATGAAGTTTTAGTTTTTCTTGAGAGCCTTTACAAATAAAAAAAATTTCGGAATATGTACATACATACGCAGCCATATAACTTGATTTCAAGAGGAACGAATTTTCATTTGGCACGTTCAGAAGGCGAAACAGCTCAGTAACTGGCGCGATTGCACCTTCTGAACGCGTTGTTGCGTACTTCTGATCAACTGAATAGTTGCGTGTTAGATGATCGTAATATTTTTCTGATCATTTGAGACAACATGTTGGTGTGTACCTTTGAGAGTTGAATTTGACAGCTAATGTATGAAGTCGTTCAAAAGACGCATAACGATCACTGATTTTTGTTTAGCAACGGTTGCGCTCAACTGCTGCGCCTTCTGAACCTACCTATTGATAACTTTTTTTTTTTTTGATAACACTGCGACAGCTCAAATTGGTATTGAGTAAAACCAAATGCAAGATAGAGTTTTTTGAATTTCATTGAGTTTTTTTAATAAATACTAAAATTAGAGGTGTATGAATGGCGAAAGAAAAACTTTATCCGATTTTTTTAAATCGAAACTACATTTTTACATATGTATGTACATATGTACATGCATACATAAATATATTTAATATGAAATTGAAACTTTCACATCAATTTGCGCTATCTTCAAACCCATGGTTTCAATTGTACGCATATCGTCAGGGTTTTCCCCACAACTTGGTTTTGCTGCAGTGAAGCGACAGAACTAGTGACGAGAAAAAATATATGCGGACACTTACATATATATGTATCTATGCACATACGTACTATGCACATACGTATCTATGCACATACATATGTATGTATCTATGCACATACGTACTCGTACATATGTACTTAGGTATGTATATCAGCATTTTAGTTGAAAGTACGTTTTGCTCGTCGCCCTCTTCATCGCTCCACTACATTCCTGTCCTTAGCGATCCAGAAAATTCTTCTATCATTCTTGCCACAAATGTATGTTTTCTTCGAAAATACTCAAGTACTACCAGTAGAGTACTCTACTGTCAAATACCTTTTACTCGCAGTAGTTGCGGAAGGCAAAGTAAATACTCTACGCGTGTTGCTATTGATCG
>NW_023458558.1:8448835-8452037 GCF_013731165.1 Rhagoletis pomonella
CCGAAGTTCCATGGACAATATTTTAGTATTATATAACTCAGGATTTTATAGCTTATGTAGAAAAATGTTTACAAAAAATCCGGAAAATTCCTGCTTCGATATTTTGCGTTAGGCTTCCCACAAAAGAATTCACTGGCTTCTATAGCACTGCTTCTACCCTACTACTTTTGCTTGTTTATTTTACAAGCAAACCGTTTTGCATTTTTTTTTCTTCCTATACAGAGTCCTTGGCCGAACATGTGTTCCCAAGCACTTAAGCTTTCCGTTTGCTACACTTAGTACATTTAATAGAGGAGCACTCTTAGTCTCTCGCTCCGCTCCCCTGCACATACACACAAGTACTTTAGGGCCTCTCATGCGCCGCACAGTGGTACAGCTCAAAAATATTTTTTGGAAAAAATTAGAAAAAATCGGTGCGGGGTGATATTTCATATCCATTATTGACATGAATTCAGGTTTACAGAGGTTTTTGGTGTCGCTAAATTCGAATGTGAAATCAAAGTAACTAAAAACAAAATGGCCGATCCAATATGACGCCTGAAAGAAATGTGTTTAATTTGGACAAAAATATTTATTAAATTCACGTAGTATTGGGTTATATCAGGCTTTTTAAGTTTGTATTTAAAATTCTTAAATAAAAATGCTATTGACTTATAATATAATCATGTTTACGTGCATCCTACACGAAATTGGTTGAAACAAATTAGTTTAAAAAAATCATCTTCACAAAAGCTTTCAATATTATATGGTGCAAAAACGCATCTTAAACAAAAGGTCGTACAGGGGCGGATTCAATATTTAGTATTATAGTTTAAAATATAATTATCTTGAAATAAACATAAATATTTTATTGGTGCAACATGGAGAATGACATGCTTTTTTTTAAACCGTTTTCACTTATTACACAATTTATTACTGTGGGGATTTATGGGCACGAGCTGGGGACCAAATATCACTGTGCGGCGTAAAACCTCAATTTTCTGCATGTAACATTTATGGACATGATCAAGAAAAAAAACAAAATATTGGCTTGATCGAT
This sequence comes from Rhagoletis pomonella, assembly GCF_013731165.1. NCBI lineage: Eukaryota > Metazoa > Arthropoda > Insecta > Diptera > Tephritidae > Rhagoletis > Rhagoletis pomonella. The sequence continues at coordinate 8,449,875 of NW_023458558.1, forward strand.
AGTTTTTTTAAAGCATACCTACCATATAAACCTATTCTCAAAAATATTTTAAAAATGCCCCAAAAAGCACACCAATGAATATGTAACTCCGAAGTTTTGTCCATATATTTTTAATAAATTATAACTAAGCATCCAAAAATGCATGAAATAAAAATACCAAAAATTCCACCATTAATTTTATGAGTTTGCTTTAAAAGTCGCAAATGTGCGCAAATTTTTTTCCCCCGAAATCGATAAAAAATACTTCGGTCTTTCATTTTTTAAAGTAAGAAGTAGAAGGAAAACGATGAAAAAACATATTTTTTGTCGATTAAAAGTGTCAAAGTTGGCATTTATAAAGTATAATTTTTGTCTGCTTGTATGTATGTATGTATTTTATTAAAATATTTGGTCGATTGCTCTCTATTCTGCCTAGTGTAATTGCTATGTTTACATATGAAACTACAACAAAAACAATAAAAACAGAAGTTATAAAACACATTGATTAAAATTCTTCCGACTTTTGTTGCTTTTATTTTGTATACAACTGCCAATTTCGTACAAAATTTTAATGAATTTTTCTTATTCAAATATCACCTAGGCTAAACCATTCAAATATGTATAAAAATCGCATATTCAAAAAATTGTATTTTTCTTGCCGAAATACCACTGTACGCCGCGGCGCTGTGCCGCAGCATTCGCATTCAATAAATGTTTTTCGCTCGTTTATTTACATAGATTTTATGGCGGCGCGTACCCTGTGGGTATGCTTTCACTTTTAAAAGTGCTTCTGTCCACCCCGGTACCTTTCTTCGACTAGTTGTGCCACAGCATCTACATAAATACAAACTTACTTGCACATTGCTGCTATTCGTACTTCCATGTCCTTTTATTGCTTTCATTTTATGTACAGCAGCATTTATGCACCATACATTATTTCTCTTATCTCTGGCGCACTCCTCCACTATGTGGCACAGTTCGGTGTTCTGTTCGTTTCTGTTTTAATTTTATTGAATACTGAAATTAAATTTTATGATTTTTTTAATATTCCCTTTGCACGCTATTCAACGACGCTGCGCTAGTATTGCTCCTTCCAGTCCTGCAGTCCAGTTGTTGGGTCTGTTAAATACTTTACGTACTTATTGTTTACATGTGTGCCGTCGTTAAATAGACTTGTGGCACCACGTTCCATACAAATTATTGCGAATTAAAGCACCAACTGCATCAACGAAATTTACTTGACTCCGGTATTTACGATGCAATATGCATAATGCCTTGTTGCGTTAACGACTTGTGAGATATTTTGCTTGACGCTTTTCTTTTAATTCTTGGATTTTGCATAATCTGCAATTGGCGTTTAGTTGGTCCATGGTATTCCCTATTTGAATAGCGATGAAGCCAAAAAAGGTTCTGCAAATAAAAAAAAATGGATATCCACATAGGGGCACTATTCGATCTTCTTCTGCTACTTTATATATATTTTCGGATATCGGAGAATTTCATCTAAGGAAAATATCTGTCGCCAAAATGGGACTCAGAATCAGTGCCACCAACATCGCAAAACTTCCTTTGTCTCAATGTTACAATACATATTACCGTCGAAGTGAATTCTCTGGGGCTAGCAAGCGTAGTAGAGTCTATGGAAGCAATGTTGACGCAACCACATCCAGAGCTAAGAAAACACCAATGGTGTGCAAACACCTCGGGTTCAAATCAGCTCTAGAATCCTGAGCTGGATGCAAACCATCATAGTGAAACCTTTGGTAGCCCATGCAGCAGTTTCTTGGTTCTACTTCAGAACCAGCCTAGCTACGGTAAATAAAAGCTCCTAAAACTCCAACGTCTGGCATTTATTTGTATTACGAAAGCAATGCTCACATGGTGGGTTTTGTTTAGGTCGTCCCCGCGTTGTATTCCCAATGTAACACTCAATGACCTAATGTCTGAACGACTGTGAGCCTGTGCTTCAGAATAAATAAAGAAGGAATGAGTGGTCAAATGAAAATGTACAAAGACTTTTTTTATGAAAAATTAACGGGAAATAATGTTACTCATACGTCATGTACACGTGATTTAGTGAAGCCACTCTTTTTTTAAGAGGAATAACGGTAAATGGCAACATTTCGAAAAGTCATAAAGCAATTCTACATAGAAATTGGATTATGGCATCCGGTGAACAAAAAA
>NW_023458558.1:8452137-8454809 GCF_013731165.1 Rhagoletis pomonella
GTTTTCTCACAAATCCACTTAAAAAAGGGACGCTTTGACAAAAAAAAAGCGTGCAAATGATAATGATCTTTGATAATTTGTTGTCAGCATTTAAAAGCGAAGATAAAGTCGGTTTTTATTATTTTTAACCATTGCTACGCTCCTTTCAATTCAAGAAACCGCAATTTTCTTGCTAGCAAATTTGCTCCAAATATAAACACATTGACAAAAAACGTACAAATGCATTAATTGCACTTGTTAACTTCAAAGTTGTTTTTCACGAGAAGTTATGTTTATGAACATTTATGAACATATATTTCGAGAAAATATAATTTTTGAGAATGATCATTTTTCACTGCAATACTTGTATTATATGTATGTGTGTAATTAATGGGGCATATTCATAGTCAAAATAAAGTCGAAACTAAAGTTAGTTACAGCTTTTTGACTTAATTTTCAATGGAATATCTGTAAAAAGCTGCAACTAACTTTAGAGTCGACTTTATTTCTCACGCATGCGTTTACATGGTATGTATGTACTTACATATGCACTACATATGTACATACATACGTATGTGCATATTTCTGCCTAAATAGTACGCTAATGCATACATATGTACATATGTACAACTCCGCATACATACATACATATATATGTACATAATTACGCGCATATTTCTCAAGGCCAAGTAAATTCATTCATAAAAACAACCGCAGCACATCTCCCCGCAAATTCATCTTAAATGAAATCTCGGCCAGCCAAGTGAAAAGTGGCAACTATTTCTCTATAACCAGTAAAATAAGTTATCTCGAATCTTGGCAATTTTTGGTAATTTTTGGTAATTTTTGACAAAACACTCTATTTCTCTGTTCCATACCAATATTTCAATCATTAAATAGTATTTTTAGGTGTCATTTTAATAAACATTAAATAAAAGTGTACGTTTTCTGCAGGAAAATACATTAATTTTTTTTTAATAAAATCAAAACTATAAAAAATCACAAACATATGTGGTTTTATCGGAAGTTCACAGATGTAACGTGGCAACTTGGCTCGTTTTCACATTTTTCGGTCCGAAATTGTAAAATTTTTGTCCATGACGCGCCACGATTTTTGTACAGGTGGGTCAATGTGCCTTGAACACCATTTACATATATACAAAAAAATTATTTTATTTATTTTTTAATATTAAAAATTTCTATACTTCAAAGCGTTTATAAAAGTATATTTACATATATGCACGAACGATTTTTAATATTTTTCATCCGTAAGCAATTCTTCAGTACCATAAAAGATTCAAACACATCAAAGTACAAGCAATGCAACGTTCAAGCTAGTGCTACTCCACTGTACATGTGTATATGAATGTATGCATGTATGCGTGTAAAAAATGTCAATTCCAGTTGGTTTTTAACCATTTGAGCGTAGCAATTTTTTTTCGTTCCAGCTGTTAATAACACACTATTTTACAACGCTTTTTATGGTTAATCTTTATGAAAGTTACATGTATCGTCGAGAAAATGGTTACATGCAGAATTTTAAATTAATTAATATTATTCACCATACAAAATGTACTAGTATTGCTTTATTAAATGCAAACTTATGCGAAAATCTAAATATTTCGTAAACTCGGGGTTAATGGTTTCGCGCACGTGCCAATCTGGTGCCGATTCGCAGAAATTGAATAATTTGTGTTGATGGCAGCGGCGAGGGGAAGACGAAAGCAGACCAATCGTACATTTGTATGTACATATATGTACATTTATAAATGCATACATACTTACATTTTTGCGCGTTTGTCTTTTTGGCAGATTGAAAAATTCGATGACAGAAATAATTTCATTGAAATAAAGTTTACAAATATGTACTTTTTAGATTTAGGTTTATTATTTAACACAAATAATACAATTAGTATAATATTTATATGAATGAAATTATATTAAACCTGTAAATAAAAAATAGCTGAAATAAAATAGAAGATGAAATTAAAATTTACTTTAATTATTTATTAATATCGAATTGATTGGTAAATTTATTAAAAATATGTACATAAAATATAAAATTTTAATAAAAGTGAGCATAAATATCTGAAAAAAAACGAAATTAATAAATTAGCTTCTGAATTAAAGTGAAAAATAAAGAAAACTTAGCTCATAAATATATGAGAAGATGACGGCAGACTTAGTTACTACCAATAAATATATATTTGGTAGCTTAAGCCCCCACACCCAGCGATCGGAATACAATCGCTTACGACAAGGTGTCTGCCACCCATCCAATGGCAACTTCTTACACGACTTAATTAGTATTAAGTCATTGAATTTTACCTGCCTTTTAAAACACAACTCAATCCATCGTGATCGAGTCGAAACTCCAGTGTTTTAAAAAACAGGCTCAAGGGCAAAACTGAAAAATAAGAAAATAATATGAAACCTGTGGAAAAATAGAAAAAAATTGGAAAAAAAGAGAAAATGCTGAAAAGAGAAAGCTCTACATCAGCTTGGATATCATGCAGCTATTCGGTGGATCTCCATCATGGCCTAACAAAATCGAAAAAATTTTACTTCAAAAAAATTCCAAGTCGAAAAAATTTTAAAGTTTAATTATTTCCTTAAATATCGAGAAAATGGAAAAAAATTCATTAACATTTTCGACTTATTTATGCAAGATCTTTAGTAAAAATATAGAAACT
>NW_023458558.1:8454909-8459409 GCF_013731165.1 Rhagoletis pomonella
CAAAATCGCTTAGGCGGTTACAGCGCCAAATAAGAAGAAGAAGAAATACACATGGAATTTGTCAAAAAGGAGAGAAAACGCCGATTTTAAATGCAGAAAGTTTTATAACGGAGCTTGCTTTTAGTGAAGAATATGAAACTCATTTGGCGTACCCTGATAGCTCTGCTTCCCAATATTTTTTGTTTTTTCTTTTTGTAAATATGAAGTTTTTGTTTTTTGTTAAGGATACGAATAACTAATGTAATGTTTTTATTGAAAAACAAAAAAATTAAATCCAGAAAATTAAAATAAAAAATGTTCACAAAACCAAAAAACCTGAGTATCAGATACTAATAAAATTGGTATGTAAATATTTGTGCACGGCTTGGCAAAGCTTTAGGCGACTCAGTTACATACATAAATGGCTTACTTTATAAATTATAAATTAATTTAATTTCGGTACATGACTTTTTCATAAATACATCGGGAATAGTTCAAAATTGGCCTAAATTATTTCTGAAGCGGTTGTGAAAAAGTCGTAAACTTGCCCTGAAGGGATCTCGAAGAAGTCTTGAAACGGTCCCAAAATAAATTCGAAATTGACCAAATCGGTCCTAAAATAGTATTACAATGGTCCTGAACTAGCCCGCCCAAAAATTTTCTTAAATGTCCTGAATTAGTCTCGAAATGAAGCCAGAAGTTGTTTAAAAATGTTCCTTAAGTAATCGTTAGCTGGTTCATAAATGGTCCTGAACAGCTACCGAAATGATCCCGAACAGAACCTGAAATGGGCCTGAAATAGCAAACAATTAATTAATTCACGCAAAAAGCAGTTACACATTTTCTATTGGGTTATTGCAAATTTTACCCATACCCAGAGCTAAGATGTTTACACATCAAAGCGCCGCGGCGCCAAGCGAAATGAACAAAATGATAAGCTAATTTGAATTTGATTGTTCGAAAAAATGGTAACCCTCCTAAACAAAGGTCAGGAATAAAGCCTTTTCAAACCCATTTCGATTGTTACCCTTGTTTTAGTAATTCATCCAACTTATTGAATGATTTGAATGTAACTTTTGAAACACGTGGCAACCCTCTTCAAGATATTTTCAAACTACTAATCTCTGAAACTTCTTTCGTTTGGTATCTCTTACCTAATATGATTTTTAAAACAGGTGGCAACCCTGCTTTAGTTCAGTTAAGAAACAAAGCTTTTCCAAACCATTTCGATCTGTACCCATTTTGCAATAATTCGTTTATTTTTTAAATAATTTGAATATAATTTTTTAAAAGGTGGCAAATCTTTTCAAATAAGTAAACCTTATAGCACGTTCGCAGTCCAAGGCCTTTAATTTAACACCTCAGATCGGAAGATCGAACGAGCAAATAATTTGAGTTTAATTGTTTAACAGGTGGCAACTCTTTTCGAAAAACTAAATCTAGTTTGCACATCTATAGACCAAGTGCTTTAATTTGGCGCCTTATTTTGGAAATCACGTGAACGGTACAGATGTTTTTTCCTGGATAAAAAATCCCTCCGCGTATTATATATAAAGATGTCAGTTTTTTAAAGAAACTTACAGCTTATGACTATATACATATATAAACATTTGTGCTTTGATATTTTAATTGGCTATAATGCAGTAAACAAAATCCTTATAAAGCCTATTATACGCATGAGCGTGTGCATTAAAATGCCTTTTATAATTTATTTTTTATAAGAATGCACATTTACATGCATACATATGTAAGCGCTTTACCAAAGAAAAAGTTAAAATAAGAAATAATCCTTAGCTGGTTTTATCACGTTTAAATCTACACATTTGTATTTACATACATGTGTACATACATAGATATTTTTATGTTTTGTTTGTGGCTTTGCCAGTAGTCGGCAAACCAAATCCCGTTATAAATAATCCCACTCAACTTGGTTTGCGGTTTTTTGCTATTTGATTTGTTTCTCGTGTTTCATATTTTCCCCACTAGTCGCTGCCGCAAGCCCCAAATATGGACGTTGCATAACCAACTACCCAACAAGCAGCCAGTCAGTCATTTAACCATGTTTTGCCAGCTGAGTGGCTGTTTGCTTTCATTTCTTTTTTTTTTCATTTAAATTCATCCACGTGGATTTTTGCCTTTGACGTAACGTGTCCGAATTTACTTCACAGGTTCGCTGCAGCAATTTTTTCTTCATTTATTTGTTGGCGCGCTTTTGTATAAAAATCATATATCCGTGAAATGGCATTGGGCGCTGCGAAGCGGAGAGTGCAGAGCAGAGAGTTGCGGATGCGCGCCCATTCACCACAGCTGCATCGACCACATTTTGGCGTTTCTTATTCGTCGCTAACTTATGTAGTTGCATCGGCGGCTGGTTAGCTGGTGCGGTAAAGCGCGAACGCGAGTAGTTAGTTGTGGTCGCGGTTGAGTTTTTGTTACCAGCAGTTTGGCGTATATATGTATGTATATTTTTTTCAGTTACGTCCTATGGATGATAGTACTCGCTATGCCATTGTCTAAATGCGACCGAATGCATCATCGATGGATGCGCTGGTAACCAACCAGACACCAGCCAAACGCTTGCGCCATCAGTCAGTTGGGCGAAGCAAAGCGACCTACGTCATCAGCATCAGACCACATCGGCGTAACATCCTGTCGGCCAGCATGCGCTAAAAGTTCACAACGACCACAATTTTGGAGGCTATGGCGGTGGCGACAGTAGAAACAACGGTTTTGTTGCGTTGTCGTGTGGGAGTGAGAAGCACAGCGGCCTGTTCACATCAACGCCATCGGCAGTTTGGTGTAGTACTTTCAACTTTTTTTTGTTTTTAACTTTGTGCAATTTTGTTGCTTTGTTAGTTGGTTTGTTTGCCATGTCCTTCATTTGCTGTTTGCTGCTGTGTATGACCTCTGTAAACCTCTGCTTTTTTACTTTTTTCTTAGAAACGTATGCGTACACTATTACACACACACATCCTGGACATACGTACATACATATGCAAGTGCTTGGAATTTTGTACGTTTTTTGCTTTATGGGTCTGTGAGTGCCTTTGTTTGGGCCTCGCTAAGCTGTCAAGTTTATCAGAAATGTAAACTTGTGACACATTTATATACATACATATGTATGTACATACTTGCCTATTGTATTGCATAAAACATAGGAAAATTTGTGCAAATATTTGCATATCTCGCGCTGTTTGTGTTGTGTAAGTTTTGACGTTTCCTTGATTTCAGGTATTTTAGTTCGTTCAGATTGTATTTTTGACGTACTTCCGTTTTTGTGCCTTCCGTTGCGCAAAATTGGTTTGCGCAGTCATCGATTGGCTTTTGATTTATGAGCTGGGCCGTAAGCTGGCGCCTTGGATTTGTTTAACACAATGCAGGTTTTTGTGCATTTTGTTGTTATGTGTGGCCATCAATAACAGAATGAAAAGCCGCAGTTTAAGTTGAAAAGTCATGTGGATTTAATGCTTCGCTAAAACTACCTTCTCCCGATGCTTTTTTGAAGTCTGTCAAAAATAGTTATTATATTTTTAGAAAATTTATGATATCTCAGATCTGGTCTAGTCGCTTGCTAATACAATTTTAGTTAGGAACTGTGGAATGCTATTATTTGGGAAGCTTTTAAGATGTGAACCAGCCAAGTAGAGTTTGAGTTTTTAGTCGACTTTAAAAAATAGTTTACATCTAGTTCGTTCAGTTCAATGAACTAGCTCCTCTGAGTCTTAGTTCGTTTATCTTATTGAACTATAGTTCGCCTAATTAAACTACTTCGGTAGTAGGGTAGTGAGTTTAAGAACAACAAAAATGTAAGTTTTATAATACATACATATGTATAAAAGATCGAATTAGTCTGTAAAGTGAAATAGGAATTTTTCCAAATGTCGATGGTCCTCCACACTCTGAAATAACGAAGCAATTCAGTCGTTGTTCTCCAAAATCACGAAAGGATCTTTGGCTTTCATATAGCGATTTAAAATTCTATGAGAGCCACCAACAGTGCTTGGGGAAATTCGGCAGTGTCTGCATTTTGTTTTCTTTTCCTCAGTTTTGCCTTCGAAATGCGACCAAATTGCGTTTCGTTTTTTTTTTGAATAACTAGCTATGCTAAATTAGTTTTTTTATAGCAAATCGAATTTTTTTTTTATTTATGATTTTAGAATTTTATGATAGATTTTAGAATGCTTGAAAAGCCAATTTTTGATTCATTTAGAAATAAATTTTTACTTAAAATATTACATTAATACTACACCTCGTATAAAGTGGTCGAAAGGCTATTAAGCTGGCAGTCTTTTGTGTTTGCAACTTTTCGATGTTGATCTTTCCTTGCATTGCTGGACGTAAATTTTTTGATGCACAGGGGTGTGTGCACATTTTGGCTGATCCAAAATAGGGGAAAGAGTCGACGTTTGGAACTCAGATAGAGATGTTTCGATACAAGTAAATACAAGTAGGTACTCGATACTTTCATCTTGAAACCAAGTACTTTTGTCATCGATAATTTCACTAAATACAATAAGTACG
>NW_023458558.1:8459509-8464219 GCF_013731165.1 Rhagoletis pomonella
ATAGGGAATGAATTTTTTACATTTTAACGCTAATGACCCACAGATGGCGGAAAAACACAGGGTTGTATCAGACTTTCGACGTGGTTTCGAGTTGGTTAGCTTTTAACCATCTCAGTGAAATGGTTAAGTACTGTCATTCAAGTGGGTTATCGGGATAACCAACTCATTAGTCATAACTACGTGGTTAGCTCCGGTGGGGACATGGTATAAAAAGCATTTTTTCAGTACAGCATATTTTGAAAAAGGAAAGCTATCCCTAACTATATTTTTTACCAAAGCCATGTAAATCCGAAGTCCTAACTTTATACCAAAATTAGCAAAATTCAAGAAAGTGGCACGACAACAAATCTCTGGTTTGAAGTGTCTACAAAATACCGTTGATTTTTGAATATATTTTTTTTTTGACGACGTCACGCATTTTCTTCCATACAAAGTTATGTATTAGCTGTGTACTCGTACGCAAAACTATCAAAAGTTTCAGAAAAGTTTTAGTGGTTTTGCGTTCTCGTACCCAAAAAACCTGCGAAGTAGGGGAAATTGACAAAACAAAATGTGATAGAGACCTACCAATCTACCAAATGGAAAAAAACCTACCAGTTTTGGTAGGTAAATTCCATGTATGGCATCACTGCTTACAGCTAGAGTAAATATGGCTTTGTATCCAAAAGCCTCATTTCCCATTGTGGTGATGAAAAGTGCTTACCGTTGTGATATGAATTAACCTCGTGAGACTTTAGACATCCCCATATAGGCAAAGGTACCTCGATTACATTGTTCTCGGCGATCTGAAAGAATGAATTAAGGTTGATAGAAAGAGTCTTCAAAAGACCACTGCAGTGAACTTTTCTTCAAGTTCAGACCGTTCAACTACAGATCATTCCTCCAGACGAGAAAACCATAGAAAATTTTGGGCCTATCTAGTTTTTCGCTCGCACTGAGCGGACGGGACTGCAGACAATTTGTTGGACTGCAGACTTGTCACTTCACGTGGTACAAAAACCTGACTTGGATAGGCGAACATGACAGCTTCGTTTTCCCATCCTGCCTGGAACACTTTTTGTGCTTCTGTCCTGCCTTTGCGGGAATTCGGTATGAGACATTTGGCCGCGATGTGTTGATAGGCGAACACCTGTGCTCTTTGTCACCCAACACTCTGCTTAGGTTTATTCGTAAACCGTGCAGATTTAAAACAGATTAAAGGGCAAATGAAAACAGTACAATAGACGGCATGTAGCCTGAGTGCTTTTATCTACACGTGTCGCTTTGTGTCTGGCTCCGACAAACAAAAAAAAAATGTATTTTTTTCGTTAAATTTGTTCTTTAATCTCGATTACTCGATTAACCGAATATCTGCAGCCTTACATGCATTAACAGAAATTTCGTTTTATCGCCAGTAGCATAAAATAAACCTTCAAATGTGTGTACTTAGTTCGATAGCTCTAAATAACTTTCCTTATCAGGCACCCACAAAAACCTAAACCGAAACTTATCTACAGAACCATCTTAAACGACGATAATGCCACTTAACTTTATTCCTATTTGGGTAATACGTGATTAGATTAAGAATCAATCCAATAAATTGATTAGATTTCATCAAGTATTTATATAGACAGTGCTTTGCCAGAGCTCGAGTTCAAAGCGCTACAAGTTTTCTTCAGCAATGTGGTCTTCAGTCGTCATAATTTTCACAGCCCTATTGGGCATAGTATCGTGTTATCCACAAGGACGCGTCGTAAACGGCACCTCGACCAGCATTGAGCATTATCCATTTCTGGTTCGTTGAGTGCAAAAAATGCATTGTATTTCAAACAAAAAAAAAAAAAACTAATGACCCATTTCCATTGTCTATTGTCCAAACAAAAAGGTGTCCTTGCGTGGTTCGACCGGCTCACACTCCTGTGGTTCAAGCATTATAGCACCGCACTGGATACTCACTGCTGCGCATTGCGTTTCCGGCGCAACAGCTAGTCGGATCAGCATTCAGTTTGCCTCGTCGGTAATCAGCGCAACCAGCACAAATGTGGCGAAGGTGAAACGCATTATAGTTCACGAGGATTATCGACCTGCGGATGCTTATGCCAATGACATTGCGCTCTTGAAATTGTTTGGTCAGTTGGTGTTCAATGGCAAAACAATTGCGGCGGTCACCTTGCCTGAGCAGGGCTTTGAGATACCGCAAGTGGCAGAAGGAGCACCCGGCATACTGGTTGGTTGGGGCCTCAACGCGGTGAGTAAATGGGTGTTTTTTTAGTTTTGTTTTGTATTGAAGCGCCCATTGATGAAAGTTGTTTTGTCTCTCGTTTAGACCGGTGGTTATCTACAAAGTGTTGTTCAAGAAGTCGATTTGAAAATCTACTCGGATGCTGAGTGCACTGAACGGCACAATGGTCGCACCACCAGCGACCACATTTGTGGCGGCGTTGACGAAGGTGGTAAGGGCCAGTGTAGTGGCGATTCCGGTGGTCCGTTGCTATATCAGGGACATATTCAATTGGGTATTGTTTCGTGGAGTATCAAACCCTGCACAGTGTACCCGTATCCAGGCGTGTATACCAAAGTATCGCACTACATCGATTGGATTCAAGAAAATGTTGATGAGGACCTTTAAATAAACGCGATCCGATAAAGAAATTTATTGCTTTTTTGTTAGCTGCTGTAATATTATTATTTTTTTTTTAAACATAACCCAGTAGCCATAAAGTAATTTTATGACACAAAGATTATTATCAAAAAGAACAATAAATTCTAGACTGCATATTTTCACACTACAGGCTGATGATGGCGCGAATTTTGGCTATGTTATCAAAATTGTAATGCCCGTACTCCACTAAGAAAATTAATAAGGTATTGATATAAATAACGTTTAACGAGGTAGCAAACCCTCAAGGATGCAACTAATCAATCAGCCTATCAAAATCAATTGCTGCATTTTTTATTATCGCACGTATAATAATAAATATGGGGCATTCCACCGTCACGGGTGAGACATTTGCTTCCTATTTATATATTACTAAATACGAAAAAAAAATTAAACTTACTTTTATATGGAAAAAATGTGAGTTATTTCTTCCGTCAGGGGTGGAACAAAAACAAAAAAAGAACCTATTTTTGGGCACAGATATATTTTACGGAAACTCTGCGAATTTATTTCCCTGCTCGGCATGAAGTAGGTGTCTTAAAAAAAAATAAAAAAGGGCAACACTCAATACCTTTTTAGAGGACAATGGTGACACCCATACTAATGTATAAGGGTGCATACTTACTGAAGGGCGAGCGGCGCTGAAGGCGAAGCGTGGCGAAGTTGCTGGTGTTCACACTCAACGAAACTTAACGTCAATTAAAGCCGGCTAAATTTTTGTTCAATTCGTTTCCATTGCTATTTTGATATTTTCTTCGCAGCAGATCCACGAAGCTGAAAACTCAAAATGAAGATTAAAAATCAAAAAATGCTTTGCTTTCAGCTGCAAAAGGCTTCTGAAAAATCTTGCTGTATGAAGATCCTCACAGCATTTTACTTAAGATATATATTTAAGTCACAAAAATTTTTCGACACGTGGCAACCCTATGATGCTTCACACATTAAATATGATGAATTATTACAGAAGATATGGAGCTGGATCGATCGGATACAGTGGTTTTAGCTCTTTAAAACACTTTTTTTTTTCAAATATAATTAAATTTGAATAACGTGACTATTTTTCACACGTTCGTGGGTGGCTTCCCAATCACGGAATTTGATCATTTGAATTTGAGATTAAAAGAGATATCGTTGGTAAAACAAAAATATCTTTGAGAAATAAGTATATAGAAGAGTTAAAAATGCATTGTTTTACATTTCTCCGAATCGATTTTTTTTATAAATATTTTTCGTTTTCTAAATATTTCTTAATTGGTATTTCAGCTCTATTACTAAAAACCCTCAGTATAAATTTTAATGAATAAATTTAGTGGCAACACATTTGAACAATTTCTGGATGAAAGTTTTTTTGAGCACTTCGTTTGATAATACATTGTAAATTCTTTCGAACGTTAAGTTCGGCTTTTAGATAGGTGGCAACTGTTCAAAAAAAAGCTTTCTCAAAGACTTTTATTTTGATACTAATGTTGTAATATTTCATTTAATTTCAATATTTTTAGCTTTTACATTTTTTAAGCCGCGACAAAAAAATTTTCAACAAAAATCTTTCTTTACCCTCTTAAGTTTGATTTAGTTGAATATATTATTAACCGACCACAAAAAAAGGGATAGGGTTGTCAATTCTTTGGACCACGGTAACCGATTTCTAGAATTCTGTTTTTTAGATGAAAGGTGGCACCTCCGAGGTGGTCCGATACTAATTTAGTTTAGATCCGATCATTGGATTATGAAGAAATTAACGGTACTCTTAAACATTTTTTAAGGCAACGAACCCCTAGAAATGGGCGTGGAATTTGTAGGACAAAAATTTTAGAAAAAAAAAACATAGTTTTTATGGAGAATTAATCAGGTATTGCGATGGTAAGACTTTAAATGCCTAACTTATTGACCTTCACTTTGCACATAAATCGATTTCAAAAATTGTAACTGCTTATGGCTAAGATAGCTTTAGACAATCAAGAAATATTAAAACATTCTTAAACGACGTTAAGATTAAATCCCTACGATGGCCAGAATCCGAAATATAATCAATATTTTTCGATCGGAATACTCTGTTTCTCTTCAGAAGACTT
>NW_023458558.1:8464319-8473658 GCF_013731165.1 Rhagoletis pomonella
TATATTTGGGAAATCCCTCAAGGTTTCGAGGATAATCGTAACAATAAGTTAAATTAAATATTACAATATGGGTATCTAACTAAAGAGGTTTGAGAAAGCATACAATTGCAAATATTTTTGAGGAATTTTGACACCTGCTTGAAAATGTTTATTCAACTAAATCAAACTTAAGAGGGTAAAGAAAGATTACTATTGAAAGTATTTTTGTCGCGGGTTAAAAAATGTAAAAGTTAAAAATATTGAAATTAAATGAAATATTACAACATTAGTATCAAAACAAAAGTCTTTGAGAAAGCTTTTTTTTTGAAAAGTTGCCACCTATCTAAAAGCCGAACTTAACGTTCGAAAGAATTTACAATGTATTATTAAACGAAGTGCTCAAAAAATAAATTTATTCATTAAAATTTATACTGAGGGTTTTTAGTAATAGAGCTGAAATACCAATTAAATAATATTTAGAAAACGGAAAATGTTTATAAAAAAATCGATTCGGAGAAATGTAAAACAATACATTTTTAACTCTTCTATATACTTATTTCTCAAAGATATTTTTGTTTTACCAACGATATCTCTTTTAATCTCAAATTCAAATTATCAAATTCAGTGATTGAGAAGCCGCCCACGAACGTGTGAAAAATAGTCACGTTATTCAAATTTAATTATCTTTGAAAAAGTGTTTTAAAGAGCTAAAACCACTGTATCCGATCGATCCAGCTCCATATCTTCTGTAATAATTCATCATATTTAATGTGTGAAGCACCATAGGGTTGCCACGTGCCGAAAAATTTTCGTGAATTAAATATATATCTTAAGTAAAATGCTTTGAGTGTCTTCATACAGCAAGATTTTTCAGAAACCTTTTGCAGCTGAAAGCAAAGCATTTTTTGATTTTTAATCTTCATTTTGAGTTTTCAGCTTTGTGAATCTGCTGAAAATTTAACAAAAATTTAGCCGGCTTTAATTGACGGTAAGTTTCGTTGAGTGTGAACACCAGCAACTTCGCCACGCTTCGCCTTCAGCGCCGCTCGACTTTCAGTGTGTATGCACCCTTATACATTAATATGGGTGTCACCATTGTCCTCTAAAAGGTATTGAGTGTTGTCCTTTTTTATTTTTTTTTGTAAGACATCTAATTCATGCAGAGCAGGGAAATAAATTCGCAGAGTTTCCGTAAAATATATCTGTGCCCAAAAACAGGTTCTTGTTTTTTTTGTTCCACCCCTGACGGAAGAAATAACTCACATTTTTTCCATATAAAAGTAAGTTTAATTTTTTTTTCGTATTTAGTAATCACTCATACCGGTAGCTTGGAGTGAAAAGTTGCTAAGTCCACTTTTCATGAAAGCTCACATTTTGATATAAATAGGAAGCACATGTCTCACCCGTGACGGTGGAATGCCCCATATTTATTAATATACGTGCGATAATAAAAAATGCAGCAATTGATTTTATAGGCTGATTGATTAGTTGCATCCTTGAGGGTTTGCTACCTCGTAACACGTTATCTATATCAATACCTTATTAATCTGTTTAGTGGAGTACGGGCATTACAATTTTGATAACATAGCCAAAATTCGCGCCATCATCAGCCTGTAGTGTGAAAATATGCAGTCTAGAATTTATTGTTCTTTTTGATAATAATTTTTGTGTTATAAAATTACTTTATGGCTACTGGGTTATGATTAAAAAATAATAATAATATTACAGCAGCTCACAAAAAAATCAATAAATTTCTTTATCGGATCGCATTTATTTAAAGGTCCTCATCAACATTTTCTTGAATCCAATCGATGTAGTGCGATACTTTGGTATACACGCCTGGATACGGGTACACTGTGCACGGTTTGATACTCCACGAAACAATACCCAATTGAATATGTCCCTGATATAGCAACGGACCACCGGAATCGCCACTACACTGGCCCTTACCGCCTTCGTCAACGCCGCCACAAATGTGGTCGCTGGTGGTGCGACCATTGTGCCGTTCAGTGCACTCAGCATCCGAGTAGATTTTCAAATCGACTTCTTGAACAACACTTTGTAGATAACCACCGGTCTAAACGAGAGACAAAACAACTTTCATCAATGGGCGCTTCAATACAAAACAAAACCAAAAAAAACACCCATTTACTCACCGCGTTGAGGCCCCAACCAACCAGAATGCCGGGTGCTCCTTCTGCCACTTGCGGTATCTCAAAGCCCTGTTCAGGCAAGGTGACCGCCGCAATTGTTTTGCCATTGAACACCAACTGACCAAACAATTTCAAGAGCGCAATGTCATTGGCATAAGCATCCGCAGGTCGATAATCCTCGTGAACTATAATGCGTTTCACCTTCGCCACATTTGTGCTGGTTGCGCTGATTACCGACGAGGCAAACTGAATGCTGATCCGACTAGCTGTTGCGCCGGAAACGCAATGCGCAGCAGTGAGTATCCAGTGCGGTGCTATAATGCTTGAACCACAGGAGTGTGAGCCGGTCGAACCACGCAAGGACACCTTTTTCGTTGGACAATAGACAATAGAAATGGGTCATTAGTTTTTTTTTTTTTTTGAAATACAATGCGTTTTTTGCACTCAACGAACCAGAAATGGATAATTCTCAATGCTGGTCGATGTGCCGTTTACGACGCGTCCTTGTGGGTAACACGATACTATGCCCAATAGGGCTGTGAAAATTATGACGACTGAAGACCACATAGCTGAAGAAAACTTGTAGCGCTTTGAACTCGAGCTCCGGCAAAACACTGTCTATATAAATACTTAATAAAATACAATCAATTTATTGGATTGATTCTTAATCTAATCACGTATTACCCAAATAGGAATAAAGTTAAGTGGTATTATCGTTGTTTAAGATGGTTCTGTAGATAAGTTTCGGTTTAGGTTTTTGTGGGTGCCTGATAAGGAAAGTTATTTAGAGCTATCGAAAACTAAGTACACACATTTGAAGGTTTTTTTTATGCTACTGGCGATAAAACGAAATTTCTGTTAATGCATGTAAGGCTGCAGATATTCGGTTAATCGAGTAATCGAGATTAAAGAACAAATTTAACGTAAAAAAGTAGACTTGTTTTTTTTTTGTCGGAGCCAGACACAAAGCGACACGTGTAGATAAAAGCACTCAGGCTACATGCCGTCCATTGTACTGTTTTCATTTGCCTTTTAATCTGTTTTAAATCTGCACGGTTTACGAATAAACTTAAGCAGAGTGTTGGGTGACAAAGAGCACAGGTGTTCGCCTATCAACACATCGCGGCCAAATGTCTCATACCGAATTCCCGCAAAGGCAGGACAGAAGCACAAAAAGTGTTCCAGGCAGGATGGGAAAATGAAGCTTTGATGTACGCCTATCACAGTCAGGTTTTTGTACCACGTGAAGTGAGCAGTCAGCAGTCCAACAAGAAGTCTGTAGTCCCGTCTGCTCGGTGAGAGCGAAAAACTAGATATGCCCAAAATTTTCTATGGTTTTCTCGTCTGGAGGAATGATCTGTAGTTGAACGGTCTGAACTTGAAGAAAAGTTCACTGCAGTGGTCTTTTGAAGACTCTTTCTATCAACCTTAATTCATTCTTTCAGATCGCCGAGAACAATGTAATCGAGGTACCTTTGCCTATATGGGGATGTCTAAAGTCTCACGAGGTTAATTCATATCACAACGGTAAGCACTTTTCATCACCACAATGGGAAATGAGGCTTTTGGATATAAAGCCATATTTACTCTAGCTGTAAGCAGTGATGCCACACATGGACTTTACCTACCAAAACTGGTAGGTTTTTTTTCCATTTGGTAGATTGGTAGTTCTCTATCACATTTTGTTCTCTCAATTTCCCTACTTCGCAGGTTTTTTGGGTACGAAAACGCAAAACCAGTAAAAGTTTTCTGAAACTTTTGATAGTTTTGCGTAGGAGTACACTGCTAATAACTTTGTACAGAAGAAAATGCGTGACGTTGTCAAAAAAAAAATATATTCAAAAATCAACGGTATTTTGTAGACACTTCAAACCAGAGATTTGTTGTCGTGCCACTTTCTTGAATTTTGCTAATTTTGGTACAAAGTTAGGACTTCGGATTTACATGGCTTTGGTAAAAAATATAGTTAGGGATAGCTTTCCTTTTTCAAAACATGCTGTACTGAAAAAATGCTTTTTAGACTTGACTATATGACGTTAATCCCCATGACCTGTATCTTTATTTGCAAATCTAAACATTTACTCTTTTTTTAAAAATAAATTCTTTTCAAATGCATGAGTCACAGTTCTCCTTAATCCAATCAACATAATGCGACACTTTGGTGTATACACCCGGATATGGCGGTGTACCGCACGGTTTTATACTCCATGAAACAATGCCCAATTGGACGTGTCCTTCAGAGAGCAGTGGACCACCAGAATCGCCATTACATTGACCCTTCCAGCCTTCGTCTACACCACCGCAAATGTTGTCAACAGTGGTCGCGTTCTGATGACGCGCAAGACACTCCTCGTCTGAGTAGATTTTCAGATCTACCTCTTGCAGAGTTGACTGCACAGGACCATTGGTCTGAAAACGACAAGCGAATGGTTATAAGCCAAGCAATTGATTAGCAACGCGAAAAAGAGCTCACATAATTTCGGCCCCAACCAGCCAACACACCGGGCACACCCTCCGGCACCTGTGGTATCTCAAAGCCCTGTGCGGGCAACGTTACCGGCGCAATAGTTTTGTAGTTGTACACCAACTGACCATTCAACTCCAACAGGGCAATATCATTTATAATGTACCAGGATGAATAGTTTTCGTGTACCACGATCCGCTTCACCTTCGCCACATTCGTGCTTTTAGCATCAAGAACTGTCGAAGCGAATTGTATGCTGATGCGACTAGCTGTTGCGCCGGAAACGCAATGCGCTGCCGTGAGTATCCAACGTGGTGCGATAATGCTGGCACCGCAGGAATGCGATCCGGTTGAACCGCGCAGGGATACCTTGAAGAAACAAAGCAAACATCGAATTTAAATTGTATTGGTCCACACGGCCTCCAAACGGCCTTCGATCAACGCACAATATATGGAAATTGTTCCACCGTAGTAGCAGTGCCATTGACAACACGTCCTTGAGGGTAGCAATGAACCACGCTAGCCAAACCGAGCAATAATAGCGCGTACTTAGTCCACATTTCGGCGGTCGGATTAGAAAGACTGAACTATATCAAAGACGCAACGTCTACTTATAAACTCAGCCGCTTGGGTCAATAATACGGAATTAGACTATTGTAAATATTAAAGGATTTCAATACTGACGTACGTTAAATTTGTATGTCCATTGATAAATAAGATAACATACAAACGCCGTGGGTTTTGCCAAAAGAACTACATATATGTAAATGCCAAATCGCGTGAAATCATAGATAAGATATCTGATGGAAATAAATTACTATATCTCGTAAGTGGCAATCAGTGCAATAATTGTGCTCTGAAAAAGGTATGTATGTGCGTATACATATAAGTATGTATGTATGTATGTATGTTTTTATATGAGTACTTGAACTAAATAGGTTTACAGCTCACCTTACGGTTATTATTTACTATTATATAAGTATGTAATTGGTCAAGAAATCCATATATGTATATGTACATATGTATGTACATGTCATCGATGCCTTTGGAAAACTGCCCATCGATCAATTTTATAACAGCCTATCTTACGGTACACAGACTTTACAGGAGAGCGAAAAAACTGTTTCTCTATTAAAGCATTGACTTGATAGGCGGTATTTTACAAATCTGTTGTCTTAACAACGTTTTTACGATTTTTATGCATAAATGTCAATGCCTGGAGTTCAGCGTTATCAAATCTCCTTTTTGCCACAACGGCGATTTAGGCGGTTTTGCAACTGGTCGATGGTCGGTTTTGCAAAGGCATCGACGATATGAAGGTTTATGTAGGGTATGTAAGCATAATCATAAGATTCGCATTTTTAGTAAAGAAACTTAATTTGGAATCATTTGAAATGTGCCAAGGGCATAATTTGCCAGTCTCGTTAGTCATGGCCGCCCTTGTTGCACAGAACTTGGATTGAAGGAACGCCTTTTAGGGTCAGAAAAATGTCCCAGAAGATACACTAGGGGTATTCCCTTAAACTCATAAATCTTGTAAGTTAACGAGCCGCGTAAAAAACCTGTCAAAATTTGTCAGTTTAGGCTGGAGATAAGCATGGGCCTAAATTTTCAGGCCCGGCCCGGCACGAGTGCAAAATCAAAGTATTAGTCCTACATAATTTGGTATATGGACCTTTTTTGTAGAGAATCGAAGTTGGGTAAGAAAAAAAATTTTTTTATTACTTGAACTTTGATGGACTTGGGCGAGCCTAGGATATTGACCAAAAATTTTCACACTTCACACAGATATTTTTTAGAGCATAATGAACCATATTTTTGCTATTACCAATCAAAATTCTTAAAAAGCGGATTTTCGGCCCACGCTATTATCCAACAAGGACTGAAAAAAGTGCTTCCCTGCATACTTCCTAGAAAGGTGTTTTCTATTTACAATTTACGCGAATGTACTTAAGTAAATGTTTATATTACTAAGCATTACAAATAGCATTTAATGTCTAAATAAAACTGTTTGATATGAACCTTAAATAAATTCCTTAAAGAAGTATGATTTTTATGAATTAAGAAAAACTTTAAAAGAACTTCTTCAGAAGGCGTACTACAAAAGCCCTACTGGAAGCTCTTTTTTGAGTAGCGAAAGCAGAAGCCCTTCAATTTGTCACACTCCATACAAAAAATGAAGGAAAGAAAGACCTTTTTGATGGGATTTTAGCTCCTGAAATTACCTTCCGAGTAGTACTTATGTATGACCCTTCAGTCGTTTACCTTATCAGAAACTTTCACTTTTTTGCATTTGCCCGAAAAAAAGAGATTTTAACCAAATAAACTAACCAGAAAGAAAGTAAGCTCTCCAGATATTCAGCATGTTTGGAAAAACGTTTCGTTATCAATTTGACAGAAAGCTTCACCCTTTTTTTCATAGCAAAATCTGCTATAAATTAGAGGAGTGTCTGCATTGACCTTCATTAAAAAACCAGGACAATTTAATTGTGGACCAGGACACCAGGACAATTTGTCTAAATCAGGACAAATCCTGGAAAGCCAGGACGTCTGGCAGCCCTAATGTAGCATCTTCTTTATTAGCGGTGTAACCGCCTACGTGATTTTGATCGAGTTCAACAAAACACGCCAGTCCTTTCTCTTCTGTGCCAACTGGCGCCAATTGGAAATGCCAAGTGAAGCTAAATTCTTCTCCAGCTGGTCGTTCCAACGCAGAGGAGGCCTCCCTTTGCTCTGTTACCAGCACCGCGGTCCGCGTTATATACTTTCAGAGCAGGAGCGTTTCTGTCCATTCGAACGACATGACCAAGCCAGCAGTGCCGCTGTATTTTAATTCGCTGCACTATGTCCATGTCGTTGTAAAGCTCATACAGCTCATCGTTCCATCGTCTGCGGTACTCGCCGTCGCCAACGCGTAAAGGTCCGTAAATCTTTCGCAGACTCTTTCTCTCGAAAACTCCAAGAGCCGCTTCATCTGATGTTTTCATTTAGAATTTGGTTCAAAAAGTCAACAAGTTTGAACTAATATGGTAACCAGGACACTTAACTTGTTCAAGACAATGAACTTGAACTGACTTGAATGAAATTTTCCAAACACCGTCCAACGTTTGACCAAGATAGATAGATAGCTAGATAATAAAATGAGGTTTGCACCGCGACCTAGTGGTCTATTGTGCCCTCCACTCTTCACAATACTTCCTCCAAATCTAATTCCCTGAGAAAATTTAACAGTACCTTAGGGGATAGGGAGTGAATGTGCCTAATCTGTGGCCACATTGAGCCTAAACTTCTCTCACGACTTCTGCGGACTGCATCACATTCGGTGAGGATGTGTAGAGGTGTCTCACTGGTAGAGTCGCAAAACCGACAAAGGTCGCTCGCCCATATCCCCAGCTTATGTAGATGCCCTCTCAGCCTGCAGTGTCCTGTGAGGATACCTTTTATTATTCTAATCTACCCTTTTGGGAGGTCAATTAAGCTTTGGAATCTACTTTTGTTATAACCTCCCCGTAAACTCTTTGCCTGACGCATTCCTGACGAATTTTGCCAGTTTAAATCCCTCATAGTGAGAGTGTTGGGACCCACTCCTAGGAAGGGCTCAGGGCCAACTGGAGTAGTGGCTGCCGCCTCTCTTGCGATACAGTCAGCCGCCTCGTTACCCTCTACTCCCTTGTGACCAGGTACACACGCTAACTTGATGTTATTGTGTCTACCTAGGGAGTTAAGCTTCTCAATGCACTCCAGGACCAGCGACGATTTGACCTCATAGGATATGAGGGCCTTGGGTGCTGCCTGGCTATCGCTTAGGATTAAGATTCTCTCGTTTCTATACCCTCTACCCATGATTGTATCCGCACATAGGTAGATAGCGTAAACTTCTGCTTGAAAGATGTTCGGATATTTCTCCATAGGAACAGAAATCCTGGCCCTGGGTCCAACAATTCCAGTACCTTTTCCTTCTGGAGTCCTCGAGCCATCCGTGTACCAGTGCAGAGTGCAACCCTGAAGTAATGTCTCGAAAGCGGAGACACCCCAGGTCGCTTTACTGCAAAGCTATATTTTGAATTTCTTCTCAAAGACTATGGTCTTTCCTATGTCATCTCTAGGTAACAGGACTAGTGGGAGCGAGGAGCCTAGCTAGCTCCATACTCCTAGAGGAAATGACTTTACCTTTACCCAAATCCCTCTCTCGCAGTGTTAAGCAGAGTTCTTTCGGCTGCCTGCTCTATGGTTATATGAAGAGCCTCGAGTTCAAGGAATACTTCCGGCGCCGTCGTCGGACATGTGCGCATCGCTCCTGTTATACAAACACATGCCAGTCGTTGTAGCTAGGTGAGCGATTGTCTCACCGTGGCTAGAGTAGTTCTTGAAACCCAAGTTACCGCCCCATAGGTGATCATTGGTTGTACTATCATGATGCAAAGCCATCTTAGGATTCTGGGCATACAACCCCAGGATTTTCCGCTTCGGTTCCGCGGTTGACCAAATGTATATACCTAGTTTTGAAAGTATTTTATGTTTACGTTTTTAGTTCACTAAAAAAGGTCAAACATTAAGCTTTGTATGAATGAGACTATGTTTATTTGAAATTTAATGTATTTAAATATTACTTTAATAAAAGCATAAATATATTTGTATAGCCTAGTTTGTGTACATAAACAATAAAAAGTACAATTAAAAATGTAGCGAAAGTTATAAACTTGTATGCGTATGAAAACCATTGTGGTTGTTGTTGACTTGAAT
>NW_023458558.1:8473758-8494629 GCF_013731165.1 Rhagoletis pomonella
GAAAATTTTGACAATCGCAAAGATTGTTGATGTGTGTAATTTTTCGTTAAATAAAAGCTTAAAATGATGAATTGCAATCAACGACGGTAGATGTGTTCTTAAAATATTAATTTCACTGCAATTTGTAATATTTTATTCCGCATAAATCTGTGGTTATCGAAAATGTACTGCTATCAAAAAATATTTCATTTCACACAGCAGATTGGCAAAACTGTCTCACCATAGTAAAATTTATTATTCAGCAGCTCTGCCCATAGAACTTTGTTACCGATTCACACACGCCCTAATTCAAATATCTGAAATTACAGACTTTAACAATTTGTAAAGTATTTTTAGTTCGAAGTTATAAGTGCCATAGCAGCGAAATCGAAATATATGCACCTTATTTTGGTTTTAAACGATTTTTTCAGCGCTTAATCTTATAAAATTCTTTGTTTTTATGTTATGTAAAAACAACCTTACGTCAATAAATGCTCAACCTTAACAAAAATATGTAGCTCTTCATTTTAGCTACTATTAGTATTATTTAGCTTTTTTCGACCGTTTTAGCTTCAAACGAAATTTCTCTGGCAACACTGCGTAAATCATTCAAAATGCTTAACATTCATTAAATATACGAAATGTTATTTCTCGCTCAGCTCTGTTACTCCGCCGCTCTTATGTTCCACGGCAGTGTGGGCTGGTGTGGTGTGTACGCAATCAGATTTTGATAACTTTGGACAATTTACACTCTGATTCGTAATTGCTGCTTCTCTGTATTTAACGTTCTCTGGGTTAACTTTATGGCTGCATTTCTTTATTCATTCTGAACGTTTGGAATAAACTTTTTTGTTTACTTATTCTTTAGAACGTTCCTGATGATATGTTAACGTATATTTCAAACGCATTCTGTTTATTCCAGATGTGAAATGGAATTATTCGGAATGTATAGAGAAACGCAGCCTATATGTAAACGGATTGAAATGTGCAAACGCTGATTTTAAAATTGTCGGTACAAACGTCGCAATTAATCGCAATAGGATGACTTGTTATCGATACTTTTTTGACATCAGCCCCGCTGCGTGATATGTCAAATTTGCAGAAAATCTTCGAGCACTCGGCGCCATTTTTCTGCTTATAAACGGTTTTTGTGTTTTGCAATTTTGGATTGGGAGTAATTGTGATAAAAAATTAAAGAATTTGTGTAAGCGGAGCCATTGTTCATTTTGATACTAAAGTAAACTTTGCCAGATTCTGAGGTGCGACAGCATTTTGGTTGCACTGTTGCATGCATCGCATGTGCTGCAGGTTGCACGTATTTGTGAAATCTGAGCTCGTGAGTCGCAAACCCTGATATTTTGTTACATTACATTTCAATATTTCAGATAAATTTCGCCGTTAGTTGGGAAACAAAATGTTTGGGGGAACTAAACCCACGTTCGGCACCACTACTGCTGGTACTGGTTTTGGTGGCTTCAGCAGCACGACCACCTCTTCACCATTCGGCCAATCTGCGTTTGGAAAGCCGGCCACGTCCGCCTTCGGCGGTGCACCAGCTTTTGGAACACAACAGCAAACACCATCATTGTTTGGTGCAAGTACTGCCCAACCACAACCAACGGGCTTATTTGGCGCCGCAAACACTACTTCGGCCTTCGGGAGCACTACAACGGCACAACCTGCATTTGGAGGTGAGTTCTTTAAATACATGAATACTTATCTAGCTAATATATATACTTAATACCAAATTCCAGGTTTCCAGCAACCAACTCAAGGTGCATCGATGTTTGGGACTTCTCAACCCGCAGCCAATACAAACTCTCTTTTTGGACAGTCAACGACATCAGCATTTGGGTCCGCAGTAAAGCCCGGCACATTAGGTGGCTTTGGTCAGACTGCTGCACAACCAACATCTTCTTTGTTCGGACAGCCAGCAGCCGCCACTAACACCACTAGCTTTGGTTCCTTTGGACAGACCCAGCCTACTACGAGCAATGTGTTTGGTACTGGAGCTACCATGATGATGGGAGCCAATGCAGGCACGTCCATTGCAAAATATCAACCCACAATTGGCACAGATACACTCATGAAAGGTGGTCAACCAAATAATGTTAACACCAAACAACATTGTATAACAGCAATGAAAGAATATGAGGGCAAATCACTGGAAGAGTTACGTTTAGAAGATTATATGGCAAACCGGAAAGGACCACAAGCCGGCACCTCTGGCGCCAGTTCGGGATTCTTTGGCTCAACCACTCAACAAGCAGCCACAGGTACTGGACTATTCGGTGCAGCTGCCCAACCAACTACTGGACTTTTTGGTCAATCAGCGGCCGCGACAACGGAAAACAAAGGCCTATTTGGCGCTGGTGCTTTTGGACAACCTAATACTTCTGCGTTTGGTGCAACCACGCAACAGAACAGCTTTTTGGCCAAGCCATTTGGTGCTCCTGCTACTAGTGGCTTTGGTGCAGCGACAACAGACTCGTCAAATTTATTTGGCGCTAAACCAGCCTTCGGACAGACGCAACCAAGTTTGTTTGGACAAACCTCAACTGCAACCACAGCACCAGCATTTGGTCAGGCGGCCCCCGGTTTTGGCGGCTTTGGCGCGGCAGCTCCTGCGCAACAAACATCGCTCTTCGGAGCGCCAGCTGCCGATGCCAATAAACCGGCATTTGGGCTAGGTACATCATCAGCGGGAACCACTGGCTTTGGCGGTTTCGGTAACGCAGCGACAAGTACTGCGGGAACAGGACTATTCGGTTCGAAACCTGCCACAACTGGCTTCGGTGGGGCTCCTGCTTTTGGTGCAACTTCTACAGCTAATACCGGTTTTACAAATTTTTCGCTTGGGAACACCGGTGGAGGGCTCTTTAATTCATCGATTAAGCCGGCCACCTCTGGTTTTACTGGATTTGGAACACAAACTCCTACCGCACCAGTGAATTTCAATCCTGGTACTGCTGCGCCTTCGGTTTTTGGTAGTTCTGCTGCTAAGCCTGGCGGCATGTTTGGCTCGTCTCTCGGCCAAGGCGCTACAAACACCGCTGGCGGACTTTTTGGTGGCGGTGGGGCATTTGGTACAGGTGCCACACTTGGTGGAGGTTTCGGTTCGAGTACACTTGGGGGCGGTAATATGTCACTTGGTGGCCTTGGTGGCAGCCAACAACAGCAACCAGCACCGATTCATCAACAAATTCTGGCAAGAGTAACCTCACCATATGGCGATAATCCGATATTCAAAGATTTGAAGAGGACCGACGAAACAGATGCCACGCGCGCCACAAATCCTGCGGCACAAAAAGCCATTATGGAGTCAACAATGAGTCAATTTAAGGTATCCACCCGATCCAGTCCAAGCGTTGTTCGCGTGAAACTAATTACAAGCGCACTTACGAAAAAATCCCTCTTCGAAGGACTTGAGGATTTCGACTCGAGTGTGGGGACTTTCAGTTTAAAACCAAATGCGAAACGTCTAGTAATAAAACCCAAGCCGGCCAATACGATTATTGGCACTACCACGAATACCAGTCCTAATAGGCAACCTGGGCAGCAAGACTCATCATTAACAAACGTTGGGCAACGCCAAACAGGTGGTCTAGCACAATCGCCGGCTCCGTCGACACTACGTAACGAATCATTCTCGGGACAAATACCGCTTGATCCACCACCGTCACAGGTTGCTAAGTCCAGCGCAAACATTGCTGCTTCCACCGCGGCTCAAAGTGGGCGAGAGAGCGATATTGGCCGGCGTGAATCTTGGCTGCATCCCAATAACGTGGAGAAAATGCGTCAACAAAATATGAATAATAGTATCGATGGCGCTGTGCCGCTTAACAGTACACTATCGGAATTAGTGCCTCGCAAGCCTCTGGATACGTATCGCTCAACGGGCGCTGGTGCACCGGACACTCCAACCGGTCGACCTTCTGTCTCCACCGTGCAAGAGAATACGTTCGAGGAGCAAACTAGTCGCGAATCATCTCGCCGCGAAGCATCTGATCATCATGATGAAACGTTGTTCTCCAGTCGTTCATACGGTGGCGAAGAGCGCTCTATAATTGAAGAAACAACAGGGGATTACGAAGAACATCCCACCGGTATAACATTGAGACGAATCGGGTAAGATGATAGAACAAGTAGTTTTAGAACATAATTGCATAAATTACATTTCAGTTACTACACAATTCCTTCATTGGACGATCTTAAATCATATCTTGCCGAGGACGGCTCGTGTATTGTACCCAATTTCACTGTAGGACGCGAGGGCTATGGTAATGTTTACTTCGGAAAAGAGATGGACGTGGCTGGATTGAACTTGGATGAAATAGGTATCTTATAAAGTGAAAGTCTTCATAAAATTTGTCTAAAATCAAAAACAAACCCAAAAATGTTTTGCAGTACATTTTCGTAATAAGGAAATTATCATCTATCCCGACGATGATAATAAACCGGCAGTTGGCAGTGGTTTGAACCGTGAAGCGCAAGTAACGTTGGATCAAGTTTGGCCGCACGACAAAACCAAGCACGAACCTATTAAGGATCCTGCACGTTTGGCTGATATGGATTGGGAAGGAAAATTGCGACGAGTTTGTGACAAAAATGATACACGCTTCATTGAATATCGTCCGGAGACGGGAAGTTGGGTATTCCGCGTAAAGCATTTCTCTAAATATGGCCTCAATGACAGTGATGAGGAGGACGAAGCTGTGCCAACTGATCCGAAAAAAAGCAAAAATGGGCATGACTGGGGCACTAGGTGCCACAGCAGTGGGGGGTGGCCAGAGCGCAATGACCAACGCAACTGCGTCGGATAAAATAACGATGACTGCATTGAAAAATGCTCAAAAGGTGAGTTTAAACTCCAAATATATAAATTCTGAAATTTGTATAAATAAAAATTCTCTGGGGCGGTAATGAAAGATCTCTGAAGATGCTGCTCGAGCGCTCGATCCAAAAATCCTCGCAGGGGGAGCGGCACATTTTTTACCAATGGATGAATCTGCAGATTTCATGCTAATGGATAAGACACGTAAGCACCGCTTTTTTAAGAATCATGTTCTCTATTAATACATTGGTTTTTCACTCTAGAATTTCTACAGGCCAATGGAAATGACTACTCCCTATACGAGCAACAACAAATTTCACGTGTGACCAGTCCAACTGCCTTTTTAGCTCGAGAGGTTGGCACTGATTCTCATAAACTGCAGTTAATGAAGGCTTCATTCTTTGGTGACGATGACTTTGACAATAAATCAGTTACCACTGTTGAAGAATTTGAAAAGAATAATTATTACAATCGCAATCAAAGTCGCCGTGCTGGTTCATTTGCCAAAAGAGTTCAAGACGTGCACACTTCCTCGCAATCGCTCTGGAAGGAGCCTGGCCACGGTGCTGCTCTTTCGGACGCATCGAGTCAACTAGATTTTGTTGTGCAGGCGTCACCTCTGCCGCCCTCATCTTCTGCTTCAGTTATGAGCATATTGCGAGAAATTGACACTGAGGTGCTTAGTTCAGTTTTACTAATAGCTATAATAAAAAAATAATAATAACGTAAATCTATTAAATCTACAGGCATCCACTCCGGCACCTGTCGGCGATGCGGCAGCTGTGGCACAACTCTCCAAAATACCACAATTCTCTATAAAGCCGAAAGTGGCCGGCGTTAAGGTGGTAGCACACCAGGTGCCAATTACAAAGTCGTTGGCTTTTAATTTAAAGGGTAGGTGGGCAGCAGATTTGGGATTATATAATTTTCGCCGTTTCAAGCCGACTTTTGGGCCGCAGAATACTGTAATCGTACCATCCACACGCAAAAATGTCGACCATGAAGTGCAAAGTACGTCAACACATTTTCAAAGAATATTATATTTTTAGTATTATTTGTCTTATTTCTTTAAGATGAACATCTCTTCGATGTATCGGCTTACATATTTAAAGGCCGAGCCGCAAATGATTACACCGCCACCATACTACAACACGTAAAAATATCTTCAGTAATGCATTATGAACACTTCAAGGAGAGTATTGTAACTCACTTGGAACTGCAATTGCGTAATTCATTGCAAGAAGACGTTGAAGGTAGTGAATGTCCTTGGATAAAGTCCGACAACGGCACCGATTTGATTGTGAAGCATCTGGATGAAGCCATCAAGCAAATTAATCTTGGCCCATTGGAGGAATATGCGGTCTCTGTGTGGTCGCTTTGCTTGGCTTTGTGGGGCGATCATGAAGAGCTTGAGGGGCGTGAGCCAACGTCACACTTCACAATAATGTGCCGCCGAAATTTACTTTCTGAGTGGATGGAGAATACCTTGACCGATAAAGACTTGTTAACGAAGAATGTCTCCAAGCACACCTATCTGGATCATTTGTTAGAACTTGTGATGTGCCACAAGGTGACGGAAGCTTGCGAGTTGGCCTTTCGATATGACGACGCGAATCTGGCACTGTTGCTGTCACAACTTTCTTCGGGGCCCACCGTGCGTCAACTTTTAGAAGACCAGTTGGCTGCTTGGCATAAGGATGAAGCTGATAAATTTATACAATTGGAGCGCTTAAAGCTATATATGCTGGTCGCCGGAGTTGCGCTTATGGACTCGGGGCATGGTCCCATCAATACCTTAGATGGCATTGAATGGACAAAAGTGCTAGCAGTAAGTGCATGTCGGATACTTTTTTCTGAAGCACCAAATGTTTGTAATTCTGTTTCTACGTTTTGCAGCTTCAACTATGGTACCTTTCGTCGCCCACTGCATCTATTACCGATGCGCTATTAGCCTATGAAAAATCTTTTAAATCCGAAGAATTCTACTCTTTGCCACCAACACCCTGCTATATGGATAAGACGTGTCTGAATGAAAAGTATGCGCTCTACGACTTGCGCTACCATTTGCTGCAGTTGTTCTCCAAACGTAGTCATCCGCTGGAGAGTTTGCTTAATCCAGCAACTCATACAGCTGATCCGATGGATTATCGCTTGAGGTGCAACAGGCTACCAACTTCTTTTTGAAAATATTTTATACAAATTCCTAACCTATTTAATTTGGATTCTAGTTGGCTTCTGCTTCAAACATTGGAGGCAATTGGATACCGACACTGCTCAATTTTAAGTGAAAGCCAATTGCATGTGGGCTTTGCAAGTCAGTTAGAAAATTACGATCTATGGGAATGGGCTACATTCGTTCTTTTGCATATAAAAGACCGTAATCAAAGAGAGTTGTCAGTGCAAAATATGCTCTATCGTTATGTTAGTGTTTCAAAAGATGTTTCATTGTCGGAGAAGGAAAAGTTTGTAATAAATAATTTGGGAGTACCGGAGAAATGGATTGATTATGCGAAGGCAGTGAAGGCGGGCGCCATTGGCAATCATCATTTGCAAGCGAAATACCTGTTAAAGGCAAAGCAGTGGGCATTGGCACATGAAGTTATATTCCAGCACATTGCACCCGATGCAATCATTAATGGTAAGTGCGAGCGTAAATACCGCCACGACAGGCCACAGAAAATCTATTGAACCTATTCTCTTCTTCACGCAGATAATCTCGACTATTTGCACAAATTGCTGAGTCAGTTCGAGGGTGCCGAGGCCAACAAAACCATAAAAGTACCGAATTGGTCTAATCAAGGACAAATATTCTTAGACTTTATCGATATCAACGAAAAAGTAATTCAGAACACTCAAATATACAAAATATGTTTAAATATGCAATAGTTGTACCTACTAGTAATTCTATTTACTCTTTTTTTGCACCTCTAGTTCAAGAGCTTAAAGACACTCAAGACCGAGGCGGATATAGAAGCACGCTGGGAGAATTTGAAGCCACAATTGGCTGACTTATGTTCCCGCATTAATTTGTTGCCCTGCCCCACGGCTAAACATCGCCTGTGTCAAAGTGAAATCGCGCAAAATTTGGCTTGCCTAGTGCGCGGTGTATTGCTCGTCTGTCCAGTGTTGAATCCGTGTTTGATCATAAAAATTGCACTGGAACGTCTGCCATTGCCACAAGAATTCGCGCAACAAGAGCTGCGGGCGCTGCTCGACACGCTGGTCGATGACTTGGCCAAAGTGAACACGAGCGAAAATAATGAAATAATCATGGCAAAATGACATTGAATATGCGTTGTATTAAAGTAAAAAAAAAAATAGTTATTGTTTATTTTAGGGAAAAACAGGATTAGAATGAAAGCAGTTTTGAGTTGTAAATTTAAGATAACTGCACTAAGGTGATCTACAAAACTTATTACTGGCAAATATTAAAGTCCATTACTTCTAAGTCAGAGTAGATTATTAGTTCATGTAAACTGAATTAGCTTTTGGACAATATCTCTAAATTCTAAGTTCTTTGTATACTTGTCTGCACGATAGTTCCACCTACCGGGCACTCCTAATTACTTTGGTTTAGATGTAAATGACTTCTTTACTTGCATGAATATGTTCTTGAAGGTGCCGTTTGAATCTTATAAAGTGAGAATAAAAATTGAGCCTCTGGTCTTTCATCTTTAGTCATTAACGTTAACGTTTAATGTAAGAATTCATTTCGTTTATTTTTTTATTGAAAAATGCATATTTCCGTAAAAATCTGTTATGGTCCACCGCAATTCGTACAATTTGTTTACTTTTGAATATAGTTTAGTGTAAAATTTCAATATAACTAATAAAAATTATAATCACCGTTCACATTATTTTTATTTATTCGTTTTATTTTATGCAAAGCGACAGTTCGCAAAATATTTTATTAAACTTTTGATGATAAAGTCAGTATTACTCGCCACTGTAGACGATATTAAAATACGGTTAGACCCAAGGCGAATTTATATAAGGTGATAGCAGGAGTACAAATACAAAAATTTACATGTATTTTGTTTTTGCTTTGGCGGCATAAACTGTCAAAATGTGTAAGAGTGTGTGTAGAAATTCAAACAAAATTTTTCAATTTGATATCAGAAGCCGTACCGCACGTGCGGTGAAACACATACACAAAATCAGCTGAGCAAGTAACACCACCTTATATAAGATCTGATCCAATACTTTTCGTGAAAAATCTTATAAAACTGTTAAACAGCAAAATTACTCTCTGAAGTGAGAGTGAGAACAAAAAGTACGGGAACAAAAAAACCATTTTACCTGTAAAAACGTCAACCAGCGATTGCTTGACACTTCATGATTTTACCAGAAGAAAAAGTTTGGGTAAAACTTTGCAACTTCATTCTCTACACAACTCTCCAAAAGTCGCTCTCATATACAGGATTTCGGAGTACGGGAACATTTTTCCTGCAAGTTCGTGTAAAATCCTGTAAGTTCATGGAGTACTGGATCACATACAATGTTCTGACCGACAATGAAAACACATAGGGGCAATTTGGCAAATCCCTTTTCATAACACTACAAACCTCGATCCATTTTTTCCTTCATACGGTAATTGCGGGAACTACAAAAACTTGATATTGCTTTGCTTGCAGAGGACAACGGAATTTTCGCAGCCTTTAAAGCAGCAACTCATTTTTCTTTAAATTTTTAAATTTTTCCCACATTTGAATAAAAAAAATTTCAAATCATAAAATTTCATTTGTTTATTTTGAATTTATTTGACATCATTTGAATCATTTCGAGAGAGTTTAATCAAAATGCTAGCAAAACTCAAAAAAAAAAAACCAAATGGCGGACGAGTTCAGCGAGCGGTTTTACCTTTAAATATTTGTATCATGCTATATAAAATTGACATGTCCATATAAAATTTTTTTTAAAGTTTGCAAGCATTAAAATTACGATCTTAAAAACAATTGAGCTTATACTAGAATAAAAACTGGACGGATAGATTTGTGCTGACAAAAGTAAACAATAATAAATGGAATGAAAATTAGTTTTTGAAAATACATACATACATATGTACATATATTAAATCGATACAAACTTACACTCTAATTAACTTTCGTCGAACACACAAAAAAAGTAGTTCCTATTGATACGCATTAATTGTAGTGATATGTCAAATCTTAAGGCACTGTATTCCATTTATGTTCCATATATAAGTAGGTTATTAAAAATATTTCAAGTTAGCATAGTTTTTTAGAATACTAAAATACAAAATATACGGAATGTTAAGTTTCGCGTCATATACGATGCTCCTAATATGCATGTGCATGTATAAGTAAATCTAAAATGCTTGGACGGTATACATTTGCACTGATATGGTCGTAGTTCGAAGTTGCGAAAATATATTAAAAGTACTTATGGTTGCTTATCAACGTCCTTTTAGCATTTTATCCAACAGGCATAGTAGAGACGGTGCTGTGGGGTGTTGTTGGACGTGAACCGGCTAAAGAATTAGCAGCTGATGCATGCAAAGAAGCCATTGTGCCCATCTGTAATAAAACAAATCATTATATTCGTGTTTGATGTTTCAATGCATATATTTAGCTTACCCGCAAATGTGCTAAATCCTCTAATTTCGTCAAGTTAGTTAATTCAAGGAATAACGAGTATACCACACACCAACCGTAGAAGCAAACAACTAATGCGATGCTCCAAAGTAGTACCATAATAATGTTGTAAGCAAAGATCAAATCGTTGACTATGGCAAAGAAAATCAAGGCCAACGAACGCCAAATTGTGAATACGGCAAAAGTATTTAACCATGGAAGTATCTTGCGCTCATATTCCTGCGGGAAACAAAGTTCTTAGTAAATAATATATATCGAAAACCATCGCAAAAATATAAAAGTTATTAAATAACGCGTGAAAATAATTCAGAAAGTGTTTGAAAAACATTATTCAAAATTAGTGTGTCGTACCGGTATGAAAACGAAACGCTTTCGCTTTTTCCCTTTTTTAAGTAGCTTGTGGAGTAAGGTGAATGTTAGTAAATGAAGTGAAATCAAAAGAAATCGTATGATAAAGTAGATTGAGTGAATGGTGATGATAAGAGAGAAATCAATATATAAAGCCAAGATGTGCTTGAATGCATTTTGATCATAACTTGTTAAAAATAATACCATGCCTAATATTTTTACTTACCTTCCTTAGCGCAATTACGAGCAAAATACTTGTAAATAGTATGACAACGCCCAGTATTAGCGAGAATAACGCAAATACAATTAGCATATTTCGCACTAAAATAGGAAAACAATTAAAGCTAAATATGTATATGAATTTGGTTTAACATTTTACAAACCGTGCTTATTGCCCACATAAACAAACTCGTATGAGATGATATAGTATCCATAGTGCGTGGAGCCAGGCGCAGCCATGGCTAAGCAATAAATATCGAATATAGAAGTACCAATGGTGAATAGAGCTAGGAACTAAATCGAAATACATGTAATTTATTAAAAAATTTAAAATTATTTGATAAACCCACAATGGAGAATATGCCAATCATCATTGAATTCTTTTGTATGTCGATGTATTGATTGTTCTTTAGTATAGGGCGCTGGTACCAAGGAACACGCACGGAGCGCATTGAACGGGATTTAATGGAATGCAAATTTGTTGAGGACCTTAAAGCATAATTATGAAAGTTATATATGTATATTTGTTGACCTCTGTAATAGTTTTCAGATTCCTACTAACCTGCCCGTTGTATGGGAGTATACCGAGTGGTTTGAGCGATACGTGGATGGTGTTTTGCGGCCATAGTTCATATTGAAGCCGTAATAATGTAGTTGCACTGCTTTTCTTAAAAATTTTGTTTAAAATTGATGGAGCGGAAAATGTGTGGCTGCAAACGAAAAAAAGTGTTTATTTATTAGTTGTAAAATAGTTACTAGTTGTTTGGTGATTAACTTTGGGCGTCACCCCCCGAGTTTGTGTGAAGATGGTAAGCAGAATAAACACTGTTGACTACTTGTTTCCTAGTAATTTATTCGTACATCTTTTATTCCTATAATATTTGAGCTTGCACACTGCTCACACAATATTTTTGTAATAATAACACAATTTATTGCAAATAAAATAAGTAATCCAAACAAAACAATGCCGTTGTTGAAAAATGCGCTGTCCGAAGTGTGAATAATCTCGTTTTGACAAGTGCCAAATAAAAGTTGTTATCGTAATCGATTTTTTTAAAGCTACTTGCGGTAGTGTTGTTCAATTTTCTTACCAGAATGGGCGCGTTCATAAGACCAAAGAACGTACACCTACATTTACGTTCTTCGTTATATTAAAAATTATCTTTCAACATTTATCTGTCTTATCTCATCGACCATTTCCAATTAGATCCAAAGTTTTGCCTTCGTCCGGTTTTCAGAATAGTGGCAGCACTCTCGCACAGCTGATCGCATAGAAAACATTTCAATTTCCTCGGTTCTATTTTTTCGTTTTCATTCCTTCGCACATATTTTTTGTTCACGAATTGGCCAAAATAAATGGAATAAGTGAATCTAAGTGAAGTGCAACAAAGGTTAGATAGCCCCAGACGTTTGCGATAATCTTATAGATCCAACATGTCTCTGCCCCGCATCACTGACTACGATCTGCTGGACAAGCTCGGTGTAGGCAGCTATTCAACTGTATACAAGGCTCGCCACAAGAAGGACCGCAGCTACCATGCTATCAAGATTGTAGAAATGTCGACTCTTTCGAACAGTTCCCGTGAAAATCTTATCACCGAAATCCGACTTCTGCGCTCTCTCAACCATAAGTATATTGTGACACTACAGGACTTCTTTTGGGACGATAAGTGAGTGACCTACATACTTACTAATTGATGTTCATGTATGACTGCTATTTTACCACCGCAGAAATATTTACATTGTTCTTGAGTTCTGCAATGCTGGCAATCTATCAGCATTCATTCGTTCCAAAAAAGCGTTACCGGAGTCCACTTGCCGGTATTTCCTACGTCAATTGGCGGCTGCTGTGCAGTATATGCGTGCCAATGATGTTTGCCACTTTGACTTGAAACCTCAAAATTTGTTGTTGACACGTAACTCCAATGTAGTATTGAAGGTTGCGGATTTCGGGTAAGCGCTAATATACACAATTTTTCTATTACATGATTGCGCCAACATTCCCTTTACAGTTTTGCGCAACATTTGAAGTTAGGCGAGATAAATCAACAGCTAAAAGGGTCTCCTCTCTATATGGCACCGGAAATTGTTCGCAAACATCAATACGATGCGAAAGCCGATTTGTGGAGCATCGGTATAATCTTATATGAATGCTTATTCGGCAAAGCACCGTACACATCAAAAAGTATTGAAGAACTGTTACAGCGGATACGTAGCGCGGAGAAAATTACGATACCAGCGAATGCAAGTATTAGCAATGAGTGTCAAGATCTACTCTGCCGTTTACTGGAACACGATCCGGCCAAGCGTATTTCATTTGATTCTTTTTTCAAACATCCATTTATAGACCTTAAAACGCTACCAACAGAACAGGTGTGCTTTAATTTTTTGGTGTTAGTTTACAAAAAAAATATTTTTTTTTCCTTAGACCTTACACAAAGCAGCAGAACTTGTCACCAAAGCTGTCGAATATGACGAAAAGCAAAATTACAAAGAGGCTTATTATCTATATTGTAGTGCGCTACAATATTTTGTGCCACTAATTACTGAGGAAGCAGATGCTAGCAAGCGATTGACGTTACGCAATCGTGCACTTACCTACCTCAAACGCGCCGAAGAAATCAAAAATGTTCTAATCGATACTGAATATAAGGCCGCAGCGGTAAAAGACCAGCAAAAAACCGGCGAGCAAAAGCCAAGCACCTCAACACCACATTCCACACAACAGCCGCAAGCTAACATAGCCGAAGTGTTAGAGCCGGATGTGCGTTACAAGCAGCTATGTAAGTTGCTTGTTACAAGTAAAACACTTAGTATGTATGCAACTTATTGCTGTTTTTTTTGTTATTTGAATTAGTTGCTCTATCACACTCGAGTCCGCAATTGAAAAGTGCTCTAGAAATTGGACGCCAAGGTGAGCTTTACTTATACGAAAGAAAATTTAGAGCAGCACTGGATGCGTACACTTCAGCCTTGGGTATGTTGGTACCCTTTACAAATAACGAACCAAAGGGCGAGCGTAGAAACTTACTTTTACAACAGGTTTGTCTTTGACAGAAAATTAAATAAAAATATGCCTTATGTGGTACATTTACAGTTGGAGATTTGGATGAAAGAAGCTGAAAGCATTAAAAGCATTTTATCTGCCAAAGAAATGGTAGATGAACAAAAATTACCATCGGTGCGCCATTGTTCAATACAGTAGTATACACATAGAAAATTCCATGTCGATTTTTTTTTTTTGGAATAAGACGTGTTATACTAGCCGCTGCAAGTTAAAACATGCGAATTGATATTGATTAAATCAAATTTAATTAGTGTTCTCGCTTTTTTGGTAGCTTTATATAAACTTAAAATGTGTTTACATACATATAAGTAGATATGTATATGAATGTGAAAATAGAAAAGTAGACATGTGCTATTTGCACTAGTAAAGGGAAATACAAGTAGATACTTCAATAACGTTTTTTTAACCATGCCAAGCAATAAGGAGCAAGTACATGAAAAGTATATATTATACTAATAACTTATATACATACATATATTCATACCTACTTGAAAATATGAGTATAATTTATATAGACAATTCAAAATGCATCTTATACTGTGATGTAGTAGAGCAAATGCAAATACATATACTCACATACATACCTATGTATAATGAAAAGTATACTTTTGTAATTGTTGATCTCTTTTATGTAGAGTTTCCGTGTAACACGTATCGATATTTATTTACTAAATGCTGAGTTTTACTTGTCAATGTTCCGCTAATGATTTCTAAATAATTTGTGATGTTTAATTTTGTAATATAAAATGAATAACTATTATATTATATTTTTTATGCTTGTTTTTAATCAGTTTTTATTTGCTTATTTTTTTGTTTATTTATTAGCTAAGCTGTTTCAACAACTCATTCCATTCAAGTCAACAACAACCACAATGGTTTTCATACGCATACAAGTTTTTAACTTTCGCTACATTTTTAATTGTACTTTTTATTGTTTATGTACACAAACTAGGCTATACAAATATATTTATGCTTTTATTAAAGTAATATTTAAATACATTAAATTTCAAATAAATATAGTCTCATTCATACAAAGCTTAATGTTTGACCTTTTTTAGTGAACTAAAAACGTAAACATAAAATACTTTCAAAACTAGGTATATACATTTGGTCAACCGAGATTCAGGGGGCCCTCGATTGCGGTGAATCAGTGCTCTGCGCCTTTCTCGATATAGAGGGAGCGTTCGACAACACGTCACACTCTGGAGTGCGCAGGGCATTGGAGTCCGAGAAACGTGCAGCCAGCGATCTGCAATTGGGTGGATGCGCTCCTGCGTACAAGGATTGCTGAAACCGAGGTAGGGGACAACGTGGTACAACTTCAGACAACAAAGGGTTGCCCGCAGGTAGGGGTCTTATCACCCCTTCTGTGGAGCTCAGTGGTGAATGGACTCCATCAACTTCTCTCTGACAATGGTATCCGCTGCCAAGGCTATGCGAATGATACAGTAATAATGGCCAGGGGGAAGTTTGAGAGCACCCTCTGCGACATCATTCAAAGAGGCTTAAAACTGACGAAGGGATGTTGCGATAAGTTAGGGCTTATCATAAATCCCGCCAAAACCGCTATCATTTCTTTTACTAGGAAAAGAGCCCTTCCGGGCATGAGGAACATAACCGTGGAGGGGGTCGTGGTTAGCGTCGCCAGCGAAGTGAAGTATCTGGGACTAGTCCTAGAGACCAAACTTCAATGGAAGAAACATGTGGACGCGATCATCTCCAGGGCCACGAAAGCTTTAATGGTGTGTAAGCGTCTGGCGGGAAAATCCTGGGGTTGTACGCCCAGAATCCTAAGATGGCTTTGCATTATGATAGTACAGCCAATGATCACTTATGGGGCGGTAGCTTGGGTTTCAAGAACTACTCTAGCCACGGTGAGACAATCGCTCACCTAACTACAACGACTGGCATGTGTTTGTATAACAGGAGCGATGCGCACATGTCCGACGACGGCGCCGGAAGTATTCCTTGAACTCGAGGCTCTTCATATAACCATAGAGCAGGCAGCCAAAAGAACTCTGCTTAACACTGCGAGAGAGGGATTTGGTAAAGGTAAAGTCATTTCCTCTAGGAGTATGGAGCTAGCTAGGATCCTCGCTCCCACTAGTCCTGTTACCTAGAGATGACATAGGAAAGACAAGAGTTTTTGAGAAGAAATTCAAAATATAGCTTTGCAGTAAAGCGACCTGGAGTGTCTCCGCTTTCGAGACATTACGTCAGGGTTGCACTTTGCACTGGTACACGGATGGCTCGAGGACCCCAAAAGGAACCGGTACTGGAATTGTTGGACCCAGGGCCAGGATTTCTGTTGCTATGGAGAAATATCCGAGCATCTTTCAAGCAGAAGTTTACGCTATCTACCTGAGTGCGGATACAATCATGGGTAGAGGGTATAGAAACGAGAGAATCTTAATCCTATTCGATAGGAAGGCAGCACCCAAGGCCCTCATATCCTATGAGGTCAAACACAATACCATCAAGTTAGCGTGGGTACTTGGTCACAAGGGAGTAGAGGGTATCGAGGCGGCTGACTGTCTCGCAAGAGAGGCGGCAGCCACTACCCCAGTTGGTCCTGAGCCCTTCCTAGGAGTGGGTCCCAACACTCTCACTATGAGGGATCTAAACTGGCAAAGTTCGTCAGGAATGCGTCAGGCAAAGAGTTTACTGGGAGGTTATAACAAAGCTTAATTGACCTCCCAAAAGGGCAGCTTAGAATAATAAAAGGTATCCTCGCAGGACACTGCAGGCTGAGAGGGTATCTACATAAGCTGGGGATATGGACGAGTGACCTTTGTCGGTTTTGCGACTCTACCAGTGAGACACCTCTACACATCCTCACCGAATGTGATGCAGTCTGCAGAAGTCGTGAGAGAAGTTTAGGTTCAATGTGGCCACAGATTAGGCACATTCTTTCCCTATCCCCTAAGGTACTGTTAAATTTTCTCAGGGAATTAGATTTGGAGGAAGTATTGTGAAGAGTGGAGGGCGCAATAGACCACTAGGTCGCGGTGCAAACCTCATTTTATTATCTATCTATCTTGGTCAAACGTTGGACGGTGTTTGGAAAATTTAATTCAAGTCAGTTCAAGTTCGTTGTCTTCAACAAGTTAAGTGTCCTGGTAACCATATTAGTTCAAACTTGTTGACTTTTTGAACCAAATTCTGATGAAGCGGCTCTTGGAGTTTTCGAGAGAAAGAGTCTGCGAAAGATTTACGGACCCTTACGCGTTGGCGACGGCAAGTACCGCATACGATGGAACGCAGAGCTGTATGAGCTTTACAACGACATGGACATAGTGCAGCGAATTAAAATACAGCGGCTCCGCTGGCTTGGTCATGTCGTTCGAATGGACAGAAACGCTCCTGCTCTGAAAGTATATAACGCGGACCGCGGTGCTGGTGACAGAGGAAAGGGAGGCTTCCTCTGCGTTGGAACGACCAGGTGGAGAAGAATTTGGCTTCACTTGGCATTTCCAATCGGCGCCAGTTGGCACAGAAGAGAAAGGACTGGCGTGTTTTGTTGAACTCGATCAAAATCACGTAGGCGGTTACACCGCTAATAAAGAAGATGTTACATTAGGGCTGCCAAAAGTTCCGGGCTTTCCTGGATTTGTTCTGATTTAGACAAATTGTCCTGGAGTCCTGGTCCACAATTAAATTGTCCTGGTTTTTTAATGAAGGTCAATGCAGACACTCCTCTAATTTATAGCAGATTTTGCTATGAAAAAAAGGGTGAAGCTTTCTGTCAAATTGATAACGAAACGTTTTTCCAAACATGTTGAATATCTGGAGAGCTTACTTTCTTTCTGTTTAGTTTATTTGGTTAAAATCTCTTTTTTTCAGGCAAATGCAAAAAAAGTGAAAGTTTCTGATCAGGTACACGACTGAAGGGTCATACATAGATACTTCTCGGAAGGTAATTTTAGGAGCTAAAATCTCATCAAAAAGGCCTTTCTTTCCTTTCTCCTTCATTTTTTGTATGGAGTGGGACAAATTGAAGGGCTTCTGCTTTCACTACTCAAAAAAGAGCTTTCAGAAGGGCTTTTGCAGTACGCCTTCTGAAGAAGTTCTTTTAAAGTTTTTTTCTTAATTCATAAAAATCATACTTCTTTAAAGAATTTATTTAAGGTTCATATCAAACAGTTTTATTTAGACATTAAATGCTAGTAATATAAACATTTACTTAAGTACATTCGCGTAAATTGTAAATAGAAAACACCTTTCTAGGAAGTATGCAGGGAAGCACTTTTTTCAGTCCTTGTTGGATAATAGCATGGGCCGAAAATCCGCTTTTTAAGAATTTTGATTGGTAATAGCAAAAATATGGTTCATTATGCTCTAAAAAATATCTGTGTGAAAATTTTTGGTCAATATCCTAGGCTCGCCCAAGTCCATCAAAGTTCAAGTAATAAAAAAATTTTTTTTCTTACCTAACTTCGATTCTCTACAAAAAAGGTCCATATACCAAATTATGTAGGACTAATACTTTGATTTTGCACTCGTGCCGGGCCGGGCCTGAAAATTTAGGCCCGTGCCCATCTCTAGCCTAAACTGACAAATTTTGACAGGTTTTTTACGCGGCTCGTTAACTTACAAGATTTATGAGTTTAAGGGAATAACCCTAGTGTATCTTCTGAGACATTTTTCTGACCCTAAAAGGCGTTCCTTCAATCCAAGTTCTTTGCAACAAGGGCGGCCATGAATAACGAGACTGGCAAATTATGCCCTTCGCACATTTCAAAAAATGATTCCAAATTAAGCTTCTTTACAAAAAATGCGAATCTTATGATTATGCTTACATACCATACATAAACCTTCATATCGTCGATGCCTTTGCAAAACCGACCATCGACCAATTGCAAAACCGCCTAATTCGCCGTTGTGGCAAAAATGAGACTTGATAACCCTGAACTCCAGGCATTGACATTTCTGCATAAAAATCGTAAAAACGTTGTTAAGACAACAGATTTGTAAAATACCGCCTATCAAGTCAATGCTTTAATAGAGAAACAGTTTTTTCGCTCTCCCGTA
Source organism: Rhagoletis pomonella (assembly GCF_013731165.1). Lineage (NCBI taxonomy): Eukaryota > Metazoa > Arthropoda > Insecta > Diptera > Tephritidae > Rhagoletis > Rhagoletis pomonella. The sequence goes on from NW_023458558.1 coordinate 8,492,852, forward strand.
AAGTTTGAATGCCGCAAGATAGGCTGTGTATAAAATTGATCGATGTGCAGTTTTCCAAAGGCATCGATGACATGTACATACATATGTACATATACATATATGGATTTCTTGACCAATTACATACTTATATAATAGTAAATAATAACCGTAAGGTGAGCTGTAAACCTATTTAGTTCAAGTACTCATATAAAAACATACATACATACATACATACTTATATGTATACGCACATACATACCTTTTTCAGAGCTCAATTATTGCACTGATTGCCACTTACGAGATATAGTAATTTATTTCCATCAGATATCTTATCTATGATTTCACGCGATTTGGCATTTACATTTATGCAGTTCTTTTGGCAAAACCCACGGCGTTTGGGTGTTATCTTATTTATCAATGGACATACAAATTTAACGTACGTCAGTATTGAAATCCTTTAATATTTACAATAGTCTAATTCCGTATTATTGTTCCAAGCGGCTGAGTTTATAAGTAGACGTTGCGTCTTTGATATAGTTCAGTCTTACTAATCCGACCGCCGTAATGTGGACTAAGTACGCGCTATTATTGCTCGGTTTGGCTAGCGTGGCTCATTGCTACCCTCAAGGACGTGTTGTCAATGGCACTGCTACTACGGTGGAACAATTTCCATATATCGTGCGTTGATCGAAGGCCGTTTGGAGGCCGTGTGGAGAGCAATACAATTTAAATTCGATGTTTGCTTTGTTTCTTCAAGGTATCCCTGCGCGGTTCAACCGGCTCGCATTCCTGCGGCGCCAGCATTATCGCACCACGTTGGATACTCACGGCAGCGCATTGCGTTTCTGGCGCAACAGCTAGTCGGATCAGCATACAATTCGCTTCGACAGTGCTTGATGCTAAAAGCACGAATGTGGCGAAGGTGAAGCGGATCGTGGTGCACGAAAACTATTCATCCTGGTACATTATAAATGATATTGCCCTGTTGGAGTTGAATGGTCAGTTGGTGTACAATTACAAAACTATTGCGCCGGTAACGTTGCCCGCACAGGGCTTTGAGATACCACAGGTGCCGGAGGGTGTGCCCGGTGTGTTGGCTGGTTGGGGCCGAAATTATGTGAGCTCTTTTTCGCGTTGCTAATCAATTGCTTGGCTTATAACCATTCGCTTGTCGTTTTCAGACCAATGGTCCTGTTCAGTCCACTCTGCAAGAGGTAGATCTGAAAATCTACTCAGACGAGGAGTGTCTTGCGCGTCATCAGAACGCGACCACTGTTGACAACATTTGCGGTGGTGTAGACGAAGGTTGGAAGGGTCAATGTAATGGCGATTCTGGCGGTCCACTGCTCTCTGAAGGACACGTCCAATTGGGCATTGTTTCATGGAGTATAAAACCGTGCGGTACACCACCATATCCGGGTGTATACACCAAAGTGTCGCATTATGTAGACTGGATTAAGGAGAACTGTGACTCATGCATTTGAAAAGAATTTATGTTTAAAAAAAAAGAGTAAATGTTTAGATTTGCAAATAAAGATACAGGTCATGGGGATTAACGTCATATAGTCAAGTCTAATACCATGTCCCCACCAAAAAGCTAACCATCTCAAATCGAACTTAACCACATCACTAACTATTGCTGTCCACACTGCGGTTTGAGGTTTATAAAACAGTTCAAATATAGAGAACAGTGTTCGGAGCAAAACAAATTTTCCGTACTAGATTGATTTTATTATTTTCGTTTCTGACATAAATTTTTTGACTTAAATATTTTCTATTCATGCAAAAATAAGAACGCG
>NW_023458558.1:8504629-8520220 GCF_013731165.1 Rhagoletis pomonella
CTGTAGCAACAAAGGAAACTGTTATACTAGCACTACAGTGCTTTTCAAACTGCAACCATTGTCGTTGGCAGTTGGCATCATGTACAAAGTCTTTTCACTGGATCCACCATTGCACGTGCTTTCTTCGCTTTGTGTTTTGATTGGATACCTCGTGGTCCATGCAGCTGCCCAACACAAATCACTAACGTTCACGATCTCGACGCGAGCGGTTGTACGTAGCGGATAAGCGACTATACGACGTTTATGTAGTAGAGGAAAACAACAAAAAGTGTATGAAATAAAGTGAGGTAAAAGAAAGTGGAGGTGGAAAGTAGGCAGAAGAGCGGACGAAAAAGAAAAGCGAGGTGAAAAATTAAATGAAAACTTCGTTAGAGATTTGAAAAAAAAACACAAACAAAAAGAAGTGCGCGCGTGTTTTTGTGTAAAATTATTTAATGAAATTTTTTTAAAATTCGTTTAATTAAAAGAAATTTTTTTTTGCTTGGCTATTGATGCGCATTAACCAACTTTATATGAACGATTGTGCATTGTAGTTCTTTATGTAATGTGCCAATGACAAATAAACAGAAATCACAAAAAAAGGGGAATAGTAAATTTTAAAACAAGAAAGGGGAAAATAATAAGCGCTTTGGTATAATGTGTGTGTCTCGATGCTTGAGGTTGCCTTCAGCACGAAAAAAAAAAACGCTTTGATAGCGGCTGGCAGTGACACAATTTCATCTAATTAGTAACTGACTTTCATTTCAAATGAATCATTACAAAAAAATGAGAATAAAAGAAGAAAAATATTTTGTGCATATTTTTATTTATTTTTGCTTGCTATTGCTTTAACTATTTTTCATGTCAACATGACAAGCTTTCTGTGTATGCACGAATGTTATTGTTTTTCAAAGCATGTGCTTAGCGTGTTGCATAAATAATTACATTGACAAATAATTGCATCGCAAAACCTTGCCTCCCTCTGCAACCAGCAGCCATTGCTGCTCTGCTGCTACACTCGCTCGCGAATGCTAATACCGTCGCTGTTTAATCATTTCCAAGTGCAGCAGATGCAGTTGCGGCGGCATCGCCAACAATTGAAAACAGGTTGACTGCACTGCAAACAAACAACAACACAACTTAGTTCTGAAGACCATGAATGAATAGTAAATTGTATTTGCATAGCGACTTTTGTGTTCCGCTTTTTTGCCTTTTTAGCCTTGTACATACATACACCCCTTGCTGGCCCCCCTGCTTGCTCTTCTAATTGAGATTTGCGTTTGCGTCTGCTTGTGTGTGATTTACTAACCGCGCCACTTAACAAGTTGACTTTTGAACTCTTCGGTTGCTCATACATACATACATACATACATTTACATATCGCAGACGATCTTCAAAGGTGAAACAACTCAAAATTACAGGTTCGTCAGAAAATGCGAAACAACTATTTCTTAGATATGCTAATCAAATGGGCAAAGGAGACTTTACATTAGGTTTTTTTCAACAAATTATAACAAAAAATTTGCTACAGCATTTGCTGAAAGGTAAATAAAAGCGCTGCATTTTTAGTGCATAATTTAAAAAATGTCAAATTTTGAGTTGTGTCACTTTTGAAGATCGTGTGCGCGATATGTGGCAAAGCATTCTCCTTGCTTACTGAATTTTTCGCTAAGTGGCTTTTCTGCCAGGCGTGGAAAGTGTTTGCAGCCCAACTTATTCAACGCGAATTAAAGATGCGTGAAGCGTTAAACAGCCTCAACACTTGTCGCTGGCTTTTAAGCAATTCAAATACTATTTTGTTTAATTAGTCATTTAATTAACTTTAACTTGGCCAACTAGGCGTATGAGGAACTTTTGGTGCTACGAAATTCGTATGTATGTATGTATGATACCAGTTATCACGGCACTCTCAACCAGTGTTGTTGCGAATATTATTCCAAAATAAAAGTCCTTTTGCGGATAATAAACAAACGGCATGTCCAAATTAAACAAATTTGGTATCATATGAAAGAGGACTTGAGAACGACTAGATGACGAAGAGATGAAAGCTTGCATTGAGCTTAATGTGATGTTATTGCGAGTACTGAAGCCCCACTCTCTCCAAAATGGGTATTCGCAACGAGCTTGCAGGAACACGATATGCCCAATCCCTCAAGGAATGTAATTACTCAGCATCTGTGGGATCCAGCTATGCTAATTAAATTTGTCAATTTATATAGCCTAGTCCGCCGTCGCACAGTGATGTCATACTAGAATTTACTGTTAAAAATTTCGGTCTCACTTTATGCAAATTAATGAAAATGCATAGCCCCGTTTGGAAAAAAATATATATTCAGTCAATTAAAACTTGGACTTTATTTAATGGACTATAAAACAGTATACCTGAATATTATATGAAAATAAAATAAAATTTTTTTGTGAAATTTTATTTCAGAAACTATTATTTTGCAATCTACTAACGATTCCGATTTTTGGGCGGATTTTTCCCTATATTCCCTATATTAATAAGAATGATGGTTGCACTCGCCTAGAGAAGGGAAATGACAAGAATGATCTTTCCACATTTTTTGTTCTCTGTTCTTTCTTCAAAATTTGTATCTACCAGGCTGTAAAATATGAAACACATTAATGTCTGATATTGTATCAAGAAATGACTTTTAAGAACAAGTTTTGAAATAAAGGAGAAAGTACAGCTTTAGAAAAATAAATAAACTACTACCCAAGAAAAAGGACTGTCCTTTGAAATAAAGTACGGATGGTCACCACACCAATAGTAGTATAGGATGAGTGACTATTAAGCCATAAAGCGCTGATAGGAATGCATATTCAAGTAATGAGTTCAGAATTATTAAATGAAATCATTGCCTTCATCAATCAGCATGCATTTACATAACTACTGTGGGATTATCACTGGGATTTTAACAAAAAATATGTTTGGATTAGTTATATGCAAGACTAGACTAATCCAGCAACTCCCTCCACTCCAACAGCTGAGACGTATTTTTAGCATAAATTACATTTGAATCTTACCAATAAAGCTACCAGGGTGGATCAGTGAGTCCATGATTTTTTGAACTTCTCGTATTACAACTTGTAAAGTCAGAAGTTTTATGCTCTCACCCTCTAGGATTGTTCTATAGCGAAAAAATACACACCAATTTTTTTTTCTTGACATCGAAAAATATTTATAGCTCGCTAAAATCGCTCAAAGTCTTCCATGTGTTTTTTTATGGGAAAAAACAACTTTTCGTAGAAATGGTATAGAATCCTTGATCGATCGATATTTTTCGATCGGTAAACTCTATTTTTCTTCCTAGGCAAGAGACCCATACCGGGCTTGGTAAGGATTGGTGAAGCGGAAACCGAGATACAGCATTTCATCATAAGTGGACGGGGTCACGCCCATTTTCCAAAAAATTCATAATAATATTATTTTGTACCAAAATTATACTTCACCATTTAATTTTCAACAATTAATGGAAAAATCCGCCCAAAAATCGGAAAAACTGGGAATATTTATATCTATGTAATTTTTAGCTATAGCCTTTGTATTTCTGAGAGTGGAAGGCGGAATACTCAAAAATTAACCGAAATTCCACCACATTTAATGATTGCGCCCATATTTTTTTTTTTTTGAGTTATAGACGTTTTAGTGATCGAATCTTTCTAATAAAAGAGAGAGTACAAACTAAATTTCATCGAAATCGGATGAAATTTGATCTTTCCGCCTACAAAGGTGAAGGGCGTGGCATTAAGCCCTTTTTCAAATACCATACTTCATAATTCCCTTTTTCTAAGAAATATTCTTTCCACTTGCCTCCATATAGTCGAAACAATGTGCGGCGCACAGTGGTGCCAAACTAGAATTTACTGTTTAAAATTTTCCAGATTCCTCATTTTTCAAGTGGTATGATTAATTTTCTCTTTAAATGGAAACTAATAAAATATGTGCGAATTTTTATTTGTTTATATTTAATTTAGTGCAAAGTGCAGAGAAACAACCGATTTTACTGTTTCTGTAAATAAATGCTCCTTAACAAAAACTAGTTGCAAAAAAAAAAAAATTGTACAGTTCCCGAAAAATGAAAATGATTGCAAAATAATAGTTTAGAGATTGTGAAAAACTTATTTTTCTCAACTGGTAATGTATTGTATTGGAAAGAGTCACACTGCAGCGAGAAGCCCCCATTGTGATATATTCGGATGAATTGATGTGTTCCGCATCCACTTTTCCATGTAAATGATCTATTTACTGTTACTTATACAGCGAGGAAAGCTGTCAAATCTCAAGGGTTTAAGTCCGCGGAGTAATCGTTTTAGAGAAGCTTCAGACTACGTTGCCGTATTTAGGAAAAGTCATAAAACCAATCTCTGAGCTAAGGTAGAGTCGATGAAGAAGAATAGATGTGAGCCATATGTAGTTTGCTTGACATTTCCGGCAGAATTGAACGACTACAGATCAGTTCGCTTCCGTGCCAGATTATTCGCAATGCTGTTGCTAGTAATATTTCGGTGGCCGGGAGCCCAGACTACATTCTTTGTAGCCGAATTGCCTGGAAGCATTCTGCCTTGAATTGCCATCTTCGAAAAGGTATTGTTGTTGCTAAGCAGATATTGAATCGAAGTTTGGTTTTCAGAGTGGACGGTGTTAGTGTATGCTATTACAGGATCACATCATCATAATATATCTTAACTCAGCTTGGGACACATCACTGTAGCTTAGCAGTATTTATTCCGAAGGGGTGTTGTAGCTGACTTTACTATTTATGTACATAGATTAGTGCCATCGCTGAACATTGAAATGTAACTAGAGTCTTACTATTTTACGCTGTTCCTGTCGCTCCCAAAACTTATAACCATTTCAGCTAGACTGAAGTTGGTGGTGTTGAAAAAAGCACAAAGAGAACTTTACGAGCTTTGCTGGGTGTGGAGGTAAAGGCCCTCGTGATAAGCGCCTTTTCCAATTTTGCTTGTAGATGTGTTTTTTCCAAGCTTTCATCACCATACTATAACTCCGAAGAAAAGAATGGGCTTTACATCAGCGGTGCATAGCTGATGAGCTAGCTATATGTAAGTGGCTATGTGTGGCTACAAACCACATCTTTTGCCTATATCCTTTTGTTTAGTATTATTATTCCGATAAAGCGCGTAGAATATGAATAATGAAAACTTGTACTATATCAAGTCAACAAAATTTTCGATGCCCAGCGAGTGCGCTTGCATTTAAATGAAGAATTAAATCGTATTTTGACGTTGAACACCAAATCAAATATTTGCATTTTGCTACTCGATTATTTGCAGTGAAATTCGAGTTACGTGCAAGCAGTTAAGCGTGTTTAGTTAAAAAAAAAACTATCAAAAATACATTCACATGTACATACATACATACATATGTATGTATAGTATATGTATGTAGCTTAAAGAATTTGCACATGAGCAAATAAATAAGTTTGAACGAAATACAATACTTGAACATAAAGTAAGTAGAATTGTTGCTCGTTTCAAGCAGTGTAACTTACGAGTATTCGGTAAAAATATACCGTCAAACATTTAAGCAATAAGCAACAAAAAGTGAAATCTGCAAGATAGCATCGCAAAATCTCTAGATCAGCAAAAGAAAAAAAAGTCGTAAAGTTACGCGCAATCTGGTTAAAATAAAAGCGTCTACTAACGTAAGCAATAATACAGCGAAAAGGCAGTGCTAAGCGACAAAAAAAAAAAAAATATTCGTGCAACACAAAAAAAAAAAACAAACTATAATAAAGCGACTAAACAAGAAACAATAATGTCACCATTTACAAGCGATTCCAACATCAACAAAAGCATCAACACAATGCTGATCCATGCAGCCATTGACGATGAGGCCGCCGCCGCTGCGGCACACGCCGACCCCCCAATGGCACGCGGCAATGCCAATAACAATGCCACCACCAACAACGACAGCGACTACGCCAACCAAAGCGGATGTTATAGTAGTATGTCGCTGATGAGTCGATGTCGTCGTGGCGCTGAGTGGTTGCGAGTTGGCGATTTGATGAGCTACCAGAATATGCTCGTCATGTTGGCGGTGTTGGTTTGTGGCCTTGCCACCGTTAACGGGCTCAAGTGTCACATGTGCGGCCAGTATAATGAGGGCGTCGGTTCCATTACGCCCTGCCTCAACTATTCGGATCAATATGCGCATCTCTATTTGAAGGAATGCTCGAAGAAAAGCGAGAAATACTGTGTGGTAAGTGTGCAAAAACGACCATGTACATATATACATATGTACATATATGTATGCAGATAAGCATTTACATGGCATAGTATTTACATACATACTTGTAATGTGACCTTCATTCACCCACCCGTTGCGTTGCGTTGTGTTGCTGCGTTACGTTTGAGTGAATGTCAACAGGGAACATAATCTACATCTATGTATGTACATATGTATGTGTGTGGGCGTAGCATATGTAGAGCCTACGACAAATGTCTTGTTTCTGCTATGCACATACATATGTACGTACTATACATTTGCATACATACATACATATCGTATTTGTATTAAAATCGTCATTGTTATGACTGTTTTAGGTATTTTTTATGTGAGACTTTTACGATGCTTTACGAACATGTATATATATATATGTCAGAGGATGTGTGATATTTCTTTAAATATCCGTATATGACTCGCATGTAATAGGAATTGTTGTAAGCAGTCGAATAAGTATAAACTTGTTTAGGTAGAAATGTGTTCGCAATACATAAGAATGTAAGCTTAAGAGCAGATATGAGCTCAAATTGCATGAGTACCTTACAAAAAGGATATCACATATGAACATACCTAAAATTCATATGTACATAAAATCTAACTAAGTTTCGTTCCTATTTAGTCTTGCTTAAGTACGTTCGTAGCAATTGCGATGCAGTGATCGCATTTCCGAAGATTTCACGATAATTGCACTACGATGGATTCAGCGATAGCCCATAATATATTATGCTGAATTTCCACTAGATATCGAAATGAAAAAAAAAATGGTACTTTTTAAAAAACGTCATGTGGAAATGAATTTGATGACTATTTTTATAATGTCACGATCCGATTCCAAATTCTCCTACCTAATATAGCTACCATTCTCTGGCAGTATGGCAATGTAAATGCGTTTAAAGTCTTTGCCTTAATTTGCAAATCGTTTTATCGCCTAAGTAGGAATATAATTGTAAGTCCGAGTATTAAATAACTAATATTTTACCGCAGAGTAAATAAAGGGTTTAAAAATTCTAAATCAAGCTATGCATAATTTTATTTTATTTTCAAGCTTTTGCGTATTTTTCTGGAATTACCACACACAAGCCCTTGTGGCAACAAAACCTTCGTCGAAGAACCTCGGCGCTTCTAGATACATTCTTTTTTTAAACTTTCTTCACCGAAAGCCTTTCTTATTAGAATCAGAAACGCAAATGCCATACCCGTTCGTATGTAATAGCCCATTTCCACCAAGAGCTTAGCTGCAGTTAACAGCTCAGGGGTTAATGCAAATAACGTTCACATGGGGTGATCAGCAAAGCTTACTTTTTACTCTCTTTTAATATGTGCAATTACCCCCTTCGAGTTGTAATCTCCTTTTTCGAATAGGCATGAACTGGAGTTTAGAGATGCTGTTTTTAAATCGAAGATAGATTCATCGAGCATTTCCGATTCGATTTTTTGTCGAATTTTTTGTTCTGAATCGATCCAGTGTATAAGTGATTAATATTTTGTAGAAAAATGATGCAGTTTTGTAGCCCATTCAATTTTAATATAATAAAGTGCAAGTTTTAAGTGGCTGCAAAATATCGTTGATTTTTGGCATTTTTTTGACAGTGCCAGTCATTTTTTTCATATGAGAATTTTGTCGAGCATACTTTGTATGGAAGCAAATGCGCTACAAAACTGCATACATACTTAAATTTGTTATATAAATGGTAATTATGCAGTTAGCGAAAACAAAAAAAAAAAATAGTTTTTGCTATTTTTTGGCCTAATCACAAATTGTTGAATATGAAAAGGTTTATTGGGCTAGTTATAGGACGTTTTTTTTTTAACCAAATTTTGACGTAGGCTGCTGAGGTAGGTCGATCTTCCACTCAGGCATCGACATGTATTTTTAATAGGTTTTTAATAATTTTCAGAGGAAACCATTTATTAATACGATTTTCAGTGCTTTTTGCTTTTCGAAGATACGTCTCTGCGCTGTCTGCTGACTTGCAGTAAAGTTGAATACCTTAAGCGCTTCTGCATCGTTGCCGATTACCAAGTTCTCAAGATGTCGGACCGTGAGTAAATACAAAGCACCGAACATAAAAGTTATTGATGAAAACTGTCATGGAAAAATTCACTATGTTCTGCAACTTCTTTTTTGTCACCGAGACTCAAATTTGAAAATAAATTTTTAACTTGGAATTTTTATGCAAAATTGAAAAAATAAATAAATTATTTTTAATAAAGTAATTATTATTTAAAAAAAATAAATTATTTTTAATTTTTATATTATAAATCCAAAATAACGATAATTTTTGATTTTTATATTATAATAAAAGTTATAACTGTTACGGTCCCTGGAGCGTAATATTCCTTAGCCAGGGTTGGACACGTTGCACTAAATTTTTAATGCACTGAGCATTTTATTGCTACTATTCGGCAGCAGTGGTAGTGAAATTTACATATACATAGTGGTAGTGAAATTTGAAATGCACTACCACTAAAGCCCTGTGGTAATGAAAATTACTATTTAGTGCAATTTGTCCAACGCTGTCCTTAGCAGACTTCCTTTTCTTAGTTCAAGCATTTTTATTTGGCAAGCTTCACATTTTTTCGCCACTTTTTCTACGGTCTCATCTTTCCGCAGCCTAACTATCATTAAAAAGTGCTACATTATGCTACAGTTTTGGACGCCACTGCATATAGTTATATCTCTACTTGATTGCCTTTACCACTGCAAAAAAAATTTATTTATTCTTCTCCAATAATAACCAACGATTTTGTGTACATTTTGGCTGCCCAGGAAATTCCTAGCTGACAAGAAATTGCTCTTGTTGATTTGTGCGAACCTTCATCAGGACAATACATATATACATACATACATACATGAGTACATTGTGAATGTGTGCGCCACAGAGCTTACACAATAAACTGAAAATGGTTACTTTTGGTATTTGTTGAAAATTTATTTTTGATGCTATTTTGCGCAGACAATCATGCAAGCCTACATATGTACATACAAACCAAAATACTACATACAATATATTGGCATCTCGGCGGAGATATGTATGTACGTGCGCACAATATGTTTACAGCCATAAATATTAATGTGATTTGTGGCCAAAATTGTATGAAAGCAATTAAATGAAAATTATTATTGTATTGTATTGTGTTTCGTTATGTGCGCAAGCAATTTCCAACCATTCAATATTTAATGGATTTGAGATGATTATATATATGTACATAGTAAGTATGTACATATGTACTTGGTTGGAAAGTCTAAATTAAATGATGCGAGTGGTGGAGAGAATGGGTGAAATGAGCGACTTAAGTTGATTAATGATAAAGGATAAGCTGTAGGCAGCAGCTTTTAAAATAATTACTAAGAGGGTTTATAAATTGTTGCTGGTAAGTTTCGTTAGCTGTGTTGATGGGAGCCAATCAATATTACCGTATTTTCAATATTACGGTATTTAGAAAAATACAGATTGATTCAGAAGAATGTTCTCGACAACATATCCAAAAAGTACCATAGAGCCTGAATGGGGGTATTCTTTTTAAATGAATGAAAAATTCACAAAAGTTGTGCAACTCAACGCCAAGAACCCTGACTGCGTCAAATCGAATGCATTAAACAAAAATTTAAAAAATAATGCTGCATTTTAGAAGAAGAAATTCTCAACATAATTGCCGTGGCAAGTATTATGCAGCGACTTATCACTTTTGCGTTATCATTTGTTCTTATTTCCTATAAGGTTTCAGCAAACACGTGGATAGTCGTACATGGCGTATGAGTAACATTATTTCCTGCTCATAAATATGTATATCACTAATTTACCATAACAGCTTTATAATGATCAAAAAATACTAACAAAAATCGTGTTAAGTATGCGAAAATGACTTCTATTAGCTGTACTAAAATATTTTTAACCACACAAAAAAGCAACTTAAAAACTTTAACTAAAAAAAAAAAATTTGTGTATGTAAAAAAGTGTCTAAAGAATATATATAAATTATTTTGAAAAATTGTCCCCGAAATTAACTGCACTCGCACCTAGAAATTTTATTTCGATCTGTAAAAGGCCATAATATAACCAAAGCCAAATTTATAACATCGTAAATTAAAATCTCCGCAAATCTCATTAAATTCATAACAATTTTTAAGTATAAAAATTACAAAAAGTATTCATTTATGTACCTACATTTTCTACAAAAGGCGTGAATAATTATGTATGTATAGTATGTCCATTACTCATAAAAATCTCAAAAGTTTTAAAACCCATTAAAAAAAATCGCCGGACAATTGTAGGGCTTCGTCGTGCCGCTACTTTAATGAGCGATAATTCATAACTTAGGCAAGTGCTGCCTTCGAGCAACCTCAACAATTCACTGCGTACGCATACACGCATACACATATAAACATATATACCAGGGATGTTAATTTTTCAGCTTTTACCGATCCCGGGATTTTCGGGGTTGTCTTTATCACAAACCCGGATCCCAGGATTAGTCCCGGGATTCAGATATTCATTACTTTCCAACAACTTAAATCGCAAAAATTGCTTCAATATTGTTTGAGAAGCTCTCCTACCATAAAATATACAATAAATAAATAAACTACTTTTTTATTTCTTCTCTGACGTCAGGATTTATCTTAAAGGAGTTTGTAATTTCAAAGACATGATTAATTCCAAAAACTATTTAAAAAATTCAATGCAATGTAGAATATGGGTAGCAAAGGCAAGAGGAAACTTCTTTAGAATTAAAAAAAAAATTAAATTTTTTTAATTCGCAACATATAATTTTTTCAAAAAACAAATATTGCGAAATTTCAAGGATAAAATCTTAAAAGGACATTTTCAATAATTACCAGTCCTTCTGCACCAAAAACTCAAAACTGTTTAAATTTAACAGGATTTTCTCTTTAATTTGGCCATGATTTCCCGAATATATTGATATTGCCAGATATTTATAAAAAAAATATTAACTATTAAATAAAAAAGAAATGTAGCCAATACTGGCCAAGAAAGCAGTTTCTATTAGTGCCATCAGTGCAAATTACAAATCCCGAAAATCCCGGGATTATTTGCCAAGAACCTTGTCATTCCTAATAAATATGTACGCCCAGAAAAAAAAAAACAGGCTTGTAGTACAAATGCAACTGCCATTTCGCCGACAACAAGTCAACTGGGTCGTTAGAACAAAAACAAATGGCGCCCACTTAATTAACAAAATAAATGGTGTACAACAATAACAACTACTCTTTGGCAACGTACAAGAATTCTCGTCTAACTTTCGCCCGCCCAAAAAAAAAAAAAAACTAATAACTAGAAGCAAGCAATGACAGCACGCAGCTGGGCAAATTTGACTGTTGCCAGCGAACGGCCAGTGTCGACGAGCGCTCACCATAAAACACCAACTCAAATCTAGATTAGACCAGACTTTGTTGGCTGTGTGCTGCTCAGACTCACTCGCCCACATGCAGTGCTATTGTTGCTGGCTGAATGGACCAGGTCAGCCCAGGGCTGTGTAAAAAAAATGTGTAAGCATTTCGAAGCAAGCAAATATTGAAAGTCTTTTACCAGCTGCTGCTAAGACAATTTAACTATTGAAAGAAGAATAAAGAAGGAGCCACATTCGAAAGATGTTGGGCGAGATGCAAAATAACTACTTAGTTGTTGATGATGTGTTGGCGAGGCTGTTGTGTCCTGCCGCTTCAGCGGAGGCACCTGCGAGAGTGGTTCGAGCTGTTGATATGCTTGGAGAGTATAACAGTGGGACAGACATATTTTATTTGTAATACAATTATATTGAAGAAGTACTTATAGTGGTTTTTGTTCTTGCGTTCGCCAATAAATTCTTGCCTAACCGATTTTTAGTAACGTTGCTAAGGGTAGCAAGCAACCTTTAAAATTTTCCTTAAAAAAAGTTCAGAATTTATTTACTTGTTATGAAAGTGTTTTTTAATGTTTGATCTGTCTCTTAAATACAATTTTTGTCCTGAAAAAAAATAGAATAAATGTAGTTGAAAATAAAACAAGTAATTTTTAGCAAAAAAAAAAGACTTCAACTCTCATATAAAAAAAATATATCTATATATGATCCACTGATCGGATCTTAACCAGATTAGGATGGAACCACCTCTGAGACACTACCTTTTCTTTTCGAAATCGGTTGGACCACCAAAGTTATGCGGTAACATACATACAAAAAAAAAAAAACAAAAAATATTCCGACGAACTGATAACCTCCTCCTTTTTTGGAAGTCGGTTAAAAAGAAAATAAAATAATAGAAAACTTTTTAATAAACCACGTTTGTATAAATGGACTAAAAAGTGGAATGTAATCTACATAAGATTTGATTTCAAAGTTTTAACAATAAAACATTATAATTTAGTTTTAATTAAACGTGGGGCGTATGTAATAGATTTGAAGTGATAGGTTTCATGAACAATTCCAATAAGCTTAATTAGTCTACAGCTTATGAAATGGAATCTGTGCATATCATGGTCACTTTTCTCTCATTAGGCAATTCACATCGATTTTCTCAATTGGTAAAAAATCGGGATTGGCTATTTTTCATATAATTTCAAGTCTATTACGAATGCTTGCGCCAAATGTTTTTCATTTAAAATCCCATTTGTTTATAACGACTATTATTAAAAAATTTAAAATCATAAAAAAAAATTATGCTTTACACGTACAGTACAAAAACAATCAACTATCTCACACGATTTCATGCGTTCAAATTAGAACTGACACATAGTGCAGAATGTATGGTATGTAACGGTGGTAACTGCAAAGGTACACTAGAGCATCCCCTGTGTCACTACCTAGCATTCAGAAGATTACAACTGCGTCATCTTGACTCTATTTTCTTCTCCGCACTCAAGATAAGAACAGACAAAGGGACATGCTAGGCCTCAATTTTCTTAGTAGCACTAGAGATCAATTTATGATCCATGTGAGATATTAGGGATTAGCCAAGCTAATCGAACCTTATAAGGCGTTGTGCTGTTCGACGTTGCTCCCGATGTAATGGTTGCTTCTATATCTATTCCTGCATCGTGAATTATCCTACTACTCTTGCAACGACAAGCTGTATGGTCCGTAAAACTTTTTCAGCGAGTTTAGCATATCTCTTCAGTATTTTTGAAGTATCTTTCACAGCCTGACATACTCCTTTGTATTGTTAAGCTCTCTGAAGGCTTGAATCTTATATCTCAAATGTACGGTTAAAGTTATATATCTTAAACTATGATCACCGTTCCCATTTCATCAAAATTTTGTGCGCAACAACATACAGGTTAAAAGGCCTAAAATAAAATAAAATGCACCATTTATTGCCGTCCAAAAAAATTTATACAGCCACTCAAACAAGTGACCACGTGCTGCATTTTTTTTTTTAATATTCGTAATGTTTTTCCAACAATTTTTTTTTGTTTTACTTTATACAAAATTTAGGAAAATTCAACAATTTTTGATCAAAATTTCAATTTTTAATCTGAATCTTTAGAACGTTTTCGGTATGCAGTTTGGTAGCGTTGATTTCTGTGAAAATTTTTTAGGCGACGGATTTTTGCACTCTTTTTTCCATACAAGCATGAACTTCTTATGAAATATAAGCAACAAAATTTCAAAAAAATCAACGCCAGTTTTTGTAAATTGCACTTGTTATATAAAAAAAAAAACACAAAAAAACTACATACACAAAAATGTTCTAAAGATTCACAGCAAAGAGTTGAAATTTTGATGAAATATTTTGTATAAAGTTTGAAATTGTGAGTGCTGCTTATTCAAACGAACGTTGCTTCAAAAAGGTCCAAAACAAACAAAAAAGGCCTAAAGGCCCAAACGGAGGAAAAAGGCATATATTTGGCATCACAATCACAGTCCTTTCTCTCTGTCTAGCACACAGTGCACTTAAATATGTACAACCAAAAATAAATATAGTAAATATAAACAACTCGAAATAAATGAAATATACCAGTCGTGCTAAAGTTGTTTACATTTCTTGGCACGACAAAGGCTGCAAATTATTATGAATGCATTTATATTCAAATTAGCTGCTGTGAAAATTGCAAAACAGCTGGGGATACTTAGAAAAGTTAGTTGGATACTTGAGGACGGCTGATTGCCTACCAGGCTTGCTGGTTGGTCGTCGTCTAGTCGGCTGCTGGAAGGATGGATGGATAATTGCCCTGTTTGGTGCTTAAGTGCCAAAGTTGTCGCTACTGGCTGGCAAGTTATTTAGCTGCTATGGCGACATGGGCGGATGGATTGTAATGTTAATTACAATGAAGTGCTCGTAATAAGTACAATGAATAATTTATAATTCCATGAAAAATAGAAGCAGTGGTAAACAGCGAGAGGAACAAAAAAATATTGTTTAGTTGATTTGTTGGCAAATTAATTTAAAAACAAGAAATTTATGTAAATGAAAGTTGAAAATGGTCAAGTGTCTGACGCCAATACTGAAAATGATATCAACTTGGAGTGGTAATTGGCGCGCTTTCATCTTAAGCGACAGCTTAATTCCAATTCCTTTATAATCCACATAAATAGAAGTGCCACTGAAGCATACATATGTTTAAAGGATCCAAGGACTTACTTACTTATTAAAAAAATTTCAGTCCAAACCTTCCTATTTTTACGCTAAGCGCCAACATTGGCGACCTTCTCACCAAAAAAAAAAAGTTACACAAAATATGTCACGTGCATTCAAAAAATGTTAGCAATTCGTGATGCAAATATTTGAAAAAAAACGCGTAAAACCACTGATAGCAACCGCCACAAAAGCGTGAGTGAGCGCAAAGGTTGTATTTTACACTAACTCTGCCAAAAAAAAAATGGCGTAAAATTCAAGCACTTAAAAAATTTGTTGTTGTCGCCCTCATGAAGCGGAAATTAGTTATTCTGCCACAGCATAAGCAGCCAGACGTTGGCATTTGCGCGGTCATTTGCATACCATTTTTTTTTTTATCCGCCATTTTAGTTGGCAAACAGCGTGACATGCGAGTAAAGTAGAAGAATGCAAACAAGAGCCTGAAGTGATGGCAATAAGCATAAAGTTTGAAAAAAAATGTGCTAAATGCAGCAACACCAATTAGCATATATTTACCACTTTTTTTTGCATGGTTTTACTACTCTTTTTGGTAGCGCAAACTCCAGCCCACGAAAGTTATACAAACAAAAGATATAAAATTAAAATGAGACACGCACAACGGAATTTATGTGCGTCGTAGCTTTGGCTTTGTCAGTTTGCTCATTTGCGTACTGCATTTCACTGACCTTTAGTGTTGCAGTTGTTAGCTGTCAGTTGCACTATTACTGTTGCGCTATTTTCTTAATTTTTCTTGCTTTAAAACTGCTGGTGTTTATTTCGTTTTTTT
>NW_023458558.1:8520620-8537067 GCF_013731165.1 Rhagoletis pomonella
AATTCGTAATTTTTGCTACTTCTCGACACTTGACGACTTGTAAACGAATTTGGAATCAGCCTCAAAAAATCTATAAGATGAGATTCGCACCATTTTCAAGATCAAACGCGTTCAACTACTTGTTGAACTACTTAATTTTTCCATTCGATTTTTTGGATTAAAAAATGAATTTGTCTGTTATTTTTTGGGGTTTATCCAAACTTTAAAACATTTTTTCCAGAGTTATTTGTGACATTCTTGAGACCCTTCGGGATTTTTATTTTTTAAATTTTCAGCAGCGTTCGAAATTTTTTTCAGAACTTTTTGTATTTATCAAGACTTTTGGGGATTTTCCAGATGTTTTTTTTTCGTTTAGCAAGTAATAAGAATTATTTAACAACTTTCTGTCTGTGTTTTTATGATTGTAAGCGCAATAGCTATTTTGGAAAAGTGTTGAAATAAGAATATAAGATCAAATTATTACTTCACAGTGTTGATATTTTAAGTACAATTGTACTCTCCAAAGTCCAAAAGCACAATTTACCGATTTTAAGTACAATTTCAACATCAAAAATTCTTTTTGTTCAAAACGTTGAAATCTCTGCCTCTTTGATTATTCATCCGTTTGCATTTGAGTAAATGGACATAGCTACATTTCATATTTGGTAGAAAACGCCAAATAGCATATCGAGGGCATATATTCAATACCCTATATCTGCAATTTTCACAAAAACTACTTTGTGATGTTAGAACCCATCGGCGACTTACCTGTCATCACTAATAGTAAATTCTTCTGTCAAGCGTTATACAATGTCAGCATTAATTTCACCGATGACAGTTAAGTCTTATCAGAATCTCATTTTTATGAAAAGTGCATATAGAGGGTGTTGACTATAAGCCCTCGATATCTGAGGCCCTCTACTACTTCTCCGTAATAAATACTTGCTACGTTTTGAGGTTAGCCACATGAGGCCATTCTCAGTATCTACCGTGGCGCAAAGATCAAATACGTAGTTGACACTTATATGGCATTACTAGCGCAAGTATTAAAATGCTTAGGATCATATGTTCAAAAGTATGGTTAGGAATACCTCTCAGTACTCTTCAAGTCAATGGGTAGGGGAAAACTTTATACCTGGCGAAGGCCAATCAGTATCTCTTGGTGTTTTTGTTTCAAACCTGGCGAGGCTGATTCATCTGTACTGTTATGTCTAATGTGCGCAACCACGGTTAGATACTAAACGCTTGATGTTTTGGAAGTCACCCAGACTTACATCCGTCGTTTACATGATTGTGGTGCCAATGCAGGCGGCCTTCGTATATGTATAACACTTCTCTGTGAGTGCATTTATCAACATCGAAGGGGCTTTTAATAACTATATTGCCGCAACGGAGAAGGAACTTATGCAGAAGAAAAAGGCAATACTGTTTTAAGTACACTCATTTCTTAGTTCCAGGCAGGCAACACTGGTTTTAAGAATAATCATTCCTCCTTAGACCTTTAACGTTATTATTATTGATTGCCAAATTCCCGAGTCCGCTGTTGGCTTGGTGACTGTTTAATATACATATTTTGTCACAAGCACTTTACTACCTCAATTAATTCGTTTTGCTAAGTACACACAAGAAAATGATATCCTTTACTTAGCATAAAAATATTCTTTCCATCTTCTCCCCAGCCTTGCGACATTCTTTAGTTTATTTTATGAACAAAGTTAACCGAAATTCCGACGGAAATATTTATTTGCATTGCAAACATTTTATTGTCGGCTCAAGGGAATTTCGCCAAGTATTTTAATTAAAAAAAAAAAAAAAAACAAAGCAATTTGCTTTCGCATTGTGTTTATAATATGTAAGCATAGTTGAATTGATGCTCAAATTAGCAACAAAACGTTCGTGGAATGAGTGTTTCCCCGGCGTTAAATCAATAGCAGCGAAAATGAAAGCAAAGGTCTACCAATGAAAGACAAGCAAAGGAAATGACCCAGGAGAGTGAAAACAAGCGAAAGCAAACAAACGCAATCAAATTAACAACAGCTATCATTTGAAGAATTGCAAAAAGTTGTTGCCTTTGTTTTCGTTAATTGAATGAATGTATGTATGTATCGACACAATTGATTGTTACTGTAATTGTAGGGCAAGACCAAAAGGTTGAAAATTAGGCCCTTCTTTTGCTCCTCACAGCCTCTCTCAATCCGAATTTGTTTTTTTTTTTGTGTTTCGGGGTTGTATTTTGTTTGCTTGTTATTTGCCGCTTCCTGATTTGTCTACAACTTATCGCCCTAAATGGTCGTTGTAGCATTCGTTAGCGATACTATTTAGGTTGTCACGGTTTGTCGCCTTTCGTTTGTTGTATAGAATTTCTGTTTGTTTGTTTGTTTTCTTTTTTTCCAAAAGGATTAGCTGTTAAATTGTTTGTAGTATTTGTGTTCTTTGACAGCCGCTGCCCAACCGCTCTTGTAAGTTGCTGTTGTTCGAGCGAATGCTGTCAACATAAACGAATGTCCTTTTGTGTCCAAAGTGAAGAATTTCCTTTCAATAAAATGTAAAAGATACTAATCGGCAACTAAGCGTATTTACGTCAATGCAATGTAGTTATATGTATACGTAGACATAAATATATTTATAAAAAAAATATTGTAAGCAATACGCTCAGTTCGAACAAAAGGGTTTTGGAGAAAGCAAAGCAAGGCTGGCAATGAAAGCGAAACAAAAGAAATGGGTGAAGAAGCAAAAAAAAAAACATATAAAACAGATAATCACTACAAGCTTGCAGGAAAAAACAGCAGTAGAAAGAGAGAAAAAAAAAACGAAGCTGTAGTAGCAAGCTACTGATGAAAACTAGTAGAACTAGTTGAGAAAACATAGCCACTCACAGCACTCACAGCACAGCATAGAGCACAAAAGCAAGGAAATAGTTACGTAGCTGTAATAACAAAAAAAAAAAAAATGTACTGTAATTTTATGCTTTCGACGCTTTGGGCCATTGTCTAAGCCGATTGTGTTTAATCTTAAGTGAACGTTAAATCAGCACCCATACATACATACATACATGCATACATATGTTTGTAAGGACGTGCACTGCACACATATTCACAATGACATATGTATGTACACACATAAACTACTCTACATAAGGTGTCTGTTTTGAGTAGGAAATTGCTACAATTTCCTCTCACTCTGCATTAAATTTTTATAGCTGCTACATATTTATGTATTTTCGCAGATAAATGACACGTGTGTTTTATGCATTTTCGTGCAGTGTTGGAGAACATACACACTCCCACTAGGCAATACATTCTATTTTTTATAACGATAGGGATTATACTTAAGAAATATTTTACAGCAGACAATTCATATTCGTACAAAAATGCCCGTGGGAAGACGCTGTCGGAAAAAGGACTGCTCAACAAGCATTTCCCTGATTTTATGGACTGTTCGTCTTCACGTGAAATCGTCTCTTTCCGCTGCTAGCATGCGTTAAAAGTTTTATTGTAACGTTTAAAAATGAATAAAAAGTTTAACAAGTTGTGGGATTCGGTGGAGACATCTTAAATGCTCTGCTGTGTATACTTTAAATAGAGCACAAAAAGATTGTGATCCATACATACAGTCATTGCCAAATGAAAGTGTACACTTTGTTTAAATTATAAAATTTTTTTAATAACTATTTATGAATATATAGTTCGTTCTATAAAATAAACCATATAAATCGAAGTTTCACACTTTATATAAAGTACACAAAACTTCAAAAAATTTTCTTAAAAATTTAAAAATTTTTATTCAGCATTTCTAGAAAATTTTCGAGTAAGCCCGTTAATTTTACTATAGTAAACAAAGTACTTGAAACTTGTCGCAAGAAATTACCGTTGATTTTTTAGAATTTTTTTGTGGAGGTTGTTGCGCATTTTATTTCGTATAAAAAATATACTTTAATCACTTTTATATGGAAGAAAACGCGCAACACCCTCCACAAAAAAAAAATTCTAAAAAATCAACGGTAATTTCTAGCGACTTGAAACCTGCGCTCTGTTTTACTAAAATTGAATGCCTACTCAAAAACTTTCTAAAAATTCTGAATACAAATTTGGAAGTCTTGAAGAAAATTGGTGGAATTTTGTGTGGACTTTATGTAAAGTGTGAAGCTTTAATTTATATGGTTTATGTTACAGAATAAACTATATTTATGTTCATAAATAATTAATGAAAAGTTTTCATGAAAATAATTGTGAATATTATATTAGAAAAAGGTTTAAACTTACATTTGACACTGACTATATAAAATGGTCGAAATTATTATAGCCGCACCACATTTTGACATTTATTTTTTTGTTATTTAATTTTGATTTTTTTATAAAAATATAGTTCATTCTTTAACAAAACCCGTGAAAATCCAAGTTTCAAACTTTGTGCAATATTTAAAAAAATATACACAAGGTCTTGAAGAACTAACTTAGAAATGTGCACGAAAGTAGTAAAGGGGGTTTTCGGTGCTAGTGCAAACGTGGAGCCTACTTAGCGACGGCGCGCATTTTTGCAAGAATAGCAATACTAAGGGGCGTCGCCGACACACTCGAGGTTCATCCATATATTAAAGCATTCGCAAAAAGCTAATGTTTGTTGTCGATTTTGGGCGCCGATGTCATTAGTCTATACCCGTTGCGACATTGCCGAGTTAATCAGCACGCACTACAAAACGATATTAAAAAAGATTCCATTTGGACCAAATTGAAAGACCGCTTAGAGAGAGTGCCTTGGTTGGCGTTGGAACGACATTATATACCACAAGTAATGGCATACATAGACCTCTTAAATGAAAACACTATTTCATTAATATATGTTTTAAGAAGAAGATAAGTCCGTGGTTCTCCATACAAAAAAAAACCCTAATAGTATATTTTATAAAAAATTTAAACAATTCTATAATACGCTACAGAAAAATAGAACGTTGTTAAGGAAAAAACTTATTTTCGCTTTGAATATCACGTAGAATACTCCTATAACCGGATAGTAAAAAAAAAAAAATGGTACGCCCTAAAATACACTTTGTGTTCGTCCGAGACCACCACGACTCGATGCCTGTACTCGTTAAAAGCATAAAAAAAAGCATCGAAGCATGCTACTAAAAGTAACGTTAAAAAATACTCGATTCTATTTGTATGTACTCAAAAGTACTCAGACGAAACATTGTATATCACTGACCGTTTTATAGTTCCTGATTTAGAAAATACACAGACCCGACGGCGCAACAACGCAAAATAAACTTATACTGAGCTGGAAAATGCCGTTTCATATACTCCAATTTTGGAACGGAGTTACTTGAAAGTGCTTAAACAGGGGACGTTAAGTAATGAGAAAGCTAATGGTTCCCTCGTTTTTGATTTTTCTATTTCATAGCGAATTATCGATGATGCTCACAGAAATCATAGGCAGGCTTCACATCCTCCTCTAATTTGCTACCACTTTTTTCTCCACTTTCATGTGCTCTTTTAGTTTTAACTCTAGCCAAATCGTGTGGTACACATCGTTAATCATTTTTGCAAAATATACAACACAGACCTATTTTCCGTTAATATATTAATGTAAAGGAAAAATGCCCAAAAAAAGAATACAAAAAAACAAAAAAAAAAAAGCGGAGAAATCTTAAAAAGCTTCGAAATTTTGCGAAAATCACGAAGCATTTAATTATATCGGCAATCCTTAAATGAAAGAGTAAAAATTACCAATTGGTCCTCCTTTTGCTCAACCGTTTAGTATTTAGGCCATGAAAAACACAAGAACAATGAACATAACATCATACACTTGCCGTATATGTACATAAATGTATAAACATCAACTATCGTCTTAAGCCTTTATGCCTCTACACAAATTGGCAGCTTACTTTTTCCACATGATTGAGATATCACAGGTATTAACTCAATGACAGTATTCTCCCCTTAATCCAGTCACAAATTGTGACATCAATCAAAATGTCTTTGCCAAAAAACTTATTTTCAAGTTTTTCATGATTCTATAAAAATAATAAAAAAATAAAAACCCAATTGCACTTTCTTGACAACGCACACATTTAAAGTTTACAAAAACAATAACTGTACAAAATTTATGAATGCAATCGTCGTCATTCGCTTCAACACGCTCGCATTAGTGCCGACATACACGTTTGCCAAGTTAAATTGCGAAATGAAAAAAACTTTATCGCTTGAAATTGAGAAGAAAACAAGCGCACTACCTGCACTAACTTTTTTCTTCTTGCCATACATATCTATGTATGTATATTCCATATTACATATACACATTTTGTATGCCACTGACGAAGGTCTGAGCCTTGAAGGGATTTCAGGTAAACGTTTTGCTCATATTTCTCGCACTCAAATGACGCTGAATATCTACAGGCTCTGCACAAAAGAGGTGTTTGTGAAAGCGCGCGTTCACATCCCTGCAGCAATTCAGACTCACCCTAGGATAGCCCTCAGATAGTCCCTATTGTTACCAGCACTAGTCCCCCTGCCAATGGTTTTAACTGCCATTTTAAGCATTGGCGTGTCATTGGAAAAGGACCGGTCCAATCAACACTGACCGTAAGATAGTCCTAGACGACTAGTCCAATTTTGGAGATTTTTTTCGTTGGAGTAAGATTGCGTTCTGCACTTCGCAGATGCTTTTTCATAATTCGGAAACACAAAAAAAAAAATTAAAAAAATGCTTCTGACGGCATTTGAACCCGCACCCTCCCGAAAGCTAACAAATAGTGGCAAGCATCTCTGCGCACTGAACTACAGACACGCACGTAAATGTGTGTTCAAATGTTCACTTTGCATCAAGGCCAGACCAAGCGATTGGAACATTTACAGGGTGGTGCTCTTTTTTTTTTATTGAATTACAAGACAACACCACCCTGTCACTGCCAAACTGTACTTTTCGTCTATATCTCTAGGCCGGTTCCTTGGGGACTGGCTGGAAGGCTGACATTTTCGATGCAAGCAAATGTCCAATTCGGACCAGTCAAATTTTAACCAGTGAAGTACTAGTCCTTTACGGAAAATTGGCCGCCTTAATGCTGCAGGGATTGTACGAAGTATGTATATGTATATGAATATGTGGGTGTTGGGGTGTGTGTGTGTGTAAGTGCCTTCGCCTATTTACAGCGCGCCAAAGTTTTCTTTCAATTCGCACACAGGCAAAGAAGCACTTCATTTTCATGATCATCGCCCCATCGGCTGTCTGTGTTTTGTCGAGCTCGGTGAATGTGCGGCTGGCTGTGCGGTGTACCGCTATGCGTATGTATCTATGTGTGATTTTCCGCACTTAGGGAAACACCTCATTTGCATAAAGGTATTTAACACTGACGCAAAAGTTGCTGGTGAACTTTGCCAAAGGCAAATGTAAACTGTGGGGGAAACAGCAGCGATTGTAATAGAGACGGTGTTAGAGGAGAGAGTTGGCGAGTGAAGCAACTGCTTTACTTCCATGGAATACATACATATGTACGTACATACATGTGTGCATAAATAGTTAAATTTTGATGCGCTGAAGCTTTTGCGAATTTGTTCAATGTTATCTGTAATTGAACTGCTCAGCAGGTTTTTCGTGTGTATGCAAAGCAAGTGTAGCTTCGTTGGTGATTTTAAGACTTTCAGTTGCGGGAGACTTTACGTATGATTGCTTTAACGCATATCAGCTTAACCAAAATCGACTCACTTGACCTCTGACTTTGCTGTGGCTTACAGTTACCTAAATTAAAATTGAATTATTCCCTTTGTCAGCAAAAATAAAAATATATAATGAAGACCTCAGCAAGAAAAGCACCACAAACCAAATGTCTAAATTCATCCTCCTAGCTTGCTTGTGTTCTCCTTAGCTCATCTTCCATACATACATCATGCATTCCATTCTCACAGCTCAATTCATCATCCGCAGTGTCCTCACTGCATTGTCGCAGCACTTAATTGTGCTCTTGCTACTTGGCTCTTGCAGCTGAAGGAGTTGCCACAAGTATCACCAGCGCTGGCATACTTCAAATTATTTATTGCAATCACCCGTCGGGGAGAAATATCCATAATTGGATAGGACAAACATCCGTTCTTTGTGTGCTAAGTAACTCAGTTTGCTTTGATTTACTTGGTTCAGTTGCGTTCACTGCAGTTGGTGGTATGTACATAAGTGCAACGGGCTTAGTGGAGAAAGTCGATGAGCCACCTCTTCATTTGAGTATCTGCCTTTTTGGGCCAGAAGGGAAGAAGGCAACTCATTTGTACTCTTGTGCCTTTATACATTTTTAATGTCATTTCAAATTTATGTATTTATATTCGCCTTCTATGCCGTCTACGACTTTACTTCTGGCTGACTGTCCTTCTGGCGCAATCATTCTCGTCGAAAGTTTGCAACTTTGATTAGCAGCGATGGCAAGTGAAGGGCCAGTAAACTAATAGGATTCATAAATCTAAAATCCGTATAAAGTTGCAAAGAAGTTAGTTATTTTGTTGCAGTCTCTCTGGGCAGACGTTTTCATAAAAGCGTCTTTCAGTAATTGAATTTTGATGAAAACGTTGATAAAAGGATGGCATTGATTATGAGGCGGATATAAATCTCTTGATTGATGCAAAGTATTACCCAAGAACTTTTTAAAGAATGAAATTTTGTGTCACGTGCAGTAAATTTTTGATTAAATTTTATTTTTTTACTTAGCATTATTAGCAACAAACAAACTAAACGCCTAAAGAAGGCAATTGTTTTGACTCTGCACAGCCGGCAGAGAAGCACACATAGGCGAATTCGTTATGGAATGGAGTTGTGGGTGACCGGAAAAGCAAAAAAAAAAAATAATTTTTCCAAGCGCCCAGTTGACGTTCATTTTCAGTCGAATGCAATCATTTTCCATCGCTTGGGTAACCAGTGTGGGTAGGTCGTCGCTCATTTTATTAAAGAATAGTCGGCCATTACAGCAAGCTCCTTTTTTAATCGAAAATCATCTTGGCTTCTGGTTTACACTACATATTTTCTTTTAAAGGAGACTTCAGAAATCAATTTCACAAACGACGCGGATTGCACGAAAAAAAAAAACCGTTTTCCTATGGGAACGCTAATAATTTTCGAGCATGCGTCCATCAGACAAAATTGCCACTAGCACTTCGTTGCCGGCTATATAAAACTAATTCTGTATAAATGATAAATGACTCGATTATTACTATATTTAGGCTCCCTAAATATTATTTGAATATGAGTCATTGAGATAAGCAAATTTCCAAAGTTAATTGTTATTAATGTGCGTGCTGTGCCAACCGCTGCGCGCCGCCGTCCAGCCACGAAAGTCAGCAATGAAAAAAGCAACATAACAGAAAGTTTAGTTATTTTCAAATAAATATTATTAAAGCCAACAAAGCAAGAAATTTTAGTGAATCGCCAAAGAAATCGCAAGTTGAGTTCAATCGACACTGCAACCAAAAAGTCAACTAACAAAGCAAATGAAGGAGAAGCTTGCTGCTGGTGTCAATTATCGTACAAGCGTATGGAGGCTTTTGCAGATGACGACAGAAAGACGGAAATGGCGGATCAGCAGCGGTGATCCCCGGAAATTCAGCATTCTATTTATTAGTGCTGTTAAGTATTTCCACTTAACGGCAGCCAGCTTAAAATAACAAATCAGAACTAGCGTAGCGAGGCATCGACCGTATTTCTTGGCATGACGTTGCTAAGTAGAACAGTTTTTAGGTTATAGCTACGGTGACCATTCGTACCGATTTTGAGAAAATTGTCCCGCTGAATATTTTTAAAAAATCGGGACATATAAATAATTTGTACTGGTTAAGTCAAGATTTTCAGTGTTTTTTTTTTTTTTAATTTAACAAAAGTCTTCCTGTACTATGGCCCAGAAACAATTTTTCATACAAACGTGGCAGCACTTTCGTTATCACAAAGAACATAGAAAATATTTAGGGGATCCACAAACATAGCCAACAACCTTATTTTCTATGAGCTTAGGTTTTGTTTTACTCTGTCAAACTGGTAGTACCACTATATTGCTGCCATCATTCCTGTCTATTTTTTTAAGGTTTTTATAATTTTTTGTTAAGTTTTTTTTTTTTAATGAAACGATTCTGAATTGAATTGAATTGAATACAATGGCGAAAATATAAATAGCGAAGAGACATTTTAGCATTGCTTGGCCATTCCCCTTTTGATCATTTAATGTTCATTATTTTTTTACGAATCAAAGTTTATACAAAAATTAGCGAAATTCGACACTATTTTATCAAAATTTTGAGCTTTTTAAACATATTTCTTAGAAAATTTCCGCCCATTTTTGTTGTTGTTGAAAATTTGTAGCCCATTCAATTCTAGTAAAACGAAGTGCAAATTTGGTAAATTTTTTTGTGGAAGGTGTCGGCCATTTCCCCCATACAAAAATATTGTCGAATAAACTTTGTATGGAAGAAAACGAGCGAACAAAAAATTATCAAGAATCAACGGTAAGCCCAAGCTACTTCGAACTTGCACTTTGTTTTACTAAAATTTGATGGGCTACAAAACTGCATGCGCGAAAAAATTCACAAAATCTGATAAAAATTTGTCAAACTTCGTCGAATGTTCTACAAAGTTTGAAATCTTGATTTACAGGTTTCTTTAGATACTAGTAAGCTATATTTTCATAAAAAGGTTATACATTTTTTTTTTAGAAAAAGAAAAGAAAAGTAGCTAAAACTTGCTAAAATGCACTTTCCCTATTTACATCCTCGTCACCGTATATATTGTGCGTATATATTTTTGAGATCGCTACTCAACTTTTTTCTCTTTGTTTTGTCTTAAATAAAACTGTATTAAAAGATGTTATGTCTTTTTATTTTAAAAACAAAATTGTATGTTCGGATTCGATGATTTAGAAATGTCCCGATTTTGGTCCACAGAAATCTGGTCACCGTAGTTATAGCAGACTTAAAGTTTGGGATTTTTTTTTTTACTTTTTGTAGCTTGTCACGAATAAATCGATGTGAAGAGCAGACGTAGGTCGACTCTCGATGCTGTCATCAAAACCATCAGCCGGACGAACGTACGCTGAGACAAGTGCGCCTGGAGGCTCTTTTGCCTCGTTATCGCCATACAGTCAGGCTATTGTCGCATCATTGCTATACTATTTAAGTATATTTGTATGTATGTATGTATGTATGTAAGCATGTTCAGTTTCCCCAACATTTTCTACGGCTTCCGCAGCTGTCTGTGAACGTCTTTGCGCATTCAATGTTGCCGCGTTAAACTTACACTTTGACACTTTCGTTCTGAATTCTTTGTTGATTTTTTTTTTTTGCTAATGGACGTCGTCAGCCAGCCGACCAACAAGCTGCCGTTTTGGCCAGGAAGCGCCATTAACTCATTATGACAGTTCTTTTTATTTGATTGAAAGGCTCATTGCAGGCAAGAAAAGACGAAAAGAATAAAGTGAATGATCAACTGAAATAAATTACTGTAATAAAATTTGATGCTATGCCAACGAGAAATACTAGGAAGGAAGGAAATTAGAAAAAAAAAAATACACAGGAAAATGTATGAAAGGATATGTATGTATATTTAACAACATGTATAATAAATATGCAATTATTTAGTAAGAAGTATAAAGAAATTTCATTCACCAAAATTGCTCTTAGCCCATGTAAGAAAAGCTTCTCAGACGAACAATGGCAGACTGTAAAAAAAGGATATCGTCGCTTTAATAAACAGCACCAGGTTGACCGAGCTTTGCCCGGAGTGCATATTATTTTTTAAAAATTTCAAGGTTTTAATATGAAATACTGGTCATTCGTACTCCAAGATTACGATGAAATGAATAGTACATATACGCTGGAATGAATATGAGCATGTAAGAACGGTATATACATAAAAAAATGCCGATTGAAATTAACAAAATAAAAATTTGTACCACATAGAAGCGTGGCAACCCTGATCGAAAATATTTTCTAACCAAAGTCCTCAAGAATACCTTTCATTTGATATTCATCGTAGAATCGAAAATAAGTGGCAACCTTACACTACTATCCTAAGGGATACAATTTTGTGTATAGGGAAAGCATTCTTTAAGAACCTTATCTTGATGCCCATGAATAGTAATATTTTACCTTTTTTTCTAAACAAAAAATTAATAAATATGCGGTTCAAAATAGGTGGCAACCCTATTAAGAATATTTTTGAATAAGGGATATTTAAAATATCTTCCATTTCATGCCCAAATTATGATGTTTTAATTAATTTGTAACTAATTTCGAATCTTCTCGGAGATAATGCCTATTCAGATAACTTTAAAATCCAAAACATTATCTGTGTACAAAATTTCATCAAAACCGTTAGAGCCGTTTCCGAGAACCCTACGCATATTGCTCGTTTAATGTAATAAGATACTACATTTGTATAGTATCGATAAATATTCACCATATCGATAACGATATTCCTATTCCCATATTCTATTTTATAATGATATCCTATAATTAAGGATAAATTTTCAAACCTAAGATAAGAATATTTAGTGTGTGTGGCGTATTTTATTTTTTGCATTTCGGTTTAGAAGATATGTACTTTTATAAATGTAATAACCTGCTAACATACATATGTAAGTATGTATGAATGTTTAGCCTTTCCCGCACCCAATGAGTTTGCACCATGAAAATTATATTGCAAACTTTTTTTCTCCAGTTTACTCCAGCATATTTGCTGCCGCCATAGTTACATATCTATGTGTACTTCTTCAGCGTCTGCTTTGGCACAAGCCGATTACTTCGTCAGCTGGGCAAATCGGCACTGCTGCTTTAGCATCAACGTCACTTCCTTCCTTCGTTTGGCTTTCCCTTCTTCCAATGCATACATATATGTATTAGCCAGCGAATTTTCTCATCGCCAACTCACAAGCAATTTCATTTGGCTGCCAAATAGTTAGCAGTAAGAAACAGCTGCGTTTTATGTTGGCAATCGTCGCTTCCAAGTTTCTAAGCAACTGACGGCTGTGGTTTTTGCCATATTCCCTGGGCATCGTCTCCTCCAATATACATATGTGTCTGAATTCATTTTTCATTGAGTTTTTCTATTACGCTTTCTGCTACATATGTACATACTTTGATTGCGTATTTCGAGTTGAAATTTTCACACATGTTGCAAAATAATAAACGTTTATTTGGTCACTTTGTTTTTAGGTGTGCGCATATAAGCGGATGCTCGTTTACTTTACTATGTAGCTAAATAAGTATGTATGTTTGTATGTATAAAATTATGAATCTATGCAATATTCTTTTGCAATGAGATTTCTTCACTCTGACGCCATTTTTATTGGATTGGCTCCCTACCAACAGCTGGGATAATTTTGTTGTAGAAGTTGGCTGTAAAAATCGCAAATCGTATAAATGAAGTGAAGAAAAAATTTTATTAAGTGCTACCATGTTAACATAACGCCAATGCAATAAAAGCTCATAAGATTATTTGTTGGGGGAAAAATATGATGAAGCTTCGATTTGCTGCAGTCGCGGTCAGTGCTTTAATGTCTTGGCATTTAACTAAGTAAAAGCTATCTTCTGACAAAAGGTCCAGGTTTTATTAAAATTGCCAAAAGTTACTGAATAAATATAAATGATTAAGGCGTGTTGGGAAAAGTTTTCTTATGTAAAATAATTATAAATAAGTTGAAGTACATTTTCTCTCTCCCAAAAGCTTCAACGCTGACGCTTAAGGAACAGATAAAGTGCCTCTATAAAGTGGGATCTAAGATTTTTTGCGCCATAAGTTTCCGAAAGCCATTAATTCAAATGACTGTTTTTTTTAAATTCATATTTAAGTACTAAAATTAAGGAGCGAAGTATCTAAGGGTAACTCTGGAACTGACATCTCTGGAATGTCACCAATAAGGCTACAAGGGCGTTTTATGCCTGTCAGGGAGACTTCACAGTAAGCCTTGGGGAATATCACCCAAACTAAGGTATTGGTCTTTCAATATTTAGTAAGATTCGTTGTTAAATATGCGGCAGTGCAAGTAAACGCAGGTGATAACTTGAGCAAGCGGCACTGACTGGTCTACGCGGCCATTACAGGCGCAATGCGCACCTGTCCAACGGATGCTCTTGGTGTCATTACAGGTATTCCTTTCTGATAAAAAATGAGGCCTGTAGAGCGCCCTACGGCTGTCTAATACGGTCGGCTTGAAAAGTGGAAAATTACTGAAAGGGACTGCGGTGAAGCAATAATAATTACGATTAACGATGGGTCCCAAGTAGGGTATACCGACGGATCGAAGATGGACAACGGGGGTACAGGGGCAGGCGTACTTGGACTAAGATTCCAGAAAAGTCGACCGATGAGCACATACCCAACCACGTTCCAGGCGAAAGTCTTCGCAATCGAAGTCTGTGTTGCGAAGGACAAATGGGGCTAGAATAAATATTAAGTCGGATATTCAGGTAGCGTTAAAGGCCTTACACTATTTTAAAATATCACCAAGGCTTGTGGGCAATTGTACAACTGGTGGTTCAAAAACCTGGGAGCCCACCGCGTAACCTTGTGTGGGTTTCGGGACATGGTTCTCGCAAAGCATGGGTTTGATGGTTTTTTTTCGGTATTGTCCAGGATTTCTCTTGGAGTGTTCCGAATTTATTATGGTCTTTTCGGAATATTTCGGAATTTTTACGTAAATTTTCGGTATTTTCCGGAATAGACTCGGAAGCATGTGGGATTTTAATTTGATGCTTTTTGCGGTAAGTTCCGATTTTTACAGTATCTTTTCGGAACGATTTGTAATTTTTTTTGAGTTTTCGAGATATCCTTGGGACTCCTTATCACTAGTGGATTTTTAAATAAATCATCTGTTATTTCTTGTTTAAATTCTGTTGGCTATTAGTGCTATTTTTTACTATTTTAATGTAATTCTAAATATCTACTTTTACAATATAATTTCGATGACTATATTTTTATAACTTAAATATTGAATATTCAGGCAATATACTCATCATTTGGATTAGGTAAGCGAATGGCTGTGCGGAAAATGGTACTTGTACTGAGAAGCCCCATAAATGTAAAATAAAAATTTCTATGCATGGCCAGCTCATGAATATGCTCTTTTGAGCGCAATAGGTAAAAGTCTATTTTAATTTTCAAATGCAAATTCTCAACGGAGTTTGCGTAGTCGCATTGAGTGCGTGATATATTTGTCTATATACAAAATATGTACATACGTGCAGGTGTGTGTGTGCATGTATGAATGTGTGTGTGAAAAGTAATTGAATACTAATCATTCAGCTGCAGCAGCTGTTTGAAACAGCCAGAAAAAGTGAAATTGAATTTGCCTATCATTTGTTGGTGCCAAAAAAGTTACTGCTTGACGACGAATTTCGGAGGGAGTTAGGCCAATATTTCTTTTTTTTTTTTTGAATTTTTGCCAACATATGCGAAAACACAGCACCGTTGCCAATTTCATTTACTTAAAAAAAAAAAAATATTTGAATTACAAATTACTCTGTGTAGCTTTAAAAATTGGCGTTGAGTGTGACCAAAATTTAAAATTTGAAAAATGTGTATGTACCTACAAATAGGGGGAAATACTTAAAAAAAGTGCGTACACTAATGAAATTTATGTTATAGCGTAGCCTATTCCTATTCCCCAACAGCTGTTATCAAGTTTGTTTTGCTCGCTTTAAGTGCCTTTATTGTCTTGTAGCAGAATACATAAATGAATAAAACGAATTTGAATAAATTTGCTGAATTGATATTATTATGGCAATGGATGGCGCCTGTGCGTAGGCTACACTTTAGCTCATCGCCAACATAGAAGATAATAGGATGGTTAAGTATATTTCGGCAAACATTTTTTTCTTTACTTCTCTTCCAACAAATTCACTTTTATTCTAGTGAAACGCAGTTTTTATTCACTCATGCTTCATAAGACATAATAAAATTATGTACGCATTTCCTTTGAGTTTCTTTGAATTTCATATTTATTTTCCTTGTACTTCTTTAAGGTTTTGTGTTTGACAAGAGCTACTTAATTGAAAGTATGAATTGCGGCATGAGCGCACAGGGCGTATGAGAAATATCCTGACAAAAGACAGTAGACTGTATTACTGGATAAGTCTCCATTATAATTGGTGAAACCATTAGGCTTCAACTCATTTGTAACGAGTAAAGCTACCAAATAATCGTCGAAATTTTATACGAGGCGTTGGCGTGTGGCTGGCGTTTTAGCTTAGAAAATCTGAGACCCCGGGTTAAAATCTCAACTAAGGAATTTTTTTTTTTTTTTTTTTTAAAAGCGACTGCCCACTCACTATTCATATTTATTGCACGACGAGGAAGTACCCACAAGGAAGTTTCTCGTTATAGAAAACTATGCTTTTGATACAGCTTTAAATAACGATACTTTAAGTAAACAGCAGCATTGCGAAATTGGTGTTGACTGCGAAATTTGAATAGTAGGCCTTTTGAAAAATGAAAGACTTGTGAAAAATGGTGT
>NW_023458558.1:8542067-8563710 GCF_013731165.1 Rhagoletis pomonella
TTAATATCACGTTTTTAATTACCAACCATGTGATGCAGCAACGATATATTCGTACATACATATGTACTTATGTATATCCTATTTAAAGATTTTTTGTTATTAATTTTGTATCTGGAAATACTTCGAAACACTTTTTAATAAGAGAAAACATATATATGCACATACATACTGAACGTAATGCTCTGTGAATGCAATTTGTAATATCATTTAAAGAATCAACACCGATGACATGCGCCCAACCACGTCGCTGATGTTCTGCTAAATGACATCGAAAATTGTTTACTACTCACACACCGCGCGGCAATGCATATCATGTTTAAATAATTACTCATATATAAATATATAATTCAGACATATGCATTCATAATAAAGGCAGCAATCTACCGCTTTCCTGGCTGCTGTCCAATATTTCCAATCTTTTTGATATTCAGCAGCAATTTGACTTCGTCAACAGCGAGTTAACAATTTTGTAGCACAAACATGTCTGACAGCAGCGAATAGCTGCTTTAGCTGCTGGAGCTGGATTGCTGAAAATGTATGTATTTAATTTAAATAATTTATGTCATTCATTTGGAAGGAACCATGCAGCGGTCGAACTCTTTCGCTCAATCCTCGCTGCATTCGAGGCGATTCGGTGCTTTTGGTACTCATCAATCTGCATAAATATTGTATTGATCTAAAAAAAAAAATGTTAATTTTCAAATATCTGGCAACCCTATTTTTAAAAATTTTTTCTGGTGGGTGGCAGCAGGAAAAATCAAAAAGTGGATTTTCCTATGTATTTTTGGGCCACCCTAATATACATATGTATGTATGCACATTTTACTATACTGTATGTCGATATGTAGCCCTGTTCCCAATTTAAGCCTTTGTTTGCTTGCCTTTTGCAAAAACAATCGATATATTTTTTATTTTTTTTAATATCAAATTGTCAAAGCTGTCCGCTTGCTTTAGCATTTTGCTCCGTTCCTATTTTCGATTGCATGTTTGTGTTTACTCATTCATCGAATTGTTTGCTTCAATTAAATATTTTAAACGACAGAGTTCTACTTCGATTGGGTAAATTTGTTATTGGCTCTTGGAACGCTCGTTCCTCAGTGATGAGGACCATTCGAGTTGAATTTAAAAGAGTGTAAACAAGTAAAGTCTAAATTCGGCTGCAGTTTTTTGAAATTAAGTGCAATATAGAAATTTCTTGATGTAAGCAGATTTTCCATTAAAATTTTATAATGCCTGAAGCACTCGAAGATACATTCTGTGCTATGAAAAGGATTTAGAAAAAATTGTTTTAAAAATAAGAAATATTAAATCCTAAGTGGTAAATGCTTCCCGACGAATTAAAAAAAAAATTTCTTCGTTGGCTAATGCAAAATTATTGTTGATAAGCAAGAACGCTTTGTAAAGTAAAATTTCTTAGGCTGGGTTGAAACGACTGGAGAGCAGGAGCCTACTGACTAGGGTGACTGGCACGGTTTTTCCAACCCGGTTTCCACCGACTTTGTTGGATATCTAAAGGCAGTTTTTTTGAAATCTTGATTTTTCGAATACCAAATAAACCGGATTTTTTTTTTATCGAACAAACCGGTTTTTTCATTTCATACTAATGTTAACCCCTGCATAAAAGTTTCGAGTTTTTCGAAGTTTTCGAAGCTTATTCAAGTTTAAGGGAAACCCCTAACTATGCTTCAACTATAAGTTAGCTTATTTGGGGATGAACAGTTATTATAATTTATTCCAATTAATGCATTTTGCAGCTTAAAGGTTTTCTACGACTTTGGCTGACCTTTTCACGGCTACAGTAGAAAGAGCACTTCCCAAAACCGAAAAAATTCAAAAGAAGGTAAAATAAATCTAAACGTGAATTTTCGACAGACATATTTTACTTTTGATCTAGACAAAATTTTAAACTTACTTTGCTGTGCTCTTTTCTAAATAAAGCTATCTCTACAGTTAATAGTTTTATTGACCTTGTTGATCATGATTTCGTACCAGCATAAGCATTTTCACTGCATGAAAAATTTGCAAAATAAAACCGGTTTATGCGGGTTTTTCTTAATTTCAAAATCTGGAGCCGGCTTTTTTTTAAATTACAAATTTTTCAATATCTCAAAACCGGTTTGAAAAAGAGGCGAATAATTGAACACCCTTGTACTCCCACATAGGGTACATTTACAATAATAACGTTACACAGAATTTAGCGTGGACGAAGCTGCGGACAAAAGTTGTGTTCCATTACCCTTTACAACGTGAGATCAAGAAGCTACATTTTATTTCAGCTCTATTTAAAGGAGATGAATTGAAATGAATATTATTAAAACTTTTCAGCTTTAACACATACATATATACATACATAAATGTATTTAATTAGCGTCACAACACAATTGTGGACACATTTAATTCGCACGTGCCTCGCAATCAATTCTGTTGCTTCCTAAGCATTTTCGATTGTAGCTGCACGTCGTAAATGTTTATCTTAAGCTTATCGAAAAAAAGAAAAAAAAAAAAGAAACAACTTGTCAAATACCCGCATCGCCTGCCAATTGAAATGAACAAAAATACTTACATTATCTTTTGGCTAACTTCCGCTCACTTACAACACTGCCCTTTCTTCACAAATTTACAAATTTGCTACTTGACTGCCGGTGATCCAGTGCCTAAAGTCATTAGGCAATTAATTAAGAACTTCTGCTATGCTGGACGGAATGTTTTGCTTCGTTCTCTGCCAACTAACTATTTATGCTATGCACAACATAATGCCGTCAGCATATGCGCACATGCATGAATTTGTAGTACGAGTACTCTTTTTCGGTGCATGCGTCCGTATTTGAACAAGTTGACTTGTCGCCCCGTAGCACTGCTACCAACCACCCACCCATACACCCATCCACCCCGGACCTCTAACGGCAACCACATTGGCAAGTTACAGTGGCCAACCTGTCTCCCTTGGTTGTGCTCCAACCAAAGTTGCTTGCGGCTGTTTTGTTCAAGTCCTCGAAAAATGTCGTCAAAGTTCAGTTTAGAAGTTGGTTAGTAGTTTTCATCCACTGACGTAAACACTTATGTTTCCTTATATAAAACTACTATATATATACATAAATACATATAGATGCACATAGATGGTAAATGTGGGCATGTGAGTGCATTTGCTATGTTTTCTTGTGAGTATTAAATAATTTCCGCTCTCATTATAATGTGAGTTTCCAACTACTATGGCGAAATGGTATGCCACCGGTGCGTATGAGTAACATACATATGTATGTAGGACTTTTCCTTGAATTTGTTTGCTATTTGCAGTGGCTTTTACTTGTTAAGCTAAAGTTTTTTTTTGTTTCACTTACAAACACACTTACATATATGTGCATATGTATTTCTGGTTACATTTTCATAAATACACTTTTCTATACATTTGCATACATATTTTACATATTTTTGCGTAACTTTTTAGAGAAATGTTTGCGAAAAGTTTTCAATTTCAATTAGTTGAAGATCTTACCGTAAAAATATTTTTAATTTTCCCTTAAAGGTAAATAATTTAATTTTACTCGAAAAGCAAAGAATTCCGGCACATACAGTGCATTGAAAATAAGTTAGTGAATATTTTCCATTTGCATGTAAATGTTTTATTCTTGTGGAATTTTAAGAGATGACTGTGATGTTGAGACAAAAGTTACTCAGGAATAATTAGATTTTCAATAATATTTGAAATACTCGGTTTTCGTTTTTTCATTGAAAAATGTTTTAAGTTTAGAGTAGTAGTATGTCTTCTCCGAATCAATAGCAGAGTGTGAGTCTATTGTATTCAAAAAAAAAAACAAGTGGCCTGGGCCACACTGTAGAAGTGAAACTAACATTACATAGTATCTAATTTGTGTCATAATCAATATATTGAGGTCTTATGTGCAATACAATCTATCTGCAATTTTCAGAAAAACTACTTTCCGATGTTGAACCCATCTGGTGCTTAGCTGTCATCACTAATGCTAATTTGAACTATGCAATTCAATAACAAATGTTTCTAAAAAACGATGTACTATATACATGGTTAGCATCAATATCATCGATGGCAGTTAAATCTTAGGTGAAGTGAAGTAATAAATATCAATAGCAATATCGATAGATATCGGGAACAAAATCGATAAAAACAACGACAACAAAATCGATAAAAATATCGATAAAAAATCTATAAAAATATCGATAACAGAATCGATAAATATCGATAACAAAATCTATAAAAATATCGATAACAGAATCGATAAATATCGATAACAAAATCGATAAATATCCATAACAAAATCGATAAAAAATATCGCTAACAAAATAGTTAAAATTAGGGCTGTGCGATTAATTGATTACTCAAAATTTTAATTAATCATAAAGTAAATAACTCAATTATTCGATTAATTGCAAATTATGATTACCCAAAAGTTCAGTTACTCGAGTAATCAAGATTTTTGATTAACCAAAAAAAAAAAAAAATATTTGAGTAAGTTGCTTTATGATTAATCAACATTTCGAGTAAAATGAGTAATCAACGTTTCAATTCTTTACATATGTATGTATAAAGTAGTTAAAGTTCCTTGATACTTTGAAAACAACGTTTCTGTTTTCAAAAATTAAAACGAAAATTTTTTTTTCATATACAGAATGTAAAAAGGAAGATAAGCATTTTCCAAAGCAAACTCTTTTAACGAGCAAAATTATTTTTTTTGAGTAATCATATTTCAAGTTAATCAAATTAATCATCGTTTTGAGTAATCAAAATCTTGATTACTCGAGTAATTGATTAATCGATTAATTGATTAACCAACTTGCTCGTGTAATCGAATAATCGCACCGCCCTAGTTAAAATAATATTTATGCTTATGCACCGCACTATAAAATTGAATGCATTGTTCATAGGGAAGCCCTAAATTATGTAAAAAATAATTATGTCTCCTTTAATTTACGGTAAACAGAAAAGTTTCCTTAATTGTTTATATTTTTGTTTGCTTAGACCGAACGACGAGGGGTGCTCTGCTAGCAAGAAATAAGTTTGTTGCAAATTATTTTAAGGAAGATAAGACAATAGTACCCTAAGCGGATAAACAGCTTTATCTAAACGAATATGTTCGCTTTTAATCGTCTTTGCAAGAAAAGCGCAGTAATTTGTTTGCTTAGCAACTTAAAACAAACGTCTAACTCATCGGAAAATGCCGAAACGTAGCTGGGTATGTAAATCAGAGCGTTGCACACATATATAATCTATATAAAAAGGACTGAATTCGAGAAAATTGTACAGGAAGTTACCACGATAATATAAATATAAGCTTCGTTTGAAAATTGTTGAATTAATTTGCACAAAGCCCGTGGGTTGAAAATGCTAACCACGCTAAAAATATAGATGATTCTCTGTATGTAAGGCTAGAGATAAATCTCGCCGGAGTTCTTAAATTATTTTGAAAATTATTCAAACCATTTGAAGCAAATCCAGAAGAAAGATTGACTTGAGTATGCTACTCGTTTCTGCCCAACCGTTGTAAATTCGCAGCTACTTTTGAAGTGAAATAAAGCGCAGTGCAAAGAGTGAGCTTTCAATGACGACTGCTATTAAATTATGGCCTTTTCCTATGCCACCCAGCAACAAGAACTAAACGAGCAAAAATAGTTGATGGGCGAACACGCAAAACAAGCAGGGTCGTTGTTGTTGTCAGCCAATTGGGGCCGACCTATCCGCCGCCCAAACAGATGGCGGCAACAGCAAATTATACACAGCAGCAATTCGACAGTTTGAAGCAGCACAAAAATCCTAAAAATATAAACTGAAGCTGCGTGCAAAGTATAGCAAGGACATGCATATGTATGTATATGTATGGAAATGTTTATTTGTGTGTGTGCATTATGAATGGGAACCATAATTTAGATTGCCTCGAATGGTGCTTTTGAGCAATTTTCGCTTAGCGTAGGGGCGGTGGTTGAGCTGTGGAAGTTTCATGGGAGGATAGTCTGAATTGCTAATAGCGTAAATTTTCCACACATACATAGGAGGCGACAAAAGTGAATGCTGAAGCCACATGTAAAAGGCGTAAATTTTTTGTGGATGTTACTAAAGTTGGTTCAGAGGTATCGTTTGGTGGTCATAAATATGCATAAACATATGATGTGTGAACTGTGCGCAAATGCATAGGGGCATATGCTTGTCTGACGTATATATGTACATCAGTGAGTTTTATTCGAAAATTGTGAAAAGTTTAAAATTTCATAAATTTTTTATCAACTGGGCGACAAGTGGTTTTTAGGTGCATACGTTAGAATACAGGATGTATATAGAAAATATATTTTAGTTCAGTTGCCAGAAAGGCCAAGCAATATATTGAAATGATTGCAAGCTAGTTCTCTTAAGATGTCATTTGCCATCTAATAATTTTAAACTGTTTTCATAGTAAGTGGCAATGATAAATGAATGAATAAAGATTTTAGGTTACCGCGTGCCAATCACGAAGTTACGGAGACGGCGAATATCTATCCCGAGGGTTCCTAAGGTTTGGTTACAAAGTGCGAGCCAATATAGGCAGTGCTGGGGTAATACCACTTCATCATCCTCTGTGCTACTGTGCTACTCCGATCGGATAGCGATCTGTCAGAACTTCCACGTGAACTATTTTCAATATTTAATTTTTTATCGGAAAGATGGTACCTCAAGGGTCGTCCCGTAATTTGGTTTAGATCCGATCATTGGATCACAAAGAAATTAACGGTACTGTACGGAACGGTTATGTTTTTGCTTAAAAATTACTCGTTTAATAAAAAGTTCTATAAACACAAGATGCGCTCAATTTTCAAAAGTAATACAAAATTTTAAGAATCATTTTAATTAAAAACAAGTAAATTTATTCCATGAAATTTTTACACTTTTATATTCATTTTCCTCGATTTGTGGTGGTTTTTCATGATTGCCCAATTTTTTATATTTCAAATTCCGAAGAAATTAACTGAACTTTTATTTTTATTATGTAGCTCCTTTTGGTGGAACGAACTCGAAGTTAGCAAATTAATTCTTCGAATCCTTGTTAAGTACATTTCATGCAGCAAAAGCAAAGTGCTTTTTCATGCAACAGAAATAAAAAAAAAAAATTTCTTGCAAGGCACATTGAACAGGTAGTCTCAGTATTGCAGCTGATTTGATTTTTTTTTTTTTAATATTTTGTCTCGAAAATGTTAAATATTTTTGGTTTATTCTCACCAAAATTCTAAATTGTTAAAAACTCTTTGCACGTAAAACAGTTCCCAAAAAAAACAAGCGATTAAATAGCAGCTTTTGGAACGTTGGACCAACTCAGCATCATCATCGCTGATTACTGGGCCTTGCAATCGATGTATCAGTGCTTCGAGAAGCAAGCAAATTTACTAAGAAAGAAAGTTACAACAATTTTTATTTTTCTTCGAATTCAAATTTTTATTTTTTTTTTTTGTATTTCACATGGCACGCTGTGATTTAGAAGAAAAACTCAGCACAGTTTTTGACACTTCCGATACCAGAAGCAACAATAAAATACACGCAAATGTTGTTTTTGCTCTAATGCAATATCTATTCGATATGAGAAACTCTGGTGGCGATTTTTCAAAGTATCGAATATTAAATCCTGAATATCTTTGATATTCTATATTTGATGATAAAGCACACAAATTGAAGCAATAAACCTTATTTATCTCTTCAACGAAAGAAGCAAAATAAAATTAACAAGTACCAAGTCGAATACCTAGGCGTATACGTAACCTTAATACTTGCTGCATTAACTGCCTTCAATGCCATTTGTCACGTGTCAACCTTGCTTCACACCAAATAGATCTGCACATTTGCCAATTCACACACTTTGACAATAATTTAAAAAGTGACACAAATAGATCACATTACAATAGCAACAACAATAATATATCTACATAAGTACATATACCTGCAACTTTGAACAGGTGCTGTTGTTGATCTAGATATTTTGCAATGCAACAAATCCCCAATGAGTAAAGTGTATGCCAATTTATTATTGAACATACGATAATTCGTTAGCTTGCAGCAGCAACAAAGTGAGATAACAAAAAATAAATTTAAACAAATAAATTGTGCAAATCGGCTCGGCGCATTGCAGCAAAGTTATCAACACAATAACAGCTAAAGTATGTGTTACATATGTACATGTATGTATGTATGTGTAAATTGTTCGAATGCCGATATTGCCGCCCTGGTTTTTTGCATTAAATACAATTTACGAT
Organism: Rhagoletis pomonella; assembly: GCF_013731165.1. Taxonomy (NCBI): domain Eukaryota; kingdom Metazoa; phylum Arthropoda; class Insecta; order Diptera; family Tephritidae; genus Rhagoletis; species Rhagoletis pomonella. The sequence continues at coordinate 8,550,312 of NW_023458558.1, forward strand.
TTTTATCAAACCTATTTGGGATTTGACTTCTGCTGCAGCCACCGGTGTATTGCTGCAGCAAGGTGCTTAACAGTAAGCGTTTTTACATACATACATACGTACCTGCGCCTGATTGACGGGTGAAGCGTAAAGCATCCCATTGGAATATTTAAGTAGTGATGGGAGAAATAAATTTCATACTTGTCATCGCCATCAGCTAAGTACATTAGGAAGTATATGTATGTCGCATTATTTGAAATTTGAATTTTCATTAAAACTAACAGTCGCTGTTATTGCGTAAAAATAACGCCTAAAAGCTTTTTGCGACAATCAATGTTTTATAGTGATCCCATGGGGATGTTCGACACATTTCCATAGGAGTTCTTTTTTTTTATAAATAACTATTTCGAATTGGAATAATATTCATGTGGAGCTTTCAAAGTTCTTTTATATTGAACAAAAATAACTAAACACTTAATATTTTACAATGAAAGGGATCAAAAACTGAGCTAGTACAATTTTTGTTGACAAGTTTTCGTTATACTAACCACTGATTTCTCTTAATCGAGCTAGTCTTGATATTTTATTTTCTTGGGAATTCTGGATTATAATTTATATCTCAGGATATGGTCAATGTTCGTGCCAAATATTTGCTAAATACTGTCGTTTCTTCATTGCTTACATTTCGTAGTTAGCCCTTATATCTATGAATATAATTTTATTTTCATATCAAATGACAAATTTATTAAACACAAGAAGAAAAAGTTGAATAAATAATGCTACAAATTAACTTCGAATACAGCGCCTGTAAGTATGCAATAACCAGCTCTTGTGAAATCAAATAAAAATCTCGCACACGTTCATACGTACCTGTATGTGAGCCAATTAATTGTATTGAGCAATCAAAGTATGAGCGAAATCAAGCATACAATTAACGCTCGAATGATGGATTTCTTAGACAGATTGATTACGTGGATGCGTGTTGTTTGTAACTGATTCGTAACAAATTAGTCTCTTCATATTCGTAAGTACTATGCCAAAATTAATGAGCCTATTCATTTATTCTTAATTTGACACTTATTTCGAACGAAGTTAATTTGATTTTATTGACATTTAATTCGATGTGATATTAAAAGTGCAGTCAGACGTGTGGCTACCTTTTAGAAAAATTTTTGATTAGTGCTTAGTGAAAATAGCTTCCATGCGGAAACATGTAGAGCTGCAAATAAAAGAGCGCAAATTGTTTTCAAAAATTAATTTCAATTTGCTGGTGCTGTCTAACCAATCGAGTGTAGTGTGACCAGAAAGCCACAAAGCAAAAAGTGGAATTGTGTCGGAAATATACTAACAATTATTCTGTCTTTACAGCACCAAATTAAATAATAAACTGAGCATTGAAAAAGCTAACCTGGTCACATTAATATATCAATACCTGATTTTGGAAACTTAGTCTTAAAGCACTTACAATGAAATTCTGGTAAAAATACGACTACAAGAATGCCACATAAAAAATTCCAGAGCCCGGTGAACTCGATTCCTCCTAATCTAAGCGAGACATCGCAATCAATGATAATATTTAAAAAATAACTGTTAAAAAACGAGCAGAATAAATGGGTATGACAGGTTGATTCTCCGACATAGTAACGGAAAGATGCAGGTAGTTGCAAGAATTGGCATGCATTACAGCATTCGCTGTCTTTATCTGAATAGCTTCGTCCAATTACTATTTTTCGGTCGATATAGTAAGAAATTTAGTTTGAGTTTCTCATAAAAATTGATCGCTTATGCTAATTTATTTCATTTTGTTTACATATTTAGAAGCATCCTACGGCCCAACAAACAGCAAAGACATTCGCTCATGACTAAAGAGATACCTGCTTTGGCAGAAAGTTCCAAGTGAAAATCCACGATCACAAAGATTAGGCAATTGAACTTTCTGCTGTTGATCAAGCAGGGAAGACGTAACAGCTATAGGAATTTTTAGATCTGGTACCAAATTTGCAAATTCGCTAGAGCAAATCGCCCATAGTGTTTCAGTGTGAAATACCAGCAATCTTAAACTGCGCAAAATTAAATCTTGAAAAGGGTTTGAAGGAAATTTTGAGCATTTTGAACATAACTATTGATTAATCATATGATTAGTTAATCGATTATTATATTTTTTTATTGGCATCCCTAGCAAAAGGATTTTTCTTACAAGCATTTCACTCATTGCGTTGCTCATACGCCCTGTTGTTTGCTGTTCGTGGTATGTGGAGAAAAGTGCATTCTGTTGTTTGTTTCGCTCTGACAAATAACATACATACATATGTATATCTAAGCATATCGCATACATCTGTGTAATAATTTATAATATTTAAACCATTAATTTTATTTATCAAATTTCACTTGTTGCTGCAATAAATGCAACTACTGTCAACGTTCGCCCTCGAATTAAAATATTACACAAGTTGTGTGTGAACCACTAACTCATTTATGTCACAAAGAAATTTATTTTTAAATAGAATTTTAATTAGCTCAAAACGGAATTTAATCGCACTAATTAAAACCCAACGTGTGTGAAGGTAATCAATAAATAACACAATGGTGTTGGCACAAAAAAGTAATATTTAATACAACATGGCGACACAAAGTTGGACAGGCATGAATTTTATTTGAAAATTCAGAAATTTAATTGGAAAAACTTTATAATATAATACATATGAAATTTTCAATTAACTATTCGGTCAGGCGTTGCTAATCGGTTGCCGACTGTTATTGTTTTTATATGCGAGAGCAGTGTCTGTCACAACTTATATTTGATTAATATTTGCTAGAAATTTGAAATTAAATTTTTTTCATGTTGATGTTTGTACCGCAAGTAAGTTTTTCTGTTGAAAACTATGCAATTTTGTCGGTACATTAATGAATAGCTCCTAAACTATTAATTCGGTTGGAAAGAGTTGCTGATAATAGCAAATTTAATAGGCTTTACTAGTGTAAAAAGTAATTTAGGATTTGAAGACAATTTATTTTTGCAGAAAACTGCGATTAAGGGACTGCACTATTTTAAATCTGTGTTATAAAGCAATCAATAGAAGAGCACAGTTTCAAAATATTGTTAGCAGGAGAGATAATCATATAGTATTAGATTTATATGATTTTTCAAGTGGCAGCTGGTTTTTATTGCCGTTATTATTTTCTCTTCAACCAATATTTTATTATCTAGTAATTATCATTCAGCCCGACATCCTGCTTGCAGCGTGTGCGATTAGTGAGTTTTTTTTTCGCTTTTAGTTGGCACTGAGCGGCAATAAAACAAGATCTTGCTTGCGAATAACGTACATGGACGCATGTGGGTGTGGATTTTTGCGCAGCTTATGTAGCATTAAACTCACTAAAGATTAATTGATTGGTGAAATTAGCTCAATTGCCAATAATTTCCACCTGAATAAGCAAGATTTTTCTGCGTATTTTCCACAGTTACGTCTTTATTATGGTCAGCATTGTGGGCATTCTATTAAAACCCAGCAGGAAATATTCATAGCGTCAATGAACCTTGCGCACAGGGAGATTCCAGTTGAGTTGAGCGCTAAACTTGCAGCAGATAAATGAGCTTTTGCAAAGAGGCATGCACATATACATACATATATGTATATAAATATACGGATGTAGATGAAAGATGAGCAGAAAAAACATCACCGAGAAGCAATGCTATCCGATTTTCTGTAGAATTAATTTTGTTTACCATTAATACATAAAAATTACTACCATTATCACTAATATTACCAATCACTTAACCATCACAATTCCAGTACCATTACAGTCACCGTAACCATTATCATTACGGTTACCATTACCACTGCCTAACATTACCATTACCTTTACCATTTTCAAAATCATTACCATTACTATAACCATCACAATTCCGTTACCATTACTGTTACCGTAACCACAATCATTACGGTAACCAGTACTTAACAATTACCACTACCAAAAATTACCATTACCTTTACCATTTTCATAACTATTACCATTACTGTTACCGTAACCATTATCATTACGGTTACCATTACTTTACCATTACCATTTTTATAACAATTACCATAATAATTGCCATTACTGTCACCGTTGCCATTACCATTTTCATAATCATCAGCATTTTTGTTACTTTTCCATTACAAACACCAATATCGATACCAATACCAATATCAATAACAATACAATACAAATACCAATACTATTGCTACTGAAATTCTTACCAAATTTTTCAGAGTACACGAAAAGAGCCCGTCTAAATTGACATTAATGCAGAGGAAATCAGCGCACTTCCAATTGGGTGCAGCATCATTTGCTTGAGAACATAAATCAGCAGCATGTGAGCGTGTTGGATGTTTGTGTTTAATCCACTAATTCAATCCTGGCGCATCGCAAATATCGCCATCAGCATTACCGTTAATAGCGCTCGTTCTTCGAACACTTGCACGGTACTTGTACATAGCGCTGCCTGTTGGACTAACGTAGTTCATTCTGCCTGCATTAATCGCCTGCCCTCCTCATCTCAACGCCAGCCTGCAGCTCCTGCAACGTTCGTTGTTTTGCCACAATCCCTTCGCGGCCGTCGCGCTATCCCCAAAACCGACTTGTTATTTTTTTGGCGTTTTTTTAGTCCCATTCACTAGCACTTCTCTAGCGTGTGAGTCTCTGCGCTATGTCATTTATCAAATTTAATTACTCCATTCAATGATATATGTATGTATATGTGTTTGTGCGCCGCGCATCCTTGCGCTTCTCTAGCCGCCTCATTTGATCTACTTTTTCATGTGTTTTTTTTTTGTGTGTTTCGCTTTTATCACTTTTTGCTTTAGCTCGCTAGTTACTGTGTTCGAATTCCCTGCCGCAGTCCTCTCTGTGAGTTTCGTGTTTTTATTTTGAATGAGCGCATTGAGTAGATTTTCATACACTCTGTTGGTTCGAAAGCCATTCACTTGCGTTTGTCTGCCTGCGATTTGATTAGTGCATGTGTCTTTGCGTGGGATGTTGTTTACTCGTGAGTGGTTGGAATTAACTGCAATTGTGTGTGTGTACTTAAATTGGCGTCAATGATTAAATACTCATTTTCGTTGGCCCAGTTAAGTGAAGTGGTTGACAAATATTTACACATTTTTAGATTGAGAGCTGGTGGCAAACAATAATAGCAGTCGTTGGGTAATTTATATTTTGTAAACCTCATGATGACCTCGGCTACAGCCCAATATCAGTCGGTGCTACGTATTTATTTAGAAGTGAATTTGTGTCATTAAATAGTAACTGATACTGTGCCGCAACAAATTTCAATTCATTGGTAATTGATATTGCTATTTCGTGAACCTTCGAATAGGCTCCATTGGCCATTGCCATTGGAGCTTAAGACGACTGCTGTAAGGAGGGAGATTGCACTCTGAATGCTAGTTAAAATCACGCAATGCAAAATGCAAGAAATATTTTTGAATTGATTCAATCCTTTCCGTCAAACGGCGCAAATATGGAAAATGTTACTCATACGCCACGTAGGGCTATGTACGAGTACAAAAAGTTATGCACATTTTGACATTTGACCAAGCACAACTTGTGTAATTATCAATCAATTTTCATCGTTGGTCGCTAGATTTTTTTTCAAAGGCTTTAATGCAAATGAAACAAAATTACAAAAAATCTTTTATTTTTGCAAGCTTTCATTAGGTTTCACCTGTGTGTAATAAAATTTTCCGTAATTATTATTTTTCCGATGGTTGTAGGCTCAGATTCGTTTTCAATCTACCACACATCTTTTATGCAAATATGTATCTTTGTTTATGAAGGGTTTTATGAAACTTCCATGTTTGAATGCCTAAACACATTTAGGTATGCACATAAATTAAATTTCATCATCAACTCTTTCAGCATTTCAATTTTAATTTGTCGAATATCGGGCAATATAACATTTTGAAAAATCATCGCTTTTGTACTCATAACACACGAGTGAGCGGAGTGCATATATTTCTGTGCATACAAATAAATAATACGAATACATAACTGTACTGCATACATATGTAAGTCGAAAAGCATTAACTTGCGTCATGTGAATGACGAAACTGACATGTTGACCCCATGAAAACAAGCAGCCAACTCATTCAAGCAGACAGCTAGCTGTCCACAAAGTCATACAAGTGACATATGTATGGACTAAAGGATATAGTATTATCTGAAATGCGGGGTTATGAGCACATTTGAATAAATGTCAAATGTTTGCAGGCGATCTATGGGCAAGTGCTTGAATGTGGAAGGGCATTGCTGACCTGTAGTGGTTAATGTATGCAGTGTATGTACGCACATTAGAATGGCTGTGTGTATGTACATATATATATATAAGATCAGTTGGACAGCAACTCAATAATTTATTTTACACTTTTTTTAAAACAGATGAAAAAACTCTGCACATGCTGTCAGATAATTAAAATGTGTTATGTGTACGAGCATTGCAATTCTGCTATGAAACCGAAATCATAAAAGTTTCATTAAACCACAATACGTACACATGTGCGCAACAAATAGAGTAACGAAAATACATATTGAGCAAAATTGAAAGTCGACTAAAAAGTTATTTGAGTTTTATATTTGATATTTGCTGTTTTTTAAATGATTACCTAGCTAAAATGGAAGCTGGATAAAAAGTGGATGAATTCCGATATACATGCTAGGGTATTTTATACCGAAGCATTTTAACAATCCCAGGATTTCGGGATGCAAAAATTCTAATCCCGGGATCTCGGAAATTTTCGAGATTTCGACTTCATCACAACTTTTGCATTTAACAGTAGGTTCGCCTTTTTTAACTACAGAGATTCATTGTCACCGTTTTTGGTCTTACAGGGAGCAGTTTAATTTAATGTCCAATAACTTCAGAAATTCATTTTCCAAACACCGCAACAAAACAAAATGAGGAATAACCCTTCCACACTGTAAAATCTTGTTGTGTTTTCAATTGCTACCAGATTTTTCGTTGTTTCCCAGTTCTTGCACAAAATATTTGAAAAAGTACAGTTATTCAGGCAAGTGGTGAAATTCACGTCCTAGTTCAAATGGCTCAAGTTCACTTTGAATCAAAATTTTGGTGTTCTGTAAATCAACCCCTTTGCGCAAAATTGTCGTATGTTACATTTTCTACGAAATTCACATTTTGATCTAAATTTGTTTTACAAGCCATAACGCATCACCTGTTCAAATATTAGGGCTTAAATCTCAATAAAAACTCCAAAAATTTACTATAAATTTTATCGTATGTGACAATGCATTTTTTCTTTTGGACGAAATTATCGTATGTGCTAAGAAATTAGAATGCAGAGACTTTACTACAAAAATGTTGTTTTTTGCTATATTTCTCAATTATCGCAGCAAAGCTAAACTTTGGTATTAATGGTGCAAGCCAAACCAGAGAAAAATACAAAGAAAACTTTTTTCGTGTAAAATTTGGTTTTTGTAACATACGATAATTTTGCGCAAAGGGATCGATATCTCGTTTTTCATGTTAAATGAATTAATTTTTTCGTTTTCAACATCTCTTTTATTCCGTAAATGACTCAATAAAATATAAATACATATGTACCTACATACATACACGTACATACATACATACATACAGCTTCTTTTGCTTAAGGTTATATTTTCTGTCTTTTTTCTATCTAGATCCCTACCTCTACTCCTGTTCGTTCTATTTAAAATTTATGATACGCTGTTTTCTTTTAAATTAAATCTCATCATTTATGATACTCTGTTTTCCTTCATCTTTATTTTTATTTTTGTACTCTATCGATATCAAAATCGATCGTAACATCCATCAAAATATCGACAACAAAAGCGAAAAAACTATCGATAACAAAATCGACAACAAATTCGATAAAAATTCCAAAAGCAATATCGATAATAATATTGGTAGCGAAATCGATGAAAATATCGATAAAAATAATGGTAAATAATCGATATATAATCGGTAACAAAATCGATAAATAGTCGATAACAAAATCGATAAAAATAACGATGCAAAATCGATAACAATATCGATAAACAAATCGTTAAAAATATCGATAACAAAATTGATAAAAATATCGAATATTGATAAAAATTTCAATAAAAAATATGGATTACAAAACCGATAAAAATATCGATTACTATATCGATAAGTCCCCGAAAATCTCTAAAATCCCGAAATAGTTCCCAGAGTGAGTCTCTGTGTCTGCATCTATATCCTTTTCTCTATAAATACCTTTATTTAAATCTTTCTTCCTCTATCTTCGTCTTTAATTTCATCGGTATCCTCATCGTCATCTTTTTCTTTATATTTATCTTTGTTTTTACTTTAATGTTTATCATTTTCTTCATCTATATATTCCCCTTCACCTTTACCCTTATATAAGTAAAGTGTTTAAATTTACCTTGGCCTACCTTCTTGGGCCTCTTGAAGTTTTCGAGAGGAGGGTTCTGCGAAAGATTTACGGATTTCTGCTACAGGATATGGCTGAAGAGCGTCTTTTAATCATAAGAAATACACAACTATTTTAAAAACAATTTATAATTCAATTAATTGTATGAACTATATGACAGGACTTTCATACATTTAGCCTTTGAAGTCACTAACAACTTTAGAACTAAAAAAATAAAACTACTTATGAAATTGAATGCATACTTATATAACATAAACATAAAGCAAAAAAGTGAACGCAAATAATTTAGTTGCATTCTTCAATTAACACCAGGAAGGTTACATCGCAATCAAAAAATTTCTCATTACACATTTTTTGCAATGAAATATGGCTGACCTTTATTGTGCTGGTAGGAAACTAAAAATTTAATCATGGATTATAAATTGCATATTCATAGTGCGAAAATTTATTTCATATCAATGAAGTAACTTTATGGTGTAATAAAAGAACTCAAAAGTATATCCTCGCTATAAACCAAAATAAATAGCAAAATAAATGAAACCTTGCTGTTTACAATATCTGCTGCCCCGAAAGCAAACAGTGCAGCAGAGAAAATTTATAGTGTGTTGCAAAAGCAGTGCACAAAACCTAAGCCATACATACATACATATATGTACATATGTACTATATGTATGTGTACAGAGGCACTTTCCTACATTGCCACTTATAAATGTAATATATTTGGCCACTTGCATATACTATTTACTACCACACGCTATCGAGTCGATATATTTTACTGCATTTCCACGTCCTGGAGGCAGATCGATGGTCGCTTGGTGGTCGAATCGTTAGTTGGTTTTTCAACTCTCGAGACAGTGCAAGTAAAGATTAAATCAAATCAATGACGGGAAGGACGAACGCATAAGCATTAGGGTGGGTAAAAAAAATGGACACGAAAATAAATTTTTGGAATTTTCGTGCTGTCAACACCCAGAACTTAAGAATGTGGAAAAAAAGTAGAAATCCGTTAATATTTGACAGTGCCGCCGGCGCTGTGAATTTTTCTGTATATTTTTTCGTAGAATTGCTAAAAATCTTTAAAAATAAATACTTATTTTTTGACCGGCGGCGGTAGGGAATTAAAAAAATCACCATGGCGAATGCAACGGGAATGGTTGGGGGTGAAAATTCTTCCTAATTGTTAATGTTGATACTGAACTAAACAAACAAAAAATAAAGTTTACATTAAGGATTAATACGTAGATGAAAAAAAATAATGAAGACAAAAAAAACAAAAAAAAAACAGATAAAAATAAAGATACGTAAAAATAAAGGCAAAGATGAAGAAGAAAGTAAAGGTAAATACTCCATGTAAGAGCAAAGTCGAAGTTGAATATTTAAATGAAAAGGAAAGAAAAAAGATAAACACAACAATAAGGATAACGGTGAGGATAAAGAGACCTCAACTCACATCACTTCAACGTAGCTGATCTTAACTTACCTCAATTCACCTTAACTTACATAACTCAACTCATCTTAACCCAACTTACCTCAATTCACCAACACACCTCACCTCAACTTTCCTCAAGTTACCCCTACCTTATTTGATCACCCCTCAATTCAACCTTAACCGACCTCAATTCAACTCACCGATAACCGGTGGCGAGAACACTCATAGACAATGTGATTTATGACACGATCCTCATAGGGAAGTCCAAAGGTGGGGAAGCTCTCAAACCAAATGGAAACCAGGTGGACAATTTTTGGATCACCCTAATGCAAAGTGGAAGTAAGCATGGACGACGTGGTTATTAAAAAACCATTTTGCTGTATTCTTATGCAACACAGATGGAAAGAAAACAAGCACGTCTGCAGAGTCCAACTGTTGTTTTACAGCAGGAGATGGGATATGGGAGCCGAAGTAAAAGGCTAGGCAAAAGAATCAGTAAGCCCTAACCGCTGCAGTAACCGCAACACAAATCCTGCTTATCTCGCCAATATTTACTGCTACATTTCGTTATTGATGCCACTGCTACAAAGATACATGATTACATGCGAAAACAAGTGTATATGAAATGCATACCTACATACATGTACGCAGACACAAACGCAATCACATACGTCCATATGTACCCAGTACGGAATAGCTTCTCAACCAATTACTTCAGAAGAATTAATTTATTTCCTCTTATGTAGCAACTAACTTCGAATTGAATTGATAATAATTTGTTTTTGTGTCTTGGAAATATGAAAAAGCATCTGTGAAGTGCACAACGAAAACGTATTCAATCGAAACATACTGAGTTTGAAGTGCTTCAAGCCAAATGAATTTTCAGATAATTGACTGATGCCTAGGACATCGCCATGTTAAAGTCAACAGTTCGTTGCAAGGAAGAAAGCCAGATCTACAACTAGTTGTGGTGGGTAAAAAACTGGTTGAAAATCGATATTTAAACTAGTTTCATTCCCTACAGGCTACCTGTATGTATGTATGTATACTAAATAGTTGCTTGCAGTAAATGCCACAGTCACGCTTTAGCACTCGTGTTGAAAGTGTACGATTACTTTCTAATCTGTATGTTGGCTAGCAGAAGCATACACTGGTGGTGTTGTACTCGTGTGCCTTGACGTTATTGTTGTGTTTAGTTATTTTTTGCCATGATTGCCATGCTTTGGCATGGCAGTTGTTCGATCGCCTGTTATTTCAATTTCATACTCACTACCCTTTAGACTTTGCTTGCGGTTTTGTGATATGTTTATAGATACATACATATATTCAAGTGTCAAGTGGCACGTTGCTCGGCTTCGACAGTCTCGGTCATGTCTGTAACAAATATTCCTTCGCCACATGCTATTTACCTACCTTTTTTGCCTTCAACAGTCGTTTGGACATAAATCGTGTAGTGTTGCAATTTTAAAGCATTTTGGCTTGCACAACAGGTGCACGCACATAGGTGGGTATGTACATATGTCTGTATGTATATATGTTATGAATGCATTTGCTGTGTGGCGTACGTGGAAAATTTATAATCGTTTAATAGTGACAATGCAGTCACAAACTAATGTGACACCAATATGCTCTCGAAAAGGCCAAAGTATGGAGAGCTGGATGACAGTGTAGTATATGTACATATGTATGTGCAATGGTTCAGTTACTTACTAGTGAACGCATATGTACATATATATACAAATTAAATTTCTTTAGCAATACAGCCCAAATACCTAACCAAACAGCTGAACCGATTTCGATTATGAAAAAGTACTATTTTGGGAGGGTTTCCGCTGATTTCGGCGCACAGGTTATCAATTCGATTGCCGAATGCCAATACAGAAAAATCGTCAACATGTGAGTTCAGAAAGGCTTTGAAAAAGATAAAGAAATATGACACCATCCTTATTTATTCCTTCTTGGCTTAGATGTTGTGTAGTTCACCGTCCGCCGTTACATGGTAAGTAGGGGTGGTTTTACCACTATTTCAAACATCTTCGATAGTATGTTCAGTTACCCTTAATGGAATAAACTGTGTAGTCATAAGTTGAGTGAATAAGCTTCATTATTTCATATTTCCGCCAACTACCGTTATATGGGAGGTAGGCGTGGTTATTGTTCGATTGTGCACGTCGATTTTGCTTGTCGATAAGCAAAAAAATCTGAACTCACATGTGGTGTGAGTACATTTATCTATTTATATTTAAAATATATTTAATTCAATACGCAGATATGCTTCCGTTGGTGTTTTTAAATATCGCCGATAGAGGAAAATAGCATTTTGGGTAAGTGATTAGAGCTGATGGCAGAGTATTGTGTTGATGGCTGCTAGATCGGTGTTTTACTTTTCCATTCGAGAAAAATGTATTGCCGCTGAATTGCATAAAATGGAGTTAGTTAAATAGGCTAATGGCAATCTCTAAAATTTTCATCAGCCTACAATTTTCTACAATGTCGATTTTGTTTTCATTGTTGTTTAGGGGTTTCATTGTGGTAAACTTTCTGAACATTATGAATGTATGTAGTTGCATTTAATAGTTGTCATGAATATGCATGTATGCACATTAGGGTGGTCCAAAATAAGTAAAGTCGCAATTCTAATGCACTCACCCCTAGGAATGCTCTATATCGAAAAAATATATAACTATTTGTTTTTTACTTTTCATGTATTTTACGTGGGAAAAAATACTTTTGGAGGTTTTTTGTGGACCTATAACATATAGTTACTATGAAAAAATTGAATATAAAATACATGGAAAACTTTGATTGCTTTGAGCGATCGCTAAGTATTTTTTGATTTCAAAATAAAAAATAGCGGTATCATTTTTTTCGGTATAGAACAATCCTATTTTCAAGAATCCGGACGTTCCCAGTCGGAATTCAAAAAAGTTCAAATTTTGAATCACCCTAATGTACATATCTATATATTTCGCCATATTTGTTGAGTTGACCAATGTTGGTTTTGTACAAGGTTGTAAATTGTTATCGTTTTCCCTAAATTTTGTATGCAAACAGCATTTGTTGTCCTTTATCCGTTTGCGCTGCCAACTTTGTAGTAGGCATTGTTGGCAACTAAAGTCATCTACAGTCTAAAATAATATTGCAGCAAATTTTCAAATACCTAAAAAAAAAAAATGCCACAGCCAGCAGGATATCATGAACATACTTATGTGGAAGTGTGTGTGTGTGTGTGTGTGTTCTATTGGTTATCTTTCGCACGTGCTGAACGTTTGTACGATATGATAGCACCACAATTTGCCCTGCTTGTTAGGTTTCCCTTTATGCTTTTGTTATTACATTTCATTTGTGTATACATATTCTGCAGCTGTGCTGCTTGCCATTGTCCAAACGAATACTCGTATGAAATTAAAATTAAAGTTCAAAATCCATGCTTGAATGGTTTTGCATTGATATTGTCAACATATCAAAATGCTTTGCATTAAACAATTTTTGTGCTTAATATCAGTTTTTGATTAGAGCTTGCAATTGAAAACATTTTTGAATTACGAAAAAA
>NW_023458558.1:8568710-8652781 GCF_013731165.1 Rhagoletis pomonella
AAAATCCTGAGTTATATAATACTAAAATATTGTCCATGGAACTTCGGTTATGAAATTAAAAAAAAAATGTTTAGTACCGACTTTTATTTGCTATTTAAAAATTCATCAGATAAACATTATAGCTACAGTGACCATTTTTTAAAAATAAAAAAACAGTACAGCTTTACTGGAACCGTGTAATATTATACAACTAATTTTTAAGCAAAAAACAAAACCGACTTCAACTCCCATAAAAAAAAAAAATATATATATATATACTTCATGATCCAATGATCAGATCTAAACCAGAGGGGACTACCTCTGAGACACTGTCTTTCCGATGCAAAAAGAATTATCGAAATCGGTTGACATGGTCCAAAGTTATCATCATGAGAAAAAGAAGTCCCTTGAAATAAAGTACGGATGGTCACCGTAATTATAGCCCATAAGATAAAAGCAACACAGCAAGTAAGATCTTACGTAAAGAGGAACTTGTCTTCACCCATTCTGCATCGTTTTTGATGCTACAGAGTTTATTCTATACTTCGAAATCGCAAGTATGTGATTCAAAAAAAAAAAATAAAATTCTTAGCGTCCCTACGTCAAGTAAATTTTTCGACATTGCAACTTCTTCGATACCCGCCGCCCACAGGAAGAGGCACATCGAGCTTGCTTAGTATTGTTCTCTTGAAAGTTTCCGTAGCTTGCTCATCTTTGTAAGACATTATCGATACTGCCGTAGGGTTTGTCGAGAGAGGGCTCTGTTTTAAAATTACCTACCGAGCTAAAATTACTTAGCACCAGTTGGCAAGAGTTATCCTTTGCTCGGTCGCCAGGTTGGCATGGCATGATAGTGATGACAATGCTGGATCCTAAGAAAGAAAGCACTTCCCTACTTCAAATAGGCATATTTGCTGTCAATTTCGGTTTTGAAAAAACTGCAAGTAGCAAAGAAAAAACTGCATTTTGAACAAACAAACTGCAACCTTAAAAAACGAAAAGATTTTTGAAACATTAAGGTTTTTTAACTGTATGATTGGAATGCGCTGACACCTTTTTATTCAACAGAATAAACGCTGCACTACCATCGCCTCATTTTTACTTAAAAATTTGCTTCCAAACAACCGAAAGAGAAAACAGTTAGCGCCTGCCTAGAAAAGCTTAGACCGTATACTATCGGCTTAGGTGGCCTTGTTCTCAAGTCGCATTATTGCCATTCTTATTTTGATCATTATCGAGTTGTGTGTCGTTAGCTTCGTCCCTATACTACATTGGTATAGTTTGCCAATCAGAAGCATTGAGAAGTATTTCTTCCATATCCCAATTGTACTCTGCACTATGTTACTAAATAAGTTCCCATCTTCGGATCTGTTGTAGGAACCAGGTCCGATTACACAGGCCAACAAAATTTAAAAAATGTTTGCAGCACGTAAAGTGAACCCTGATTCCTATAGGATTTTTTACGTAGAGTCCGAATCTTAAATTAGAAATTTTAGATTGGCTCCAGTTTTTTAGATTCTTTTACTTAAATGTGCCAAAATACTCAACATCTATAATGGAATAGCGGGGTCTGGGTTATCATTTTGAACAAGATGTAAAAAAGTTAACCATTGCTCCTTTAGTACAAAAGGTAAAACTTTGACTTTTATAAACAAAAGTTACAAATACAATTTTAAAAAAATGTACACAGCGAGTATTTAGCTATAACCTGAAATTTTCTCAGTTATTCCAAAATATTTAAAGTAGAAATATTGGGAAATGTTCTACTTTTTTCTTAACTATGCATTTTAAAAATTTTAAAAAATCTTTAAGCTTTCTTTACATCTTATCAGAAATATTCAATCATTTACAGTTTTTTTCATTGCAACGGTTCGAAATAAGCTAATAATTCGGTTTTTGAAACCCTGAAGTCAAAAATATTATGATTGTGCGTGCAAAAATCTATAGAAATCAAATATTCAACTTAAGTATTGAAACTAAAATTAAAAAAGTACAATGCGGTATTTTTAACCCTTCATTTACCATGATGACCATGCACTCAAAAAGAGACTTCAAATATGCTCCTTAAATAGTACTATGAATATAGCATCAGACATTTTTCTACAAATTAATATTCCGCTGCCTTCAACCCGCTTTTACTATGGTACTGAAAGGGTTAATAATGGGTTAATGTTTCTCTGTGTATATGTGTATTATTATATTTATGGCCTTATTTATGTCTACTCATCTCTTCTTCTATGTTGTTCATAGCGGTATCGATTAACAAGCGTACGCAACTGCAAACTTTAAAGCAGTTTTTATTGAGTTTTTGATTTTTTTTTTTTTGGATTTATGCCACTCTTGCAGCAAATGAACGATATAAGCAATTTAGGAAAATATATATGTTAGTACGAATATTTATAGCTCCACAATCACTTGTAATGCCATGCTGGAAATCTTTTCGTTCATACGCACTTCATCTCAAAATTTATTTGTTCGCGCGAATCGCATAAATCTCAAGTGAGTTTGCACAATTGCATCTGTTTGTTAGTTCCCTAAAGCCAACAAACAAAAAAATACATTCTTTGAGTAAGTATTCCAGCAATGGAAATTTTGGATGAATACTTCTCTGTGTGCAACAAATTGAAATAAAATTGAAAATGCGAACATTCGAATATATACTTTGCAAACAGAGTTAGCTTGAGCTAAGTAAGTATGTATGTATATGTAAATTTGAGCCAGCTGCTTGTTGGCAGCGATTTCAATTGAGTTTGGATTTCACCTGTAAATCTTTAGTTGCATTTCTCTCCTTCATACAGTTAGTAAACTTATTTGCTTACGTTCGGCATGCAAATACATACATAAGTAGGTATATGTTTGCATATGCATATGTACATATGTATGTCAGCATTACTCGTATGCATGTGCGTGCATTAATGCTGTTATTGGTGCTTGTGTGCTCGCTGAGCTGGGTGTGCCAATTCTGCTCGATGCACAAGCTTGCTTACCTTTTCAATTTGCATACTTTTCGATTTAACTGACTTCTAGTGGATATTTTTTTCGGCTTGAATATTTGCATACTGAATAAAGAGTGGTCACATTTGATGGACGAAAATGATTGTAGATGCGAAAGTAATTCTTAATGTATTCTTTTGCTTTAATGTTTGTGTATAAATGTGCAGACATTTGCATATTTTTCTATGTCATTGGTTCTCTTTGCTTATTTTTTTTTGTGAGGAATGTTATCAATGCTTCACATAAAGTGCATTTTTAACCGACTTCAGAAAAAGGAGGAGGTTATCAATTCATCGGAGTATTTTAAAATATCGCTTTTCGAAACCATATTGCGAGTATGTATGCGAGAATGAATCCTGAAAAGGGAAGTTAGCAGGAAAGAAATTCACGAGTTGGCCTCACCGAGAAATAACACAGACGCAGGCTCCCTTGCCTAAATGTGAGTTACTCGTAGACAGATGGGCCAACTCTGGGCGAAAACCAGGACATGTGCTTGTGGAACCAAAACTTTTGTTACACTGCAGCCTAGGCAACTGGTTGTTTTTTTCGGGACTTTTTACTTTTTAGGGTATTTTATTTTTTCAGTATATTTCGGGATTCCTCGAAATTTCGAAATGCAACTGTTTAGGTTTTCGGGATACTTGGTGTTTATGGGACCATACGTGATTTAGGATATTTTCGGATTATCTTGTTTGTTTATTTTTTTTTGATACTTTGGGACATTCCGGTATTTTTCGGAGTTTTTCTGGAACTTGTTGGATTTTTCGGAACTTCTATGAACTTTTTGTGCTTTGGAAAGATAGGGTCTTTCGGAATATTCATTATACCTTTCATGACTTTTTTTTTATTTTTTCCGGAAGCTTCGTGTTTCCGAAATTTTTCTGAAACCTTTGTGATTTGTTGAAAAATTTTCTGAATTTTTTTGAGAACTTATTGGGGTAACCCATGCTTGATATGCTTGGGATTTGGGATCTTTTGGCATATTTTGCATACTTTTCAGGTTTTTGTCAGGACATTTCGGGGTTTTTAAAAACTTTTCGGGAACTTTTTGGATTCCTTGGAACTATTTGTATACATATATATGCATATATATATTTTAATTTTTCGATGCTTATTTGGAGTAATTGTGGTTTTGGGACCACACGGTGATTTTTCCGATACATTTTTGGGACTCCTCAGGATTTTTTTAACTCTCCAAGGTTTGCTGGTTAGTATTTTTTATTTTTCGTTTTTAAATTTTTAAAGTGATAGAGAGCTTTTTGCTTTCTTATGACTTTTCGGTATTTTTTAGGGCATTTCGTGCCTTATTGCACTCGGCATTATTTCGATATTTTCAGATATTTTTGGTAGGTGTTGGGATTTGTTGTGTTATTATTCTGGAGATTTTTCTGGAACTTCTGGAATATTTTCGGATTAATTTTCTCGGAAGTTTTTAAGGACTATTCTGAATATCTTCGAGTCTCATCGGGCTTTTATGAACTCTTCAAAGTTCTCGGGCGATTGTGTTTTATAATTTGGGATCTTTTGAAATGTTTCTAGATTTTTCAAGAGTTTCTTGGCCTTTTCCTATGAACTTTTGTATGATTTCATTATGCTTTTTTCACTTTTTGGGATGTTGTGTATAAGTTCTAACATTTGAGGGATTCGCAACGGTGTCGTAAGTGTCGTATTGTTGTATGTCGTAAACTTTAAAAGCTTAAATAAATGTTTAGGAAACCTGAAACCACAACCAACTATTTTTTAGCACTGCGAAAATTCATAATATGACTTTGATGGTACCTTGCGAACTCCCCATATATATTTTTTATGCGTTTAAAGTTGACGACACACAACAATACGACACTTACGACACCGTTGTGAATACCCCAATTGATTTTTATTAATGTTTTAAAAATAAAGAGTAAAAAACAACCGTGCTTTTTATCCTTGCCTTAGAAAATAAAAGAAAAATATAATCGGTATTTCTTGAAGTTGGAAATAATTTAAAAAGCCAAAAAAGAAAAAGAAAAGATTTGCACTTTATCACAACTGCATGCTCGGTCCGCTTTCTGTTTAAAATTAAATTGCTCCCGTTTTCAGTACTTGCTGCTAATATTTGAGCCATGAAAACATAAATCGAATAGTTCCTAGGACGCTAAATCTACTTGAGCGGGCGAATATTTCAACTAGATTTTCTCTTCAATTTTACCCTAAGATTGTTCTTACAACACATTCTAACATACGAGTAAGCACTATATGTACAAATACATATGTACATATATGACTTTACCTTGCTTTCGCACCTTCAAAAACATGATGTTGTTGTTGTTGTCATGAAAACTGTTGCCATTGTATCAAGTCAGCTTCAAAGACACCTTCATACATTAAATACTTTCACAAAAAGACTTTCTTGCCGGTTGTGTCTTTGTTGTTCGCATCCTTGAGCTTAGTTGACATTGTCGTTGTTGGCACTGTTGACTGATGACAAAATTGCATTTGGCTTTAGAGAAGTGGTTTCGCATATTCTGTCGCTTTGAAGCAGCTGTGTCTCATATTGTCTGTGCACAAATACTTCTACATTTGTATGTAGTATGTTTGTAGACCTTAACACTCCCTCATATGTATGGTGACCATATTGATGAGAGCCGAATACGAGACAAAAAATAATTTTGCAAATTTTTTCCACACTGTTTTCCCTGAAACAGTATCCTTATAGTAACTTCACAAATTTGTAGAATAATATTCTCCAGACTTTTACCTCGTAAAATTAAAAAAAAAAAAATCGTAAAATTTTAGTATAATAAAATCCAATTTTAAGTCGGAAAGGCTTACCACTAATTTTTGCAAATTTTTTTTTTGACAGTGTTACGCATTTTTTTCATACAAAGTTCGACCTTTTTTTTTTTGAAAGAGAAGCAAATGAGCAGCACTTTCCACTCGCACTTTATTATACTTAATTTTAATGAGTTACAAAACTGCAAACCGAATTTTTCCAAACATTCTAATTAAAATGTTTGAAATTTTTGCGACACATTGCAGAATTAATATTTACAGTTTTTTGCACAAAGTTGGAAATTTGGTATTGTATGGTTTTTGTTAGGAAAGAAGCTTTACTAACTAAACTAATGGAAAATAGCCAAGAACTACTAAAATATCGAGTCCTAATTTCTAATTTGGCCACTGTATGTATTCCTCGATTCATAGGCATGCCATTATATCGCTCTGTTAAGGCGTCGGAACACCGAATAGGGGACAAATTCAGGACATTAAAAGGAATGCAAAACATTTGGCGTCCCGTATAAAATAAATAAATTACCATGACAATGGGTCGAAAAAGAGGACTGTCCCGTATAATAAAGGACGGATGGTCACCGTACTCATATGCATTATTCACATTTACAGCATTCTAGCAGCGCCGCTCAATGTCATCTACTCGTTCCCTATCGCTATTATATTTTAAATTTTAACTGCACAGCCATCAATTCTAATTTTTGCTGCTGATTTATTTTTATGTAATATATGTAGGTACTTACATTAGACCGCACCAGAAAAAAAGTGTTCGCACTGCACCTTCAAAACTAAACTATTTTTGTTGGATCCTTAAGTATTATAAATATATTGATATTTAAGTCTTGATAAACTTGCCGTTTTCTTTTTTTTTGTTGCAAAGTTAATTGATGTCAAGCACCTACTCCGCTCTAGTACTTACCCACCTGATCTCATAGTTCTTTGATGTCAGTCAATTTAAGCTCTCGAAAAACTTCTAAAATCTATTTAAAATTCGAAATGTATTTATATATATATTTGAAATCGTATTGCAAAAATACTTTAAAGCCTATTTTGTTTGCTTGCAAGTGGTACGACGGTCTAATGCACATTCATATTTTCACACATAGGCATGCATATGTGTACATTTATGCAGGTGTCGTAAGATTTTTTGTTGCCTGCAAATCTTTCATATCTCCTAACTCATTTTGTGATAATTGAAAAGGACATGCAAATACATAACTGGTGCGTGTGTATGCTGCTCCCAATACCTGACGCCTTGGCGCTTGTCTGCCACTTTCTCTTTGCTATTCGCTGTGCCGGGTAAGTGAGCTGTACACAAGTGCAATTTCAAATATATATATTTTTTTTCCAAAGCTTTACCATTATTTTCGTGCAACATTTTCATTTATTTTCAATTCATTTCGTTCTATTTTCGAATGTCTTCTCTTCATTTTGCTTGCTTGAAAATAAGACAGCAGTTTCGAGGTCAAGTTGCAAAGTGCAAATGTTGCTTTCTAAAATATGATTTTTTTAAGCATCCATTTGTAGCTGTTTTTTTTGTTCTCCTTTTGCTTATCAAGTCGGCTTAAGTCTGTCGCTTTTGACGAATTTTCCTTCGTGATCTGTATATGTATGAATTTGGAGACATTGAAATTTGTGGATATGTGTGCGTGTTTGCACAAAATTTTGCATTACAAAATCTCTTAGCTTTCTTTCTCTACATCATACGCTTGAAATGATTATTTGAGTGCAAAATATGACAGATGAAGTGCGCAGTCAGGCATGATGGCAATGCATCATACGCTTTCACATACTATTTGTTGATTTTGATGTTCGAAAGGTGGGATAGCAAACAGTAAAGATGCTGCTGCTGGTACATACATACTCGTATTTTTGGGGCTTTAATGAAAAAAGCACAAAAAGGAATTATTAGATGCATTTACTGAATTTCTAGAAGGTATAGCTAATTACTCTTAAAAAAAATAAAAATTTTAGCTAAATGCATGTTTTAGATACATCTACCGCAAACTAAGTTATTCGTAAGAAAACAATTGTCTGAGATAATAAATTGGAAAAATGGAAATATTTGTAAAATATTTTTTAAATTTTTTTTCAAATTATTATTAACTTCTTTAGTAAAGAATTCCAATTATGTACGCTCACTTCATTATGTCTGCGTACACTCTTCTTTTTATAAATATTCACAATGATTTGCAATGCATAATTTTTTTTTATTATTTTTGTAGAAAAATGTGGTTCATGTTATACATAAAACCATATAAATCAAAGTTTTAAACTGTATATAAAATTAATGAAAATTTAACAAGTTTTCATCAAAATTTTAAACTTTTTACTCAGATTTCTGGTATTCAGTTTTATAGCCCATTCAATTTTGTTATAACTATGTACAGACTTGAAGTGGCTAAGAAAACGCGTTAATTTTTAATTTTTTTTCTGACGGCTCTAGGCCGTCTTCCATATAAAAAAAATTCACTTATACCTTGTATGGAGAAAAATGCTTAGAACCGTCAAAAAAAAAATATGTATATCACTTCAAATTTGTACGTTGCTATAAAGCAATAAAAGCTTTGTTTACATTTTTAGCATATAATTTCAAAATGCCTAATTTTGAGTTGTGTCACTTTGGAAGATCATGTGCGATATACTGTTTAACTATTTATTTTATAATTTTTAAATTTTTTTTTTTTTTAATACGTATTTATGGACTGATAACAATTAAATTTAACTTTTTTTTTGAGCCAAAAATAACAACAATTTACATACATACATATGTAGTAGAAGCTATAGCTGCTAGTTATTTCGGAAATCAGCACATCACCTCCTCATTAGATTTCTTCATCGAGTTCATTGAGATTTGAACTCGAAACTTCGGCGTTCAAAGCTAGTGGCCTTCCCACTGAGCTCGATCAGCCCTGGAAACTGTTGTTGATTTTTCCACTTTTTCATTTGGACAACCAAACTATTCGAAATATTTTCCTGAGTGAGATATTTTGTAGCCTGCAAAATCCTACCTGGAGTAATCAATCCTGTTGGTGCCAAGAATTCGTAGAAAGCCTTATATTTTTCCTCGAGTGTTTTTCCTCTTCTAAACGAAGAGATATAAAATAGTATCCAATTTTGAAATCAGCATACTTACAGGCTTATGTCTGTATGTTTATCTTCAATTACATGTGTAAACAAAAAATAAAAATAAAAAAATTTTGGTTTTTTGTCAATTTGCATTTACAAGTGTATGTTAGAATGTGCAGCTGTCAGCCCCTTTGTCTTGTTATTTTGGCAATTTGCAACTTTTCCCCTTTTTTTGATACCATCAGCAAATGCATCTTTTTGATGCTGCAGTAGCATTTTGAAAAATAGTGCCAGCTGTCGGTTAATGCAGAAATAGTCAATTTTATTTTTATATTTTTCCGCCCATTCCCACCCATATGATATATGTAGCAACAAGAAAGAAAGCAAGAAAAACCGTAAATAAAGAAAAATGTTGGTTGCTAGCCATGCCCTGCGAGTAGTGCACCATGTTAGGGGCTTTCCTTCGTCATTCGATATCATCTCTTCGTTTTCCCATTTTTCGCTTTTACAGCATTTTCTGCTGCTGACACTATTTTTCATGTATCAGCAATATTTTGCTGCCAACTTACAATATTTCAATGCTCTTTGCTATTTGCCTGTTCACAACACTAATCAATTTGGAAGTTTGGCATAGTACGGACAAAGTTTTTAATGGCTCAAAAACGTCATTTTGTGTTGAAAATTTCACTTTTTTGTTACTTTTGCTATTTTTAGGTTATATGGAAATACCAGGTACTCAATGTCAGTCTTTACCTATCTATCTGTCTATCAGGATTATGGAATGATTAGGAAATGAATCAAGAGAAGTTTCACTTACCGTGTGCGGACCAGGCGCCCTAATTTTTTTTTAATTTTTTTTTTGTATTGCGGATCTCAACCCTGCACGCCACCAGATCCTGATTACCTTTGATCCACTACACGTTTATAAAACGCTTCGCTTATTACAAGACAGACACCTGCTTGCAGCCTTACTTTCCAGTGTTAAAATTATACGAAAAATATACATACATACATACATACATATATACCACCCACGTAAAACGATTTCACACAAACAATCAAAATATTTGCGTATTTGTGTGCCCAAGGCATTTTCAGAAAGTGATTAATTTATATTTTGCACTTGTCAACAACTCACTTCCTACGTAAAATCGACGCATCAATCGACAGTATGACGTAGATTTATTGCAAATTAACCTTCACCTATTGCTTAAATATGACAACCATAAGAAAAAAGATAATTCATTTTTAAAATTTTCTTGTCACATGCAAAATAAAAAAAAAAAAATATTCATCAACTGCTTTTTGCCGATAATAAAATCTATAGCGGCAGTAAGGAAGACGAAAGGTATAGCAGCATAAGATGTTATAATTTATGATGAATTTAAAATGAGTCATGAAAAAGTCATAAATATTTAATGCACATATTTTGTTTGGTTTGAAAAGAGGTGGCTGAAAAGTGCGACCCAGAGATATCATTTTGGTGTATCGTCGTTTAAAGTACCAAACCGCGAATCTTCATTCTGCAAAACCGCATAACTGACATTTGCTGCCAAAACTTAGATTTGCATACAAAAGCTCCTTATCCATTCATGCTGAAATATACAAGCCAGAAATGCGACTGCTTTATAAAAAAGGGAACCAATTTAAAATATGCGTGTTTTTACTCTGTAGAAAATAATTTATGCAACCTCACATACGCGGTTTTGCATTTTGTTTATACGTGGTTTTGTACTTTAAACAACGGTACGTATATTTTGATATTCAGCTGTGCTCCATGCAATTTTCAACGCTCTTGGGTGCCTGGTAGCAGACTATTGTCAAGACTGCGTATTTTTCATAGAAAATACATATTGTAATTGTGTGTTGGTGATGAAATCATTAACGTTGATTGGTGGTGCTTTCAGAGAACATTATGAGCCATATAATAGCCCGCTTGCACATACATACATATGTACATATGTACATATACACTGTCGAGACAATCTCTTGTTCTTAACTGATGTGCTTCTAGAACATTTAGACGCACTACGGGTTCGCGATATATCTCTTTTGAATTCAAATAACTGACGAGCTAACTACGGCTATGTCCTAGGAAGTGGGAATTCTGCCCCGCTTTTCTATAGTTCAGAACCTGTTCAAAAATTGAAAGACGATAAAAAGTAACAGGATTTTTCCAAGCAGAGTCTTTATTAGAGCAACAGAAGCCAAAACAACAATTTTTAGAAAACTAATGCATAGAATTAAAAGCAAATTTCACCGATGTATTGCTAGAGGTCTAACTTAAAATATAGAAAAAAATGAGAGAGTTGCCACCTGATAGAGAATTTCAGTTTCAGTAAATGAATAAGGTAAACTAAATATTGCAGTATTGCTGTAAAAAGAAAGAGGTTTAAGAAGACTTACGATGAAAATATTTTTGTGGAAGGTTGCCACCTGTTTGAAAGTTTTAATTTAATTTAATTGATAAGATAAATTCACTATTGCAATATGGGTATCAAACTGAAGAGGTTTAGGAAAGTTTACTGTCAAAAAAATTTCTGTGGAGGGTTGCCACCAGTTTGAAAAATTTTATATAATTTAAATTTATAAAATAAACTAATTATTACAGTACGGGTATCAGACAATACAGAAATACTTTTAACGCGCAGGGAAGCACGCCGCGTATTTGCTAGTAAATATTTAATAAAATAAAATAAAAATAAATAAAAGCGCAAACAATTTAGATATCATATTTTATGGCTGGGTGTGCAGAGGTGCTTGCTGTTATTGGTTAGATTCCACAAGTTCCCAAGATGTTGAAATTTTTGTTTTATATTACTAAACTATGAAAAAGCGAAGTGCAGTATGAAAGTTTATTTTAAAGAAGAAAAGGTCAAACAACTATATATTTAAAGTAAACAAGCCCCCTGCTAAATCCCTTTTTCGATAGCTTCGAAGTAGTTCTCAAATCGACAGATGAGATCTAGTTCGTCCTGCAGCCCTCTTGGACTCAGCAGCCACTTTTCACCCTTAATTAGTGAAATAAGATAGTTTCTTAAAATTACTATCGGACTGGTTCGTTTTTGGCTATAAATATCTAGTACGGAACTAGAAATTTGATGCGCTTCACTGCATGGTATGTATGTATGTAAGTATGTATGAATATGTTGACACCAGAGCGAAGGCCAAGTGCTCCGCATTCTATGTAATTTTCCTATGACAAAATATTATCGATGCGCCGATGACTGTTCGCCTGCAGCTTTGGTTGAATATTTGTTTATTTATGTATGCCCATGTGTGAGTATAATGGAGTGCATTGAAATGCATAGAAATACATACATTTGTGTGTACGTACATTTGTATCCATGCGCGTACATTTGTATTGTGTGCTCGCCTTGTCCCACTAGACCACCTTGGTTGTGTGCTGTCTATCTCTGCGCTGAAGTGCTGGCAAGGTGTTGTTGCGCTCCACATCAAATCACATGTCGGTTAATGAATATTCATGTTGTGTGCACGCCAGCACCTCGCCTGCAATTACAGCGGCAATAGTGAGCAACTGTTGCCAATCGGCTGCTCCACCCTTTTTATCTGGCATACTCTGCTGTTAATGCCTGGCTTGCATTCTCTATATGGCTTTAGGTAGCTTCCCATTATGACCTGCAGTAATACCATGGAACAGCTATAAAAACGCTCAACGACAACTGTTAATGGCAAAGGACATGAGTAAATGTGAATGTGTGTGTGTGTGTGTTGGTGACATTATGTTTGCATTCTTGGTAATGGAGGTGATAATCGGTGAGGTTATCTTAATGACGATTGCCACCAAAATGGGTTTGCTCCGCACGCAATTTGCGGTAGGAAAATTAGTTGCAAATGCGCCTCGGTGCTTTGCATACAAATTGAATATAGGCGACCACAAATTGACGGAAATTCGGACTCTGTGAGTTGTTGCTAAATCACTATTTTCATGTTCAATTAAAAAATCCAACAAAGTGAATAAGTCATGCAAGTCTATTTAAACTAAAAGAAAAAGTATGCAGTTTAAATTGTATATTCCATTCTATAGTATCCGGTTAATGATTGAGACCTAAAATTGAATAGACCAAAAAAAAAATAATCAGTGGAGAGTTTAAGCGAACAGTTCAACAAGAAGCTCTTTAGATTTTAGAAATTTTTCAGAAAATCACACGACGCCTTAAAGCCACACTATTTTTTAATGAGAAGTAACGGCTAAATTGAATTTTACGGGATTCAAAGCAACCCACATATTTTTTATCAATTTAAAATGTTGAATGGTGTCTAACAACATTTAACCGTTATTTAATGCACACCCCTCCCCCGTTTTACGCGATACTCGTTAAGCAAATTTTCGAGCTTCTACAGTTTTTAGTTGGAAGTTAAAAAAAAATGCAATAACCCATATAAACCCAATAAATGAGCATTTTAAATTTACACGTAATCTGAATTTATGCATCTGGTAACATTTATGTACACCGAAACGATTCGGCATAAATCGTGTTTTACTCTCGAGTTTTTCGCGATTTTGTTTTCTCTTACGGATTTTTCAGGTCCAAAAACACATTTATTACTTAATTTTTGTTTTATATGAGTGGTTTATTTTTAATCACAAAATATCGGCTAAACTGTACCCATTTTGGGCTTCTTTTGCTTAAAATAATAAAAAGCAAGAGTTAACTAAAATTGCTGTTCTTTCCTTCTAAAACTCATTCTCGGTGCGTTCTCTGATCAACTGTAGAAATCTTTTAGTTTTAACCCACCGTTATTAGAGTAGGCATTAGGGTGGTTTAAACATGGCGATTCACGCTCGTACGACTTTTTCAATCAGATTCTGTAAAGGGTAATAAGAGCTGTCAATCTGAATCGCAACGGAAGCATATATGTATAGCAAAAGAACGATGCTGCGGCGTATGCAGATTTTATCGACGTTGTCGGTTTAGGCTCAGGAAGTCCGTACATACTCTCATTTCTACATAGGGCCCTTGGTATTTTTTTCAATCCTTGGTAGCGAACCCTAAGAAATTTTGAAATTTTCATGGAAGCCCTTATTTTGTACATAGAACATACAAAATTTAGTTTTTCATATGTTTAAGGACCACCCTAGTAGGCACATTGCATTAATTGCTTCTTACATTTTTGTATGCAGTCTGCAGCAGAGCAGGCGATCAATATACATATATAAACTATGCAGCCTTTTAGATATATTCTTCCCCTAGCTCAATACTCGTACATACAGAGGCGGGAAAATAAATATGGACGTGACATTTTAAAAAGGATTAGCTATTTTTCTTTTGCTTATTTAATATTTGTTATATTTTTATGAAAGCCTTGCTATCAAACAAAAACCATTTAAGTCCGAATTCCAAACTTTGTAAAAAGTTCGAAAATGTTTTATCAAAATGTTCAAAATTTTTAAACAGAATTTTTATAAAAATTCTGGTTTGCAAACTATCGACGACACCATCGTAATAGTCTGGTCACTTGAAATAACTATCGATAGTTTCAGTACTATCGCCATTATCGTTTCATTGATAGCGTATTCACTTTCCTAGCGCTTTTGACACTTGCACGTATTGGTTCAAAGAAAACAAAACTTGGCAGCATTATTTCATGAACGAACGAATAAAGATCACCCAGAACGGAGTGCGAGAAAAAAGAATTGTTTTTGCAGTGACTTAATTTTTTCGCCGCCATGTGAATGAAACGGAATGGTAAATGAAACAACCGATTAAAAAATGACGTTATCAACTATTATTTTTTTTTCTAAAATGTAATTACAAATACACGGTGGTTGCCGTGCTGGGTGATCTGTTTAGTTGGTTCATGACATTATTTCTAAAAGCGCCATTTTTTATTTTAAGCGTGGAAATAGCAGAGGTCAAAAGACTGTCAAATAGAGAAATTTCAGAAAGCAGTTGCATGAACAGTGGCACCTGCCTTTTCTGGGCAGCCAAAATAATCTAATCTCAAATCCTTTATCTTTAGTAGGCAAATAAAAAACTCAGACGTGCTGGATTTTGTACAGCAAAAATGCTCAGCACGATTTACTTTCTTAGAAATATACCAGTGGAACCATTTCAGAAATGAAGTCAAAATTTATTGAGATGTTTCCTTAACGTCCTGCTTTCTATCATGCTTGTCCGCAAAGGCTTAACTTTTCCAATTATGTTCTAATTGAATACTAAATACATGATAAGCACAATTGATTTTTAGCAAAAAAAAAAGCGTCTTCGATTCTCATTAAAAAAAAAAATATATATATATATATATATATTTCATGATCCAATGATCGGATCTAAACGAGATTAGTATGGAGTATATATGGTATATATATTCCGACGAACCGAAAACCTCCTCCTTTTTTGGAAGTCGGTTAAAAAGAAAGATTAGTCAGTCTTGACCGACCTCCGATTCTATGTAATTTTTGTTTGTATTCTCCTACACACTTATATACCATATACATATGTATGTATATATATCCCGCCTTAAAAACTACGTTTAATCACACAATCACAAATTAAAGCTTTTAAGAACACGCTGTAAGTCCATTTGGCAAGCACGAGGCATACGCCATCATATGCGGAATTGTATTTTGATCATAAACGCTGGTGAATAAGTGGGCCCACGGACCCGAAGCGAATACGGCCACATCATCACCGCCATGCGTCTCCGAGGAGAGAGGCAGTGTTGCAGGGAATCTATCGCGAGCTTTGCCGGTGATCAAAGTTGTTGGATCCAGACGCTCATGCTGATTGACATCATAAAATTTACTGTAGCTCGGACCATTCGCGTAACTCAAAGTCATGTACGGTTTGCTGTCGGAAGCCGTGTATGACGCAGCGCCGAAAATGTCATTGCCACGGTCCTAGTAGACGAGGCAAAAATTTATTAGAATATGTTACATAGAAAGTTCAAATTACCGAATATCCCGAGTAGCTCAACGTGTGTGAGTGATCGGCTGTCACCACAATCAGAGTGTCCTCTTCATTGGTCAACTCGCGCGCTGCTTGTATTGCCTTTGAGAACTCGACGGTTTCATCCATAGCAAGGCGCGCATAGGTGGCATGATGGCCGTGGTCAATGCGTCCACCCTCGATGAAAATAAAGTAACCTTGCTCATTACGACTCAGGAACTCTATCGACTTGCGCGTCATCTCTTCCAAGGTTGGTTGATTGCTGAGCTCGTCGGTCTCCAAGTGGTACAGCATGTGACTGTCTTCGAAAAGTCCCAGCAAGCGATCGACTTCACTGAAATTCAAGCTATTCAATTCACTCAGAGTCTCGACGTAGGCATTTTTGCTGTTCTGTTCCTGATAGTCGGCAATCAGATTGCGGCCATCGCTGCGCAATCCATTTGCATACAAATTTGAGTCCACAAACTCCCGCTTACCGCCACCCATAATCACCGAAAGCTTGCTGCCCACTTCGCCATGTATTAGTTGGTAAGCAATGTCCTCTATGTTGCTATCGGCGCCGCAGTCAGAGTCCACTTCACTGTCGTTCTCCCAGTTACGTTCAGCCACGTGTGCGTAAACGCCAGCAGGTGAGGCGTGTGTGATGCGTGTGGTGGTCACGACACCCGCCAACTTACCGGCATCTAGCGCCCATTTGGCTATGGAGTACACATGATTGGTGGCGTTGGCTGATTGCTGACAGTCGGTACGCTCTACACCAGCAACGCCAATGGTGCCGCCGAAAGCTTTAACGCCGCATAGGTATGCGGTGGCAGTGGATGCTGAGTCGGAAACAATTCTATTCACATTGAAAGTGCGCGAAAGTCCCGTGTAAGGAAACTTTTCAAAGGAGAGAAACTCTTCCTCACCGCCGAGTAAATTGCGAGCCGCAGAGTGCGTGGTGATGCCCATGCCATCGCCCAGGAACATTATCACATTTTTTGCGATATTCGTGTTGAGTGGTGTGCTGAGCTTTTCCTTGACAAACTGTTTGCCTTGGTCCAGCCAATACTCGGAGGTATCCTCGTCGGCCACTTTGGTTTGGTAAGCCACTCCGCTGCGTTTACTCGCGCCTGTGAATTCAGGATGCATGCGACTTTCCCGACAATCCTCATCGTCCTGCGCGCAGGCGGGTAGCGCTTGTACGACGGTCAGCAGTGTGCAGAAGACCGTGGCAAGGACTAAAGTGTGTCGCATATTCGACATGGTGCTCGGATTGTTAGTCAAAAAATAACTGGCGCATAAATTATCTGGAA
The DNA here is from genome assembly GCF_013731165.1 of Rhagoletis pomonella. NCBI lineage: Eukaryota > Metazoa > Arthropoda > Insecta > Diptera > Tephritidae > Rhagoletis > Rhagoletis pomonella. Next base: position 8,585,731 of record NW_023458558.1, read on the forward strand.
AGTACTTAAATAGTAGATACATATTTTCTTAAATTTTTTCGATAAAATTTTCACGTGAGGAACTTATGTATGGTTTGGGTAAATGGATAACTAATATATCCATACATACATATCGTCGTTTAAAGTACAAAACCGCGTATCGTCATTGTGCAAAACCGCGTAACTGCTGACATTTGCTGCCGAAAATTGTATTTGCTCCCACAAGCTCTTGGCTCAATCCTTATCCCTTCGTCCTGAAATATACTAGCCAGGTATGCGATTGCTTTGTAAAAGGGAACCATTTTGGAATATGAGTGTTTTTACTCTCTTGATACAGGTTTGCAATATCTTGATACGCGGTTTTGTACTTTAAACGACGATATGTACATACATAATTCGATTTGGCGATACCTAGCCCGTTTCCATAATTGCCCAATTGTTCTTAATTGCGACCTTAGCCATGTACCGAAAATGTTGTTCACGTGTTGTTCGAACGTTATCAGTCCGATACCCTAATAAAAAACAACAAATTCCAGCACGTTTTCGCATTAAATCATATAAAGCTTTAGATGGAAGTCAGTGTGTGTATTATATTGCTATCAGACACACCATAAAATATATGTATGCCCGTCGGCATGCACACTAGGGTGGTTCAAAAATGCGTTGTTCTATATCCAAAAAAATATTCCCCTGTTTTTTATTTCGAAATCCAAAAATATTTAAAGGTCGGTCAAGTCGCTCAAGCATTTCCATGTTTTTGTAAAGTTGTTCATGGAAATGGTAAAGAATTCTTGAAAATCTATACTTTTCGATCGGAAAGCTCTTCAGAAGACTTCCAGTAAGACACACAATTGTTCACTTTACCATTTTTTAATACTAAAGATTTTTTATGAACCTCCTTTGAATTTTTGAGGCTTTTGGGGTAAATAAAAAGTAATTCATATTAAAACATGGTTAAATAAACAATTGGATATAATTACTGGAAGTCTTCTGAAGAGAAGCAAAGTATTGATTTTCAAGAATTTTATACCATTTCCACGAAAAATTGTTTTTCCCCATATAAAATAGATCGGAAACTTTGAATGACCTCTAAAAATGAGAGAGAGCATTGATATTCCGACTTAACTTTGCTTTGTATCACCCTAATGTACATACCGACAGGTATTTAATAGCCAACTTTAATTGGGTTATTATCGATTTTAAAGCAATTTCTTTAACTTTCTGGTACATTCAGCATTTTGTAGTTATAATACAAAGGCAAATAAACTTAAGCATACATGCTTACATATGTACATATACGGGCACATATATATAAGTGCTTAAACACCTGTATCATAAATCTTTATATATATATTTATGCACACATATGTGTACGCTCATAGGTACAAATGTTCAATAAATCTGAGAGAGCTTAGATTGAATTTTGCTCTATCAAAAAAAAAAAAGCTGAAAGCCAAGAGATATCTACCTTTCTCTCTTTTAAAATTAGTTCTAGAAAAAATACCTTTTATGAATGAAATAATATAGTAACTAATACCATATGCGCGTCTTTAAAGCTCATACAAATTGTATTTTAATCTAGAATTGCGAAAATTTTCTACTATATCTGTAAGCAATCGTTTGGAGTTGGTGTTGTTGGAATGATCATTTCAGCTTCGGAGCCAAAGGGGCGAAATTTGATCGTTCTACTTATATTTAGATATCTTTTCCTTACCGTTCATTTTATGTCTATCAATATCTCTCTGATTATGATAATCGCATCATTATCGTGCTTCGTTATAGTTTTTTTTATTGTTATCGATATCCTTATCATAATCGTTTCCCGTTATGGCAATGGTTCATTATATTATTGTTAATGTTATCGTTGGCATTATACTTATCGTTATCGGCATTTATGGTTGTGTCGTAGCTATGGTTATCGTTTGGTTATGGTTACCGTCACGGTATGGTTTTCTAATGGTTATGGTTATAGTTTGGTTATGGTTGTGGTTATGGATATCGTTATGCTTAAAGGTAAGGCTATGGCTATGGTTATGGTTATGGTTATCGTTGTAGTTATGGTTATTATCATAGTTTGGTTATGGTTGCGGTTATGCTTACTTTTTTAAGGTTATAGTAGTTATGGCTATGGTTATGATGAGGATTCTGCTTACGGTTATGGTAGATTTTAAGGGTGTACATGCTATTGTCGTTAGCGTCGTCGTTATCGTTACATAAGGAAGAGTGAAATTAGGTTCATTAAGCTGGTGATTCGAACCCCTTTCTCTCGCTACCTCGCGTGCAATTTCGTTTCTCAAATTCCGAGGTGCCTTAATATTCAGCATAGGCTTGGAGATGATCATTCTTATAGAGAGGGTAATAATAGCTGATTAGCGGGCTAAAGGGCTTGAAACACAGTTGGCCATTATCCCATTGAAATGTTCTATGATCAAGGTAAGAGAAGGGCTGGACATCCCGCCAAACCATATTTATTTAATTTTGGTATCAGAAAGATCATATCTTTATATTTTGGTTGCATATATTATTAAATTAAATTTATAGTGCCCGCAAATAAAAAGCATTTCAACCGTTGTAGTCTAAAGTCGCCGACCTAAATAAACAAATGTAAAGTTTTCACGAAAGTTTTGCCTAATATTCCGTCATAGAAGAAGGTAATGAATCATCACTGATGATACAACCAGCCCAAGATCGCAGACCTCCGTTATATTCTAAAGCCAAATATAAAAGAATCCCACCCCCGTGACCGCAAGCAGTTTTATATAGTATGTCTATGTATATGCAACCCTGGGTCTGTTTGTTTGAAGTGTATTTTTGACGATGTCTATAATCTATAGCTTTCTATTTACTAAAATCTTGCAATCGATGGATCGTTACTTTTCTGAAAACTCTTTAATTTAATAAATTTTCCCTAAATATATTTCAAATAATTTATTTATTGTAAACAAGCAAGCTCTTTTATTTCACAACAAATATTGTTCTAACCAGCCTCAATACCGGCTTAAGTACAAACGGTTAAGCCGTCGGATAAGCACGAAGCATAAGCCATAATATGCGGAATAGTGTTTTGCTCGTACGCGCCAGTAAACAGGTGCGCCCAAGGACCCACGGCGAACACGGCTACATCATCACCGCCATGCGTCTCCGTGTCAAGTGGCGCTGTAGCGGGGAATACGTCGTAGATGTCGCCTGTTACAATGGTTGTCGGATCGCGACGTACCTTATTGTCAACATCGTAGAATTTCTCATAACTCGGCCCATTTGCATAGCTGAGGGTCATCAATGGCTTGCGATCGCCGGGTGTGGCGGGTGTGCGGCCAAAGATATCGTTACCACGGTACTGAATAAGTGAAAATATGTTGGATATTTAATTAATTTTAAACAATTAAAATATGTGAGCATATACATATATTTTTCAACTCACCGGATAGCCAGAGTAGCTGAATGCATGCGAATGATCGGCTGTGACCACAATCAAAGTGTCCTCCTCGTTGGTCAATTCGCGCGCGGCTTGAACGGCCTTTGAGAACTCGACGGTTTCATCCAGTGCAATGCGCGCCATATTGTCATGATGCGCCAAATCGATGCGTCCGCCTTCGATGAAAATAAAGTAGCCCTGCTCGTTGCGACTAAGGAACTCAATTGCCTTGCGCGTCATTTCCTCCAGTGTGGGCTGGCGTGAGCTCGCGTCAGTTTCTAGGTGATAAAGCAAGTGACTGTCAGCGAAAAGGCCCAGCACGCGGTCGACACTACTGAAATTTAAGCTGTTGAGTTCCGCAAGCGATTCTACGTATGCATTTTTGGCGCTTAGTTGCTCGTATTGATCAATTAGATTCTGACCATCGCTGCGTGTGCCATTCGCATAGATTTCACGATCCACAAAATGCCGCTTGCCACCGCCCATCATTAGCGACAACTTGCTGCCCACTTCGCCGTGTATTAACTGATAAGCTATATCGTTCACCTGACTGTTAGCGCCACAGGACTTCCCCACCTCAGTGTCATCTTCCCAATCGCGATCCGCAATGTGCGCATAGACGCCTGCTGGCGAAGCGTGCGTTATCCTTGTGGTCGTCACAACACCAGCCGACTTACCGGCGTCCATGGCCCACTTGGCAATTGAGTAAACGTGCGTGGTGGTATCCAGCATGGCTTCACAATCTTCACGTTCTACCTGAGCACTCACACCAATTGTTCCCTCCATAGCTTTGACGCCGCACAAGTAGGCGGTGGCGGTGTTTGCTGAATCGGGCACAATACGATCGACGGCATAGGTCTTCGATAGACCCGTGTAAGGGAATTTTTCGAAAGAGAAGTACTTTTCCTCACCACCGAGCAGATTGCGTGCGGCCGAGTGCGTGGTGACGCCCATGCCATCGCCTAAGAACAAAATCACATTCTTGGCCTTGTTAGTGTTTAGTTTCTCAGCAAACTTGGACTTGATGAATTCTTTGCCCTGATTGCGCCAATAGTCGTTGGTGTCATCGCCATCGATTTTACGTCCAGTCACACGACCTGCGGGTGCAGAAGGCAGGTCCGGATGCATTTGGCTTTCGCAGCAGTCTTCGTCGTCCCGTGCGCAAGGCGGCAGCGCCTGTACGGCGACAAGAATACAAGCCAAAGTGGCGTAGAAGCATGTGCGCTTTGTATGAGACATCGTCGTATGCAATGGTTTGAGTCAAAAGTCAACTGAAGTGAAATGGTAGAAGTTGGATTTAGGTAATATGAAGTGGAATTTTGGTTGTGTAGTGAAAATGATAAAAATATTTATTAAGGCGCTTGAGTAGTTTTACAGCAACGATTAGATTAGCGATGCAGCGCTAAGTCTTGCTAAGATTTCTTACATTATATCGGCGTGGTTGTGACTGATATGAAATATATTCGGTGTTCGCTCTGGCAGCAAATATAAACACGCCGTTTGTTTACTGGAAAAAACGTCATAATCCAAGGTAAAAAATTTGCAAACAAATAAAAATATGCATAACCATGTCTGAAAATGTTGGCTTTTAAGTAAAGAATTGGCCTTTCTTTTTCTTATCTCTAACGAAAAAAAGTATTTCTCTCAACAAAGAAAGGAGCCTAATTAAGGTTTCTGCAGTTATGAAGTTCTCCAATTTAACGCCGATATGTATGTAGAAGCTTTCTGTTTATCATATAAAGTTTATTTAGTGCATTTCTGTGTGTATGTATGTATATCCTTTACAAAGGCTTACTCTATCAGTATTTATAACCTCTGCTCTTTATCGCTGTTATTTATGGCGCATTTGTGGCCACACAATTTTTTTTTGTTAATTAACTGCGATGGTTAGTTTTTATTGAATGTACATATACATATGTATGTATGTGTAAATACTTTAGTATGATTTAAATTTGATTTTTAATCGTTTGCTGAACGGTGCGGCTCGTATAAGGTTTTAGACAGGCGGCATATCTATAAAAAAAAAAAATAAAACGCTAATGCACATCTGGAGAACTATTTCTTTTATTTGACACAGCGCATTTATTATAATTTTTCACACAGCTGGCAACCCCCCTTCGAAAAAAATACAACCTTATTCATTTGACACCCCAGTTTTTAAAATTGTATGAACCGTGAAAATGTGATGCCACTAACAACAAATCTTTCACGCAACATATTTATGTAGGTAGTAATTTTTAATTGGTGGCAAGCCTACTTAAAATAGGTTAAGTGGTACTTAATTTTTTAGTCCACCGAATGGTCTTATAATTTTTCAAATTCAAAAATTAATTTATTATTGAACATCTGGAGCCTAATCCCTTTCATTTGACACTTAATTTTTGGTAATCCAACGAATAGCCTACATCTTATAACTTTTCGCACAGGTGGCAGCCCTACAGAAATTTTAAGTACTAAAGGGAGGCTGCCGCCGCATTATTTGTTTGGTAGCCTTAAGTATTTACTAACTTAGTTAAGAACTAAAACTATTAGAAATAATCTGTCATTAATGTGTTTTCTTTTTTTTCCACAGAAATATGTTAGCGAATTGTCAACAGTGCGAGATTGCGCCACCGAGTGTGTTGAGAAAGGTAAGTGCACGCTTATTTGTTTTTAATTTTTTACTATTTACTAACATAAATACACACATACATACATACGTGCATATGTATATGCAAACAACTTCAGTAAATCTATTGAACTTCCATTCCACTATTTTTCTTTCTCTGCATTTTCTTATTTACAGAAATCTGGGAGACGCAAACCTACTGCTGCAATACGGATGGCTGCAATGGGTCCACCAATTTGCAAGCTTCCAAACCGCTGCTCTTATTACCGTTAATATATTGCGTGTACAAATCGCTGGTGGTTGCTTTCAGGGAGCAGCGGCACTAAGTTCATGCAACATGCGGCTGAAGCAAGCAAAACGAGTTCTCGTAATTATATAATTACTAACAAAATAATGGAAATGTAAGATAATTGAGTGCAATAAGGTTAAAAACAAATTTGAAAAATTTTAATTATTTTTCGTAAGTTTTGTAAATTTTATTTAATGCAAATTTAAATTTTTTGATGATTCTTTAATAAGCTGAATGTTTATTAATTTATACATATACATAATTACTTTTCAACTCGTATTATAAAATAGTTTCATTTCCAGCATTTTTTTTTTTTGATTATATTTCCTAAGCAAAAGAGAAGTTCAATAAAATCGCAACGCTTTGCATTATTCCTCGTTCAAATTCGTACTTTTTAATAGTCTTCCCAAAAGTTTGAGTAGCAAATATATTAACAAACGAACATTTACACATGCAAGAAAAATAAGAAAAATAGCAAAAATTTGAATATACATAAAGAAATGAAAAATATATACATACATACCACACAACTTATATATATATATTACCTAAATCCGAATGTTGAAAATCTTACGATTGCGATAACAAAAAAGCATATTAGAACAAATTCTAAATATAATAATGCAAAAAATATATATACATACATACTTACATATATGTAATTGTACTGTATACATATGTACATACATATATGTATGTAATTACAAGTGTATATAAAGCATTTTCAGCTCAAACATCTTCGTACTAACTAGAAAGAATTGAAAAATTTTAGCAAATAAATAACACCTTGACGCAGGATAAATAGTTGCTATTTATTGGAAAACGAGCAAGCAAGTAAGAACAGTTATTTGAAGCTGCTTATATATATGTAGATAACTTCAAACGACAACAAATAAAACAAGTACATACTTATTAGAATTATCTTTTTTTTCAACAATATTACCATCCAAAGCTCAAAGGAACTTAAAGTTCGGCTGGCTAATTAGCTAAGCTGAGCAATACGGCTAGAAATTTGTTTAGATATTTACTAATATTTTCATGAAAAAAAACTATACCATACAATATTTTTTTTGCATAAAGCTCTACAAATAAAAAAAAATATTCAGTAAAATTTCTCGCTAAGACATATTGCGCAAGCAATCGCGTCGCCGAGTTATAATTTGGGGCTGGCTGGGGCGATTGCTTTCAGGCAATATGGAAATGTAAACTTTCCACATTTTAGTTCTTGATTTTTTTTTTTTTAACTTGCATTTGACATTTCTCTGTACAGCTTTTTTAATACATACATATTTACAATATGATTAATTTGTATACTAAAACACTAAATAAGAATATTCTAAAATCGCGCGCGCAATTTATAAACAAACATCGTAAGAGTCCGTAAGATTTTCTAAATTCAACATCTCGCAAATATCGCATTCTATTAGATAACATGAATTCGCATAGTACACTCGAGCATTCACATTATTTACTAAATATAACTTAAGTGGATAATATAGATTTTCAGCAAAGAATAGAAAATAAAAGCAAGCCAATTTGTAAGCTAAAACAAAATTGAGAAAAAAGTAATATTTTAGGCGAAAATTATGAGATTTAAAGTTATAATAATATAGAATACGCAACGAACTACAACTAAATCTCTGATAAATTAGACAGTTTTCAGTTTTATGCTCTAATTAGAACCAGAGCTGGCGGAGGCGGTGAGAGAGGGGTGAGCAACCTAAAACGGCAAGGTTTTGTGAGAACCACAATTTTATCTGAGATAATTGATACTCCACGAGGTCTGACACTAAGGTGTAAGTTGCTTACTGACCAGCGCGTATCATGTGTTGCCAGAGCTATTTAACTTCGAAATAATTACTTCAAAAATATTTTCGGTCAAATTGAGAGATGCCATAAAATTATTTCGACATCAAGCGTCTGATTGACTGATCTAATAGAAAAACAAGTAAAAAAGTCTAAGTTCGGGCGGAGCCGAACATTAAATACCCGGCGCAAGTATACATTTTTTTAAGTTTTCCACCTTTCCGAAAGATACCGCTACATGATAAGCCGGGGTGTATACATTTTAAGTAAATTAGCGTCCTTAAATTTCGAAATATTGAAATTTCAAGCATTTCTGAAATTTACCGTTATACGAAAAGCGGCCGTAATTTTAGACCGATTTCAACAATTTTTAACGGTTTGCTTTTATGTGGCAAGCAAATAACGTATTTCTTGGTAAAGAGTTGTTGCAACCATCAATTTTGAATAAATTAGCTTCAATATTTACTGATTTATCGAAGATTTTGTATTTCTCGAAATTACCGTTATATGGGATGTGGGCGTGGTTATTGTCCGATTTTAAAAATTTTCGGCCATTTGGTATGCTGTTCCAGGACCAACAACTGTGCCAAGTTTGGAAGAAATTGGTGTAGAGGTTACCAAGATATACACATGTAACCATAAGTGGGCGTGGCTACGCCCATTTGCCAAACTTTTTTAATATTCTTATTTTTCGTCTAAAACTCATTGCAAATGTCAATTTTGAATACATTATCTTCAGTGGTTACTAAAATATCGGAGTTTTCGTATTTCTGAAAATTACCGTTATATGGGAGGTAGGCGTGGTTATTGTCCGATTTTTTAAATTTTCGGCCATTTAGTATGCTGTACCATGGCCAACAACTGTGCCAAGCTTGGAAGAAATTGGTGCAGCGGTTACCAAGATATACACAAGTAACCATAAGTTGGCGGGGCTACGCCCATTTTCCAAAAATTTATAATATTCATGTTTTCCGTCTGAAACTCATTGTAAGTATCAATTTTGAGTGAATTATCTTCAGTAGTTACTAAAATATCGCAGTTTTCGTATTTCTAAAAATTACCGTTATATGGGAGGTAGGCGTGGTTATTGTCCGATTTCGCCCATTTTCAATACCGTCCGTCCTACGCCCAAAAGAAGTTCACGTACCAAGTTTCGTTAAGATATCTAAATTTTTACTCGAGTTATCGTGTGCACAGACGGACGGACGGACGGACAGACAGTCACCGCTTAATCGATTTCTCTTTTCATTCTGATCATTTATGTATACATTTGTCTATATCTATCTCGATTCGTTTTGCCTGTTACAAACAACCGTTATGTGAACAAAATTAATATACCCTTGTGCACAAGTGCGCTCGGGTATAAAAAAACCTTTCTCATATTGAACCAAGAGCTTTCAGGTACGCGAATTTTTCGTCCTTTCTTTTCAACGTATTGCAAAACTTCTACCCTCATAGCAATAATATATATGTGTTTGATACCGAAAAGTGTTTGACTATTGGTCTGACGATTGATTAGATGAGCGGCAGCTGGTTGCGATGTTCGATGGGGTCGAGTTGAGAAAAAAACCCTAAAAAGATACAGAATGAGGTCGATAAGGCCATGCGAAGACAAGTAGTCGCTGGGTGGAACAGTTTAACTACGGTCCTGTGAAATTCCAACGAAGACACATATACGCTCACATAGCCAAGCCCGGCTTTGATCAGTTGAGCTATTATTCGTTGACAGTGGTGTTAGTTGAGTTGATTTGAGAGGTGAGGTGAAGATTTCGCAGGTGCAGTTCTTCGTCCGCTATAAGGATATTGTTAAATGTCGACCATTATCTATCTATGCAGTGGTAGTTTTATAAAATTTCTAAACATTGACTTACCACCTGGGCGGAGAGTTGATTTAATTTTTGTTGGCAGATGTTTTTTTTTTTGAGTTGCCATTTGGTAAGGTATGAAATTTCAAAGAGGCTGCGCTCACTTGTAGGTGAGCTCAAATGATAAGTGAAGTACCGGAGTAAAATGACGGCAAGTATCTTCATTTTCTTGCTGTTAGTATATATTCAAATCTGTGACCAAGACATGTTCTGGCATTTTTTGAAATAACAGCTCTTTACATGTAAATGTCTTCAAATTATGTAAGCTAACTCTCTCTCGCTACGAAGCTAGGAAACTGTACAAGAAATTCTAAATTATTGTTTAAATAAATTTTAAATGAATAAATAAAATAACTAAATTAACCATTAGTGTTACCAGAATTGCAAAAACAATTGAAAAGAGAATGATTGAGCAAGAAAAAATCTAAGAAAAATGCGAATACGAATAATTATGAAACAATTTGTAAAAAAGAAAAACAAAAATTCACACATAGCAAAATAGATGAACGCGAAAAGTTATAGGAAAAGAAAAATTAAAGAAAAAAAATATATATAAATGCATAAATAAAATTTAAAGCAAATCTCACTTCAAGTGCATCTACACATTTTCACATACTAAAATTAAAATTCCAACAAAAAAATAAAATAAAAAATAAATACAAGCACACTCTTTTTTTTAATAGATAATACATAAATTTAAGGCTTCAAAGATTCTTTATAAAATAATTAAAACAAATACAATTGAGATAATTGAATGGTAGGCGAAATTACTTGATAAGAAAACAAATACAAGATATTGAAAAAGCACACTCAATTGTAAAATTACAAAAAGAAATAAAGCATCGAATCATCAACGTATAGAAAACTAAAAATATAGCAGCCACGCGCATCACCACACACAGAAATAAATATAATTAGTTCCTTGCAAAAACAAAAAAAATAAATAAATAAATAAAAAATGAGCAGAAAGCACACATAAAAATGGGGATCGAAAAAAATGTATCGTTGTTAACAATTTAACAGTAATGGCAACAATAAGAAAAAGCAAGCAAACAATAAGCTAACCGTAAGCAGTAATTAAGCATAAATGAATTTTTTGGATTCTTACTTCCAGTTTTTCTTTTTTTAATTCACTTATACCAAAGCCATAGCTAAATGGGTTCACATACATATACATAAGTATATGGAGTTTTTTTTTTAATTTCAACCAAATTACGGTTATTGATATTTTAACATAAAAGCAAGCTATGTCCTATAAAAAATATTTGTTATTATTTACTTGGATGTGAAATAGCAAATTTTATAAATTTTTTATGTGATTAAATCCGGCAAAAATACAAAAGCTTTTAACAAGCCAAAAAAATGCCCACACACAAATATTGTCTCTGATAAAATTTTTATCACCCAATAAAAATGACATTTAGTAGGCAAAAACCTGTGGCCTGTGGAGAAGGGCCGTTATGAAATTAAGCTGCTCTCTTTTTCAATACTCAATCAAGCCTACACCCGAAACATTGCAACCATAAACCAACACTCACGCATTGGAAAATAGTAATAAAAAAAAAAATGAAATAAACAATAGCAAAACAAAATAAAAATCGCTCCCACAGCCAGATCGCTCCTCATAGCGCAACCTCTGTTATACAAAAAAGTAAAGAAAGCAAATATGAAAGCAAATGAAATTTCGCAGTAAAATCTGCAATGTGAAAACGAACCAAAATTAATTGTGATGTACCGACATTTAGTAGACACATTAACAAAATTAAATTAAATTAATTCAATTCAATTTAATTCAACTAGAAAAACAAACTGGTAAAGTGCTTACTGTAAATGTGTTTTTTGCTATACCAACACAATGAAATAAACAAAAAAAAAAAAATAGTTTAACTACTAAAACGAGAGAGTTTAATATAAATTACAAAAAAACAACTTTAATTAAATATTTTATTACTATGGCGTGCAAAGCTTCACGCAACTATATACATACATACATACGTACCTACGTATTTACGTACATACATATATCTTCAATTACATATTACTTATTATGTATTATAATTATTATTATTATATTATACGGCATTGTTATATTTGTATTTAATTAATATTGCATATGCGTGTATTATCAGCGGATGCTATGTATTTAATTATGTAATTCTAATGTGTACATAAATCAATGCAAGCACATATTTACATACATGCATATGAGTACATACTCAATGTACAATAAAAACGGCAAAATTAATAAAACATTTCCTTTTCCGACATTATTGAAAAAAAAAAACAACTACCTACATTTGTATAAAAATGTGTGTGTTGGCGGCATAAACGGATAATTAACAGTGAATGAATAGTAAATGTCGAAAACAATTGAACCCTTTTTCATTGGAGGAAATAAATGCTCCAAAAATCAGCAGTAAACAACAATAACTGCATATAATAAAAACATACATACATTAATATACATATTATACATATATAAAATAAAGCCACTATGTGCGTGAAAATAGAAGTCATCTACACAGTAATAATTGCAGTTAATAAGTTTGCAGAATACAAACAAAAATACTCTCTAGACTACAGTTACGAATGAAAAAGTAATAAAAATAAAAATAAACAAATAACATTCATGCATATACTATTGTACACACACACACACACACCCATTCGCAAAACTGGACTATAAACTAACTGTAATAAATTCATGTAAAATGTTTAATTTAAATTTTAGTAAAATAAACTTCAATAAAAACGAAAACAAAAGAAGGCACATCATTTTTTTCAGTGAACGATCAACAGAAAAGGTAAGAAGCAGGGTGGGAAAATGAAATTTTCAAATTGTACCTGATTTACGGAAAAAAATTGTATGTAAAACCAGATAAATGTACCTCAAGATGAATACATATCGATGTATGGCTTTGTGTTGCACTATAGGAAATGAAAGGAATCGATTCTTGTCTTCAGAATTGACTTTCAGGTGTTTGTTTCTTAAAGTCGATAAACCTCTCTCTAATAAGTAATCTCTAATAGTCGGCTTTATGGCTTAAATTGAGTACCTACCTTTATTAATTAATGTGGGATTGGGATTAAAGACCAGACGTGATGGAGTATATGAAACTGTTCCAACAATTGTCCTTATCCTTGGAACCAATTAAACACAACCCTTCATGATACTACCAATAAAATACAACCCTGCATGTTTAAACATTTTTGACGAAACGCCTAGTTTAAGCCGTCACGAAGCATTGCAATATCCCAATGAAATAATTGAATTACCAGCCGAGAGCCGATGGAAATACAGCCTGTTTGAATCACGTCGAAATTTTATGGATTAAAAAATGTTAGAAAAATTTGTTTTTTCCGTACGGTTGTCCAACTAAAAAAAAATATATTTATTTCAGGTTCTACTGCACTAATCGAAATACTTCTTTCGCAAAAGACTAGTGATGATTTTAATGTCATTAGGGCGGTACGTTAGGGTGGTAGCAACTGAGATCTGGTGGGTAAGTACCACAATGGAGCACACGAGGTCAATGAGATTCTGTAGGGGAAAAATACTGGTGCATCACACTTTAAAATCCGACTATAAATGCCGAAGATATGAAGAAAAATGTAATTGGGTGACTACTAGGGTTGTCCAAAAAAAAAATTATTTTTTTTTCTAAATGCTTTACAGAAATACTTCATATGAAGTGGTGTACGGCGAAATTTTTTTTTTCCATACGGTCTAATGTACATACTTAGCAAGCAAATTAAAAGCTCTCAAAAGATGATTTTGATACAATAAATAAACGCAATGGCTATGGGTTAACACACTTTAGATTAACTGCTGATATACAAAGTCCAGCTGACAACTGTAGTAATATAGCCACTACTGTTATGATTTTTATTTTTATTTTATAGCCTCTTTACTTGATGTTATTGACTGCAAACAAATAACGGGTGCTTGTAAATCATGCAACTATTTTAGTATCAAAACATTCATTTATTGAACTGATAATAATTAATCTATTGAGTGACAAGTGAATTGCTAGTACAAGTTTTTGTAGATATTTTTTTGGATTACAAATACATAGTTATGTATGTACATATGTGTATTAGGGTACCCAGCGAAAACTGCCTTTTGTTTTGGAAATTTCAAGACCCTACTCTTAATTTTATTCGTTTTTATGAGAAGTCTTATTGCATATTTTTATAAATTTTTTAAAGGTCATTTAGAGGACGCCACCTTAGAGGTTAGAAAAAAGACTTTGTAGATTTGGTGGTTGAAAAATATAAAAAAATTGTTTTCCCCCTAATATATAACATATGGGAAACTTACAACGCTTTGAGCGACCTTTAAATATTTTTTGATTGGAAAAATGCTAGGGGGTAAGAGTATTAAAAATACGACTTTAGTTTATTTGGACCACACCTAAATACTATATACTTGAGCAGTAATACATGTTTTCACAGCTGCGCGCTGTGAATTTAATTTGAGAGTTTTCTTTTACAAGTGACTTTAGATTAGACGAGCGGTGCATGTGTATATATATATACATAATACCAATCGATAGAATTTGCTTTTTGTTTCAGAGATACATACATAGGTGAAAGCTTGGCCAATCTATATCCTTCTTATCCAGATCGAGATTTTTTGATTTCTTTAAAATAATCTGTATCAATAGGGATATTTACATACTTTAGCACCAATTATTTCTATAAATTTCTAAGTGTTCGTCTCGGCGAGGAGATGGTCGATATCGGTTTTTGAAAATGCTGAATGAAAGTAAATAACTTTTTTGTCGGGATTTTTTTTTATGCGGACCTAAGTGTACTCATTTTACTCAACTTCGGCGTAAAAAAATGCATAACTTAAAATTATTGTGGAGTGCACCTACATATATGCACTATACTTAAAGGGTGAACACACCAAAACTGCGACACTTAGAAATTACTACCAGAAACAAACTAGAAGGCTTTGAAATTATTTTTTTTGTATTATATAACTGGGAAGTTTAGATGTTATTAAAATGTTAAAATATTAGTTATTATTTGCTCCATATGCAAGTGATCGGTATTTTCATCGCACACGCGCCATCATGTTCTGCACGACTGCATCATCGACTTCACGCAATGCGCACAACTACTTTGTTTTGCACTCTTCAATATTTTTCACTGTTTCACCTGTTTTCTTTAAGATTCCTTTGAAAATTGACCAATATTCCCCAATAGGACGTAGCTCTGGGCTATTGGGTGGATTGCAGTCGTGAGGTACAAAATTGATGTTATTTGCATTATACCACGGCAATGTGTCCTTGGCATAGTGGCAGGTTGCCATGTCCGCCTAGAATGGTGGCCTACTCCTTATCTGTTGATAAATGACTGAAGACGCCTTTTGAGGCGATAAACTTGATCATTCATTGTCCCGGATGGGGAAAAAGGGCTGCTCTTACGGCCACAGGAACAAATAGCTTGCCAAACCATGTCGTTTTTTGGAAATTTGGAATTCATTTTCAGCTTACAACTTTCAGGGGCATCTTGATGACTTACAGCAGTATAAAAATCTTGACCTGCGATATATTTTGAATTTTTAAAGCAGTAGGTTTCATACAACTTCCGACTGCGGGATTTCGCTGTAACATTCTACTTTGCGCCTCGGTCTGGTGCTGTTTGAGCTGTAGAACATCTCAATGAAGCTTTCCGCTTTACCTTTTGTACCAAAAACTGCGATCTCCGTACGGATTTGTTAACATAACGCGACAAAACCTTCGGATCTCACGAAAACGCACTGAGGATCTTCCGAGCGCTGTTTTTATCACTTTGACCATGCTAACCCCCGCTCCCTGGTTTTCTCGTAACTGCCAGGCCTTATTTCTACCGATTAAAACCCTGCAAACTGTCGAATAGTGCAATCTTTAATTTTTAGCAATTTTACGTGTAGTTAAGGCCGGATCATTTATAAACTCGTGCAAATCAAATTCAAATGAAATTTCTTCTACGTCCAACTAAGGTCACGGTCAGCTTATGGTATTTGAATTTCAAAATATTGAATTCGTTTTGGGTAAGTTATAAACTTCCCAAAGTGTCGCAGTTTTGGTGTGTTCACCCTTTAAATATTGCGCAATACTCAGAGCAACCATTATGATTTTTCCCGATTTTTTTTGAGATGGCATATTTTCAAAAACTAATTTTTTTGTCAAAAAAAGTGTATATGAAAAATTTTTCAAGAAAAAAAAATTTTAATATTTCTTTTCATAGAGAATTTTGATGTATGTATGTATGTGTGATTTTTTTTTAAGTTTTTCCTCGCCCCGTTCTCGAGATATTAGGAAAACTATTAAATCGATTTGTTTTTGTTTTTGCGCTGTTAAGTTTTTAAAAATGTATTAATCAATCTCATGTTTCATATTTATTTATTATTTATGTTTATACATCAACCCTAAAAATTTGAAACAACTCAAACACATGAAGTGGGGGTTCACACAAAACATGGAACATATACATTTATACGATATTCATAGGTTTTTTCCCCATAATATAAATGTTGAAGTGTTTTGATTATTTTGTGCTCCCCATCTACATTGCATCTATATATAAATTCATAAACGCTTTTGTGAGTATGAAATTAAATTTTCTATCGTATTTTAATTCCACGAAAACTGCTATGCTTATGAAGTAATTGGCTAACATTTAGTATGAAATCAAATTGTAGTCGTATGAACTGGAAAAATATAGAAATCGAGCTACACAAATCTGGTTGGGAATTCAAACTAAATGTTGTTGATGGCTTGTTTGCTAATATTGTTGCTGCAATTGACGTCAGCAATGGCATATATGAAAACGCTTATTTGCACACAATTATGCATGCATTTATGTATGTATGTATGTATGTATGCACACACATTTGTTTCCTATTTGCTGGTATTAAGGCTGTTTTGCATTTTTCAACACCGATGCAGCAGCAACAATGAATGCTGTTATTGCTGATGTTTTGCATTGTTAACACGCTGCTCAATGTCGGTTGTTGCTTTTGCTGCTGTTCGCTAACACATCACGCAAGAGAGCGCACCCTGCACGCTGTTGCTGTTTATTGCAGTGTTGTTGCATTTGATGGAGGGCTGCTTTAACGTTTTTAAATGCATGATCCGGATAATCCGCGTGCATCTCATTGTGGACCTAAGCGTGGGAAGTTGCAATATGGCGGGCGGATTTGAAGTTTTAAAGTTTTAGTGAGTTCGATTAAAGCTTGACTTGAAAGTTTAACGGTAAAAATGGTGTATATGTACTGCTTTCGCATATCTACAGGTGAACAAAAAACACATACCTTCACCAGCACACAACAATACAAGGGAAGGTAATTAGCCACTAATTTAAGTTGCTTGTTGGCGCAAAGCCTGAAAGTATGCTCGAAAAATTGTGGCAGGTTAAGTAAAGAGCAACACTTGGCTAAGTAGTTTCTTCACTGAGACACAACCTTCATTTTCACCTGCATCTATGTATGTACGTACGTATCCCCACCCTTAAAGCCACAAACACTAAGGAACTCACCACCAAAGCTAGGTAAGTAACTAATGGCCACGTTAAATGCCAAATTAGCCTCGAGAGGCCCCAGCGAAGAGGCAAATCCAAAGCTAAAACCAGAGCTAACTAAAAAGAAAAGCAAATGAGAAAAAAAATACTTAGTTGACTATATAAGTGCTCGCAATGTTGGTTTGCGGGAACGAGAATAGACATAGCTGCAATTGCAGGGATGCCACAAAAGGACAGAAAAACGCCAGAATAGCGAAAAAATGCTATGCTAGAAAATTGCGAAGGATTTAAGTAAGCAAATGATGTGGAGGAACTTTGAAGTGTTGTTAATGATGTCTCAAGAGTATTCTCTATCTCTTTGTAGTGTTGGTTGGTTTTGGCATTTGCTAACTGTCCACAAAAAAGGTTGAAAAACAACAAAACTGTGTGGAAAATAAAGAAAACTAGCGCAATTTTCGTATTTCTTTATTATTTGCGTGTCAGAATATTGTGTTTTTATGAACTGCAGAAGAAGGTCAAAGTGAAAATGAAAAGAACAATTCCAAAAAATGAAAAGAAGGACATTTCCAATTTCACTGTTGCGCAAAGCGCCAAAGGAGCTTTGTAGTAGCTATTGTTCTTATAACCAGAATATAGGCATTTTGAAGTCTAAAGATCGACTCGCTGGCTGGCGTCCAAACGGGAAGACAGAAACAATGCAAATTATTTTAAACAGCGCCAGTGAAGAGTAAAAGATTGAACGAGTATAAAAACGAACCATAATCTCCGAAGAAACCAAAATTTTCATTTGAGCTGCTGTTAATCGGCAAACTTCTCGACAATCGACAATGTATTCAGGTGGCAAATCAGTGGCAATGCGCATGGACTGTGTAGTGTTGCAAAGTGGATTCTGGGACCCTAGAAGGAAAATTCGTGTGGACCCATAAGTCCTTCAAGTTTGGTAAGGATAGGTTTAAGTGGTTGCCCAATACCGAGACAAAGTTGAATCATAAGTATCAATACTTTGTGATCCCTTGGTCGTTGTTCGCCAAAGAAGACCCCTTGACAGCTTCCTGACATCGCTCGGCATAGTTTTTGCTCAGTGCTCATGTAGTCCGTATGTAGTTTCAGTAGTTCTTCTCTATCCCTTTTTTTGCCAACTCAACTACAAGAAAATGGAGCATAAAAAGTTAGGATAAGCTCAAACTGAATTATTGCACTGATGAAGTGAGCTCAAGTTGACTAGAAAAAATTCCTCTACCAGCTTTCAGCAAAACGTGAGCGTATGAAAAACTCTGATATCGTAGAAGAGAAGCGCAGCTTCCTTTATGTCAGCCATATACGTAATACATCTATATATTCTCAATGTGTAAAAATTTCGATATCAAAACGAGACAGTCTAGTACCGTTTTTTTGTGTATTTATTGTGCACGTGTTTATTTATAAACGAAAAAATTCGAGCAACTGTCAAATCACACCAGTGGCGGATTTATTTTATAGTGAAGCGGCCCATGCGTTATTTAATAAAGGGCCTAGGTGTAATTAAAAAAAAATATTAAACAACTTTGTAAATAGAAATATAACTGAAGAGCTTGTAATAGCTTTGTTTTCCTATTAAATGAGTTCTTCACAAATTTAAGACCTCGATTCGCGTGTCTTGGCGTTGGTAGAAATGGGGTATTTCCGAAACATAACGCGGCTCTACAAACCGCTGAAAGGTAGACTACACACATCTATTCATCGCTGCTTCATATAAAGAAAATATTAAAATTAAAGACAAAATTTAACCACAATTCTAAAGCGCTATAGTAAAAATTGTGTCCGCCATTAAAACGCTTATGACTTTTTATGTAATTTTCGAAATAATTTACTGTATAGGAGATAGATATGGTATAGAATTTTTGAAGATCAATATTTTTCGATCGGAAAAGCCTGGTTCTCTTCAGGAGACTTTAAATAATAATACCCAATTGTTTATTTAACCATTTTTTAAACTAACGATTTTTCGGGGTTTTTGTGGGTTTTTGCCGGACCTATAAATTATAGTTGCGATGAAAAAGATGGTTAAATAAATCAATGTTGTGTGTTGTTAGGCGCACCTGCTATTGTATTGGAGATTTTTGGCGATCAAAACTAGCGATAGCAAATGTTGTAATCCGGCTGCTGGTATCCATTTTAGTATAACACTGGCTTACAGGAATAATGTTCTATGGATGCCTCTATCCAATTCCTATGTAGAATTGCTTGGTGATTCCGAAAATCGAGTTTTTTTTATATATGGATATGCTTTCGAGATATTTGCAATTCATATATTCTCTACCTGTAGAGAAATAATCGGTAGAGAAGAGTTACAGAAACGAGCCTCAGAGCAAATGTGAGAGTCCCTTCTTTACGGGCTACAAGGCTCTATCGCACTCTACTCCGAGGTTTTTATGCCTGAGAAAGTGGCAGATGAGCCCTGTAAGATTTATTTCAACGATGAGCTAATATTTGAGTTGCAGTTGGACGGAATAGTGGAGAGACTGTCTAGCTGAAATCATTGGAGGAAAATTAAAAGCACTTTCCAAGCTTTAGGACTAACTCCAGCCTGATGACCTTTCAAGCCAGTCACAAGCATGGCACCTCCACAGCTGCGCCGGCCGACCTGTCTCGGTGACTTAAAGCGATTGGACGAACTTATCGCTCAAGCCAGGCGACAATTACGTAGTAGGTCGAAGAGGAGAGAGCGACCTTCGTGCTTAAACCATTCACAGTCAACCATTGTATTTCATTTAAGATAATTAATTATAAGATATCAAATGCCAATGTGTCTCATTAACATATCGACCCAATCAACCAACAAGAATACTACAAATATGTAGTATGAAGGTCAAAGCAAAAATTCAAGCGCAAATACAGTGCGAGAAGCCTGAGTGGCTTGGCTGGAAATCCTCCCAAAATTTTAATTACAAAAATGTACTTTATGTCGCATTGTGCGCCAAAAATTGAGGGTGGAGAAAAGGCAAAAATGTATGGGGACAAGCACAGTAAGGGGTGTGTACTCATTGAAAATCAGCAACGTTTTAATAAAAGTCCAACGAAAATCACTTCTGACATGCGCTCATTTTTCACATTCAACAGCTCAACAGCTCAACTGCTCAGCAGCTCAACGCTCCTCAGCAACGCCTTTAACACAAAATTGCTGCTATACAAGTTGAAAAGGAAGAAGAAGAATAGCAAAAATCAAAGAAAAACGAACAAGTGATAACACTTGAGCAGGCTTCAAGGATAATGCAGAGCAATGAGATATTTTCCCATTGTTAATGGTAAATTGAAAAAGGAAAACTATAATAAAAGAGAGCAATATTGCCTTTAGGATAAATGGGGGTAAACAAAGAAAGTATGTACTGGCCCGCAGCAGAAGCCTCTTCAAGAACGAACGAAAACGAAGGGAAGATGAAATGCACAATGCAAATGTTAAGCGGCAAAACAAGTAAAGTAATAAATTAAATTAAAAAAACGCTGACACAATCGCGCGCACAGGTAATGATGCTAAGAGACAAGAACAAGCCCACAGCAAAGCGACAGTGAATTTAGAGGAGATACTACAGGGATGGGCTGTTATTGCGCAAGCAAAAATAAAACAGCGCAACGGAGAGGATAGGGCAGCCAAGCCAAAGGCTTGTAAGTCCAATAATAGGCGCTAAAGGCACATACATACATACATATACAGGAGTATGTATGTATGTATGTATGTATATATGCGCACACGGTAGCCATTACATGAACACCGAAATCCCTTGTGCAGGGGATTAAGAGCCAAGCTGCAGTGTTTCGCTGGGTTTTGTAAACAGATCACGAGCCAGCGAATGCTGATGGATAGCAGCGCAAACTTTTGTGATTAACTGAGTTGTGCCGAAAGTGTTGAGCTCAAAAGTAAATGGTAAGCTCACCGTTTTTGTGTAACCGCATGAAATGTATAAATACCCTGTCGGGAGCTTCGTAGTCGACTACCAAAATAACCAATTTTAGGCCCACTTATTACGGCTAACTTTTAATTGGTTTCAAAGTCAGGCAGGATTCAGCCGAAGCAAAATGTATGTATGTTAAATTGGTTTCACAATTTTCACTTTCAACAAAAAAAACTTGTGTTCAAAAAGAAAAAGTAAAAAAACAATTAGTAGTTAGCTTAAAACAAACAAACTTTTTTTGCGACATCATCATGTAAAAGTAGTAAGTTGAAAGCAAAGTAAAGTGGCGAGTCGTAGTTCCACCTACTTAGTTTAAAAATGGTGGACTTATGCTGCATTTGTAGTTAGTTGAGTTCCCTACAGGGTATGTACTACATATGTATGTATGTATGTATGTATGTATGTATGTAGGGAAGGGATATTTTAGCAGGTTTTGGCTATTTTTCTTTGTTAAAAAATGTTAATTTTTCTTATTAAAATTTTTATGAAAATATGGTTTACTATATAAAAAAAAGCCTTGTTTAGTATGCAAATCAAAATTTCAAACTTTTTAGAACATTTATAGAAATTATATTCACCATTTTTTATTGAATTTAAGGCCGTTTTTTTCAATGAAACCTATTGTGGAAAAATTAACAATAATTTATAATTTTTCATAATAGTTTTCATTACCTCAAGCACAATAAAATTGTTAAACATATTTGTTAAAAGGCCATAAATAACAAAAATCATTTATAAAAATTTTACGAATTTTAACAAACGTTGACCAAAATTTTAAATTTTTTAATTAGAAAATTTTTTTTTTTTAACTTGCACTTGAATACTCAGGAAATCCCTTTTTTGATGAAACTTAGTAGACTTTTCCTTCTTTTTTATTGCTAAATTAAAGCTTTACCTATTTTTAGAAGTCTTTTTTTTTTTTGGTCGTGATTTCTAACTAACAGTAAGTGTTACTGTAGAGAAAATATGTACGATAAAACCGGTTTTTTCGATTTCATGCAAACCGGTTTTTTCGATATCATGCAAACCGGGTTTTTCTATTGTAGGTGTCACTGAAAAATGTAGAAAGGCGACGCATAGGTTCAGCCAAAAAGAAAGCGTTTTCGAAATAGGCTTGCAAAAATACCTTGAACTCAGGAGTGTATGGGGAACTTTTTTGTTTTGGTTTGCTTGTAAGGTGGTAGAGTCTAATGTACTTACCTACATAAGTAGATAAGTACAAAAATAAAAGCACAAATCATGGTAAAGTGGCGGCGATTTGCATGTGGCATGCGATGATAACCCTCGTGCAACTGCCACATAGAAAGTTAGTCAGTGGAACAATGAAGTGACTGAGTGTGCTCGTGAAGGGCGATGGCGAGTGTTGAGCGGAGACATGACACTCAATCAAACATTTGTAAGCGAATTGTCAGCGACAGAAGTCGTATTTTATTGCGAACATTATGCGCACATGAAAGCATGTACATTTTTATGTTGCTATAAATGCTATTCTCATGTAATACGCCATTTTGTGGTGCGAAGATAAAAGGTGTGAAATGATGATACTTTTTGAAGCTGCTGCAAATGTCACGGGCTTTAAAGGGGCAGAAGACAATACATCTTCTAATGGCGACATACATTGTAAGTTTATTAAAATTTACCAAAAAGCAAGAAAATGAGTGTGTAATAAAAAAGTCTTTTAATTTTGTAATAAATACTTTTGTATGCAGAGCGGTTTCATATTTTTAAAATCTTCTGGTGGTAGAGTATACTTTGAGGTGTAAACTATTTGGTGAAGATGTCCTCTTAGCCTGCAGTGTCCAGCGATGATGCTTCTAGTGATTCTAAGCTTATATTTGGGGAGGTTAATTAGATGTTTGAATCGGTTTGGATTATACACATCGATGTTGTTGAGTTCAGGGAGGTGTTGAGGTTCCTAAAGCCCTTAAAGACTAAGGCTTATTTGACTGTCGCTGAGGTTTAGGATTTACAGGACAGGACACTGATTTATGGCGTTTACTTCCGCATAAAAGATGCTCAGGAATTTGCCCATAGACACGGATATCCTCATCCTGGGACTATACAAGTCTTCTGGTGTTTTGGAGCCATCGAGCTGGTGCTTAGAGCTGGATATTAACTAGCCTGTCATTTTATGCACAATTTCAAACCAATAGAATACATACACACACCTATCGATTATTAGACAAACTAGATATGTGACGCACATAAGTTTCACTTCTACAGTGTCGTCTAGGCGCACTTACTTTTTATTAAATTACGGTCGTGAACAAGTCGATACCTTATAAAATCGATATTTCTTGTGCGAACTATGCATTTATTTCTTTAACGAAAAATTTTTAGTTAACAAATTTCTTTTTTTTGCAATTAACTTGATCCATATTTTTCAGACTTCAAAGAGCTTCCAAGCTCTTTCAAATAATTTTTTTTTATTTATATATGCAACAATTACCTTATCTCAGTTTGTTCTTTAGTTGTTAATAAAGAATGTGTAAACTCGACTTGGGACTGTATTTAGCAAGGGTTGAAAATGCTATCGAAAGTCCTTATGCCAACGAAAATAAATTTACGAACATTGCAAAATGGTGATTTAAGTGATATTAAATTAGTAGCGCTGTAGAAGCTCGTAAAACATTGCACACCTTATTAAAATCTTCACAGTAAGAAGATTAAATTGTTTACTTCACATGCTCACCAAACAACCCATATGTCGCTATCAGTAAGTATATATATAAGTGCATTTATAGATGCACTAGTTAAATGAAAAAAAAAGAAAAAATAAATACAAATCGCTGCCACTCAACTGCAGAACTATTTCCATAGCCTCATTCGTCATTTACGATTTACCACCAAATTTCTCAACAAGTCAGACGACAAGTTTGCGAATGTGTATAAATAAGTAAAAGCAATTTTTAATGCCTGTCAACTAATGACAATGGCACACACACAAAAATACACTTAAAAGGACGTAACAAACAAAGGCGGTCTGTAAATAAAGCAACAAAGAAAGCTGAAGAGTAAAAGGCGGGCGAGGGAAATACTGCAGGGATTAGAGCAAACAAAAAGCAGGCGAGTATAACAGGAAAAATGAAAGAAAGAGCGCAGAAAGACAGTTATTATAAGATAACGGCAGGCAAAGTGTTGTCGCACTCGAATTTGCATAAGTAAAAATCACACTCATCATGGTCATTATCACACTCAGCTGCAGGCGCTGATATACGAGTACATACATATTTATGTAGTACATTGCGCATACGCTACGTCCACATTTATATATGTATGTACATATGTACTCACATGCTTGCACATTTGCGAAAATCCTTAATTTTGTCAGCTTTTTGCTGCTTGCAATGCAGCTAGCTATTATTTTAATCCTGCCAAGTCCTTGCTTTTCAACTATTTTACATCTACGTACGTATGTATGTACATATGTGAGTACATAAATGCATGTGTATGCAACTTCTAGTGACCACTATGCCAAAGGCAAGGCCGGGAATGCGTGCGAACTTACACGCTCACACATGCGAGCTACATGCGTCTGTGTGCGACAGTGGGATTAGTAGCAATTCGCATTATGTCATTTGAGGCTTTACTATAAACAACAACAAATGCAATGTGAACAACAACGACATGCGGTAAACTTTTGCATTTTGTCTACTGACGAAATAGTTCTTTATAATCTATCCAAATAGCTTTGCACATACGTGTGTGTGTGTGTGTGTGTGTAGTATGCCGTGTATGGATGCTCAAAAGTTAGTATCTTTATAAATATCACTTTCGCCTTTAAAGTGAAACTGTAGTGTGTATTTATATGGACACATATACGTACATATGTATGTAAGTATGTATGTTTGTTGGGGAATGTGGCCACCTAATTGTGATGCATGCAAGGCATCATTTGCGGTTTAGTTTTGTGTTTTGTATGTGCGTAGCATATTTTGGTAAAATGACAACCGCATCCACACGGTATGGCATACACTTCAAGGACGTTCTATTTTTGAGTTCCACCTTTCACTACAACCCCGCAAACATATTCTGAGCGTTCAGAATATATGAGTCCGAAAGGTGTCCTAGGTAGGTAAGAAATATGAGTTTCAAAAACAAAAAATTTTTTACTCTTATATGAATCTTTTAGGATTCATATATGAGCCAAGTTATGAGCCAGCACCTTGTGCCAATATAAAAACAATAAACATTTGAAATTTATATCTAAACTTGTTTATACAGAAATTGAAAATAAATAGAAAACAAAAAATGAACAAAATTTAGCTTCAGCTGCAGCTATTGAATGCATGTTGGAATGTGTATATGCATGTAAGTATGTATGTATGTTATTTGCAAAGACTTTTTGCGGAATGCCTTTGCAAATATAGTGAGTTGAATAAGACTCAAAGAGCAACCTAAAATAAGAGTCCGAATGTAGCAATTTATGAGGCCGATAAGGGTCTCAAAAAGAGTCATATATGAGGCCAAAACTTGTTTTAAAAGAGTCCAAAATGAGCCGTATATGAGGCCAATAAGAGTCCAATATGACTCATATTGAGGCTCATTTGATGTATGAATTTAAGCTCATATAAGTCGACATTCGTAGGAAGGGAAACACACTCATATCGGACTCTTAAATGAGCTCATTATGAGCGTAATTGCTCCGAAATAGGACTCCTTAAAGACTCGTTTATGACTCCAAATGTTTGCTGGGAAACGTACACTCACACATATACAGATGGTAGTAATCAAGTGTTCCATGTAGGAAAGCTCTGACTTGGATACCTGTGAAATAATTCTATGATTTTTGTTTAGAACTTCAACGCAACTGTGTGCAATGATATTATCCAATCAATTTTTTACACTAATGTACTATGTATGTAGATTGGTTTCAAAGACAATTCTTGTTTTAACAGACTTACACATAATAAAATTTCGCAAGCAATTATTTTTTGGAAATTTTAGTCTGCATGGTACTCATGTCAAATATTATTCGTGAATTGAAATTGGGTTTTAGCGCAATCGCTTATAATCTTCTACTTGCTTAAAATTTTAAACCTCTAACTGCCGTTTTAACGAGCTTCCATCTCTTTAAGATAAAGGCCTAAAATACCCATTAAGATATTAGTTATTGGTCTTTGAAGGCCTGAATTACAGGAGGGTTTTTGGTACGAATTTGAAAAAATTTTTTCGATCCGAGAAATATTTAGTTCAGATTTCATACAAAAATCCTCAGAAAAAAAATTTGTTTGAAATGCATTTAATTGTTTATTTATTTGTTTCAGATAAAAATACATTGCTAAAAATTTCAACGCAATCAGAGAAGAGAAAATTTAGCACCCATAAAAAAATTTTCGTTTTTGAGCAAGAACTTTAAAATTTTGTATGATAATATCCAGGGCAGAAATAAATAAGCAAGAGAAAATAAATTTTTAGCGCTTAGAAAAGCACTAAATCATTGGTAACTATGCTTGCAAATATGCTTCAAAAATAATAAAAAACTTAGGTACAGTTGAATATTTGTTTTTTTTTTTTAATTCCATTTTTTTCGAGGAGCTCTGATCAAATAAAAAAAAATATAGAAAAATGTTTTTTTCTTAACAGGGTCGCCCTCGGCGGGCAATGGCAAACGGCCGAGTGGATTCTTGCCATCAAAAACAGCTTTTCATAAAAATGCAATCGCCGTTCGGAGTCGGCGTAAAATTCTAGGTCCCTCCGCTTTGTGTGACAACATCAAGGCGCACGCCACAAGTCGTAGGAGAAGCCCGGCCAAACACTAACATACTGTGTAAGCGCCGATCTATTATATTATAAGTTTATAACTGACAGTAACTGGCACTCCTAGTATATTTTAATTGCGTACGACTGCATAGACGATTTATCTACAAGAGCATGCAAAACTTCTCCGCAGGGTCCAGATATGTATGTTTTCTCGTATATTCATATGTAAGACTAATATCTTTGCTTTGCCAGATATGATGGATAATATTCGTTGCTGCGGTTGTGTAGAAAAAGAACTTTTATTTAACCCTGCAAAAAATGCGACTAATCTGGGATGACTCCGGAAGCAATCGCAAAGCAACATTCGACTAATACCACTTTTGATCCTTTATATGGAATGAAACGTTCGCTTTTGTTCGAACTTGTGCTAAGAAGAGACTAATTGTTCCCATTTATACCCGAACGGGTATAAAAAGCGACTAGTCCATTTTAAAAAATAAAAATTTGCGCCGGCTGCGATTCGAACCGGGGTTCACAGTTTTGTTAAGCGAATACTCTTTCTCTCTCTGTGCCAACGCCGCACATAAAATTTCATAGAGTAAGTGCGTAGATATCATTAAATCGTTAATAGTACCCGTTAGAGATGAGTCGGGGTCTAATTGATCTCCAATAATACCCGATTGAGAGTAATCTCAGTATACTCTCTTGAGAGTTTAGTCTCACAATTTTTTGCAGGGAAATTACAGTGCACACACACACATACTACTCATACAGTATCAGCAAACTCATAACTTTGGTTTATTGCCAACTTGCATACGCTTTAAGTCCTCTATCAAAGAATATGCATATACATATATATGTAAGTATGTGCAATACATTTCTTTAATGCAGTATTTTTGGCGTCAGCAAAGAAAATTGATTGCAGTTGTGATATATATATTTTTTTCTAAATTGGAATATGTAAAAGTTGCTTTCTGAGTTACTGCTGCTGACACTAAACACTTAAGTAAATACGTGCGATTAAAATTGAATTGATATGCAAGTCGCAGTAGTTGATAACTTGGGTTGACATTTTGAGTGATAAATTACTAAAAAAATATGCAGTGTGGCAAACTTTGGCAAACACGTCAATAGTCAAGAAAATTACTTTGTGGTGATATGTTGAAGGGCAGAAAAGCTTTTAGTTCGAAAGTCAAGAAAAACTAGTGTCATTATTCAAAAACGTTTGTTTTTTAAATCTGATTAAAGAAAATAATTAGGGGATTCCCTTAAACGCGAAGAGCAGAAAACTCGAAAACCTCGAAAGTTTTCGAGGCTGTTTTTGGGAATGCACCTTTTTTCAGCCTCGTAAACAATGGAGAAATTCCGAAGTTTGACAGCTCATTCAGAGTTTTTTGTATAATACATCGCATCAGCTGAAATAAATACATATAAAATCAGCATTGAAAATGCCACGAAAAAGTGAAAAATGTAAATTGTATGAATTTATTGATCAAAACGCAGTCAACAATTATAAAGGCAACACTGAAACTTACGAACGACTTTTCGAGGCTTTTTTCGCGACTAATTTGCCTCGAAAGTTTTCGAGGCACGCGAAAATCGCCACTCATACAATTTTTGACAGTTGTTTTTCGAGGCTGGAAAAGTTTCGAGGTTTCGTGGTTTTCGAGCCACTTTCGAGCTTAAGGGAATCCCCTAAATATAAATTGTGCCAGGATTACAGTATTTTTAAAATGCAGCATCTTATCTATGAACTACTTTAAACGAGCGATTCTTGTGTATAAGTACACTAGGCGACAAATGGAAGTGTACACTTGGTACTAATATTATATTCACAATTATAGAATTAAGACTAAAATATTGACGATATTTTGGTTTGTCAACAATATTTTTTCAAACGTTTTTTCATTTGGTTTCACTGAATTTATTACACCGTGCGACAAAACTCCAAAAATTTCTAAACACCAGAAAAAAACCTACATATATGTTCACAAACCAAGAGGCCAAATATAGTTAAAAACGCACTTATAGTTTTTTCTCTGGCGTCAGAATTTTCTTTTAAAGGACTTGCAAATTTCAAAGATGTGATTAATTCCATGAAATACTTAAAAAATTCAATGAAGAATAACAATCTGAGTACAAAGTTAAAGAGAAAATTCTGCATTTAAAAAAAAATTAAAATTAGGTTTTCAGTACTTATTCGTCCTTAGGCACCAAAATAATTTACCTTTTTCAATTCTAGAGAACTTTTTATTTTATTTAATACGCATATTGTTAATTTAAATTTCAATAAACTTTTTAAATAAATTTTTTTAATTAATCATATCTTTGAAATTTTAAATCATTCCAAGGATTCCAAGGGAAAAAATAAAAAAACAAGAAATTTGTTGGAACCTAGTTACGCGAGTATATTGATATTCTGGTGTGTAAAATTTTCATAACCACTTCAAAAATAGTTTCAGGATCATTTCGTACTTGTGTCGAACTACCCCGAAATTATTCTCGAACAAGTCCTGAAATGGTTCCGAAATGGTCTTTTACTAGTCACAAAATGGATCTGAAACAGTTTTAAACTACTCCCGAAATGGTCCTAGTCTAGTCGTAAATCAGCCCGGAATGGTCGTGAAATAACACTGAACTATCAGAAATGATTTTCTGTTAGAAGAAGGGCCAACGCAAATTATAACCATACCGAGAGCTAAGATGTTTGCAAATCAAACCAGTATTAGGTCCTAAGTTAAAAACCACTGTTGATACACACATATCGAGCCCTAACCGCCAAAATAACGTAAGCGACATTTTTTTCAAAATTTTCTTTTTGATGCAGAAATGTATCTAGATGCACGAGGAATATTTCTACATCAAAAAGAAAATTTTGAAAAAAATGTCGCTTACGTTATTTTGGCGGTTAGGGCTCGATATGTATATTCGCGTCTCATATTGAAAAAAAAAATATTTACATATATCAGTTTCATTTTAATATATTGAGGCCAAGTTGTTTTGTTCGTTATTTATTTGTACGCTCACAAAATCTTATAGAACTTTGATTGCCTATTAAGAACAATAGTTGCCTTAAGGTAATCACAATTCCATTAAATATGCGCATTAATCTGTTACTACCATGCACGGATATTATACAATACAAACAAATCTAGCAATAATTCGCTTCCAATATTTATATCAGTTGAGTGAAAGATAAGACGTGGCGAGAATTCCCCAAGCGCATTTACAAAATTACATTAATTTTTATTATATTTAAAAGGATATTGCGGTTAAATGCGATCACCAAGCGCACAAGGGGGAATTATTCAAGTATATAACGTGCGCTTTATTTTATCAGGAAAACCAGTTGACAACTCCCACTTGCTTACGTAGGTATAGTGAGGTGCAAAAGTGTGGCATGGTTATTTTTGTTAAATATTTGCTGCGTTCTTGAAGTAAAAAAATATTAGTATTTTGTTTTTTTTTTATAAAACTTTTGCTCAGGCTTTAATCAAACCCATATTAATTGCCATACAGAGCTAAAAAAAATGCAACAAATTTTCAATAAAATTTTGAAATTTTTAATCGGAATTTTTATTTATTTATTTTATTTTATTAAAAATCAATGGAATTTCTCATCTCGTTAAAACTTGCACATTATTATAATAAAATTTAGCAGGCTAAAAAACTGCATACCCAACATTTTAATAAAAATTTGGAGTAAAAAATTAAATCTTTCATGAAAATTATTTCAATTATTTTGAGCCTTGTATAAAAATTAAATGTTTGGTTTATATGGTTTTCGTTGAAGCATAAACTATATTTTTATTAAAACAATAAGAATCAAATTTTAACTCCAAAAATCTGGCAAATATTTAAAAAAAAAATCACCATGGACTCAGTTTTGCACTTCACTGTATATACGTACATACGTTTGTACGAATTTACTTTAAGTAATTAATATTAATTTTTAAAGCAGTGATGGGCAGCGCTGCCCATGCCTGCATTTCAGCGAAGATTTGATTATTTTGCACAACGGAACTTCGGGGCGTACATAACTATTTACATACTCGCATATATAAGTACATATGCAAGTAAGTATGTATGCAGGAAAATCTGTATTTGATTACTAACCGAGTTCCAAAAAAGGAGGAGGTTATCAGTTTGTCGGAATATTTATTTATTTTTATTTTATTTATTTTTTTATGTATGTTATCGCATAACTTTGGACCACGTCAATCGATTTCGATAATTCTTTTTGCATCGGAAAGGTAGTGTCTCATACTAATCTGGTTTAGATCCGATCATTGGATCATCAAACATATATAAATATATATATATATATTTTTTTTGCTATGACAATTTAAGTCGGTTTTGTTTTTTACTTAAAAATTACATGTAAGTATGTGTGGGTAGGTGGTAATTCAGTTGTCAGCGGTCAGCAGAGAATTGAGTGAGACCGGTTGGGCGTGTAAATTATAGTTTGTTTTTGTGACGCTGACATGTTTGCTGGCGTTTGGGTAATTTCTGGTATTTTAGTATTCTACTAGTAGGGACGCACAATTGTGCAACCACAAATCACTGGGGAATAAGAATACCTGCGAAGAGAAATGGAGGGGGAATGGAAATAAATATTAATGTTTTTTATAATAATGTAATAACATTTTGGTGTTTATGCTTTTGCTAAGTGTTTGGCCGAGCTTCTCCTACAATTTGTGGTGTGCGTTTTGATGTTGTCACACAAATGGGGAGGGACAGTTTTACGCCGCTTCCGAACGGAAATTTAATTTTATTGAGAAGCGTGGCATAAATATATCGGAAGGCTTGACATTGCCTGCGGAGGGGCGAGGTCTGTTGGAAAAAATCGTTTTCTAATTTCGGTGTTGCTCGCACCAGGGGTCGAACCCAGATCCTGAGGAGGAGCAGTACGCACCTCTGATCAAATGCAAAGAGAAAAGTTAACAAACAAAGAAAGTACTGACTTCGGCTATGCCGAAGGCATCGTATTTTTCATTAATTTGTTGTAGCCATATAAATGGAGGAGTTACAAAAGCGCATGTCTGAACGATCAATTGTATGGGAGATATACGTTACAGATCACCGTTCTTGATTTTATCAGTGGACCTTTTAATATTTATAATTAAAATAGCTCACAAAATTTCACAATCAGTTGTATGTTAGCTATAAGTTATAGTTAGCCGGTCATCATGATTTCATAAGCCGATCTCGCATTACTGATTAGTAAATAGCTTAAAAAATTTTATGATTTTAGCTTTCAAAATTAATGAGTTTTCAAAAAAGCTTTCATCTGAATAATCGGTCGTATGGGAGATATATGTTATATTGGTCAGATCTTTCTGGTTTCGGCAAACCAAATTCCAGTCGGATATCTCAAAAACTGAGTGACTATAGATTGAGTTGTATTAGATTAAGGATTCGACTAAGTGTACATTTTGAGGATAAAATGGAGTGCACACACATACATACATAAATTTTTATTTGCTTGCATATTTTCATACACAGAAAAGTATCTGCTCATAAAAGTACGTCCCTTTGGCACTGCGGTTGAAATGTACGAAATTTATTTCATTCCTTGATTGAAGTGACTGACTAACGATGACCAATGGCGACTGCAGTGCAATAAAGAATCCAAGGAATTCAGCGTGGTTGGCCACAAAAAAAGCCCCTTTGTTCAGATTTTTTTAGTTTTTTTTTGATTGCCTACTGTGTCTGACGATGCTACTTCCATTCCATGGCTTGTGCCTTTTTCCGTTAACCACATTTCTTTTCCTATTACTTATTTTGTTACTTAACATTTGATATTTCCTTAGAGTGCAGCACGCACACTGCACATTTTTCTTGATTTGCTACTTTTTGGCAACTGCGAATACGCCGACTGCATCATTTGGGAATAGAGTTCGTGGGGCATAGGATATTCATATACATAATTGTACAGATTTCCGGTTTTTTGTGAGTACATTTTAAACAGAAGAAAAATATCACTGCGAGTATTTGTTATTTGATTCCCACTTCTGTGAATTTTTATGTAGTATCTTCTTACACGATTTTCCTTAACTGCCAAGAATAGTGCATTTATTGGCACACTGACAAGGCAAGTCATGTGAGCGTTGATTTTGCTGCCAACGGAGATGTTATAAAATGTAATTGAGTGTGAAAGCAAGGACGTCACTTCACAAGGTTAATAAAAATAAGTTAAAGTAATTAATCATTTTCTTAAGTCAGGGTCAATGTATGCACTTAGTTTTTTCAAATGTTTTCTGTATTTCACTATTTAAAACACAAACATATTGAAAAGTTTTAAGTTTTTACTCTACAGTATTTAATTTTAATTATTTTTTATAATAATATAGTTTATAGTTGAACGAAGCCTCCAAGGTTCAACTTTGTTCAATATTTAAAAAAAAATCAATAACTTTATTTAAAATTTCGAGTTTTCTAATTTTTTAATTCTTAAAAATATTTTGAGTATGCTGCTTTGTCGCCCATTTACATTTAGTAAATAAAGTGCAAATTCGAAGTAGCTCTGTCATTTTCTTCCATACCAAGTATGTTCGCGATTTTTTTATATGGCAAAAATGAGGAACAGCTTCAACAAAAAATTGTCAAAAATCAACGGTAAGCCCCAGTTACTTTAAACTGGACACTGAAATTGAATTGGCTAGAAATCTGCTTACTCAAAATATTTCAAAGGAATCCATTTTAAAAGTTCAGAAATTAAAAAAAAAAACTTTTTTTTTAAATATTACACAAATATTGAAATTTGAATTTACATGGTTTTTGTTGATGAAAAAATGTTAATTAAAAAATTATTAAATTAGCGTTCAAACTAAAGGTTTCTCAACACTCCATCGTTTGACATCCATATTTTGATGTTTCATATAACTTGTGTATAATGAAACTAAATTCGGCACTTCAAGCAGGTGGCAACCCTCTTAAAAATATTTTCAAACTACTGCTTTCAGAAACTTCTTTCGTTCGGCACCCATATGGTGATACATATTTCTCAAACCAAATATGATTTTTTAAACAGGTGGTAACCCATTTTGTAATCATTGATTTATTTTTATTTATTTTTTAATAATTTGAATATCATTTTTTAAAAGGTGGCAACTTTTTTCAAAAAAGTAAAACCTTATGCATTTGCAGCACAAGCCTTTTAATTTGACACCTCATTTTGGTAAATCGCACGAACGGTGCGGATATGATGGCATTCATTTTTAAATAATTTGAATTTAATTGTTCAACTGGTGGAAACTCTTTTCGAAAAAATAAAACCAGGTTGCTCATCTGCAGTCCAAGCGATTTAATTTGGCACCCCAAACAAAAAACAACAAAACAAAACAAAAAATGCCTTCGCGTATTACATATATACATACGTAGATAAGCAATATACTGTTGTAATTTATCGTTAAGGCCTCGGCCCCTTTAAGTTTGGCTAAAAAATGTATGGAGGACATGCCATCTTATCCTTTAAATAGCTCTGGAAGTATGGATCAAGTGCGATTTTTCGATCCGCCACAAGTGTGCCATCCGAACAACAGTGACCTCCAAAGGCAACAACAGTCCTAAAGAGGATGTTGTTATCGCCGCCACCATTTGCTGAAAATGGACAAAGAAATATTCAGAGGAAAACTATATCCAAGAATCATATCTGTCTGGTTACTAAATATAGTATCTTTCAAGAAGAGATATTTACCATAAAGAAGGTTACCGTTCAAAAGGGATAACACCCTATAATGGCCCATTTGTGTTCAAGTGAGGAAAATTTACGAGTACAGCACAGGCGTAACAAATTACGCATAAATCAACTGAAATTCAAAAAAAAAGAAATCGATTCACCATTGGCTGTGTTAATGTACAGGTCGCCGGAAAAGCGACACAAGTACTCGGGGTATCGAATATTCTCAGTTTCATCTGAGACAGTGAGTGGTTTAATAGACACTGCAGAGTGTTTTGTTTGTTTTGGAGGGGAGGTTATTCGCACATATGCTGTCGAGTAGAGGATGAAGTCTTCACGCATGCCGTTCAGACCAAACTAAGCTAGGTTAGATAGGGAATAATAGAAGTGAACATTTCCTATTTTTAAAATACTATATTATTTCTGACTCGCACAAGCTCTAAAAATATACAACGTGGATCGCGATGTTGGTAACAGATGAAGGCCTTCTCGGCGAGAAGGACCTCGCTCCACTTGGCATATCAAATTGGAGGGCACCGAAGTGAAATGACTGACGTGATTTGCTTGCCTCGGCCAGAATCGCTTAAGCGGTTGCAAAGCCCATCAATAAGAAGAAGAAGACCTGCATTTAAACACTTCTTTTCAATCCTCTTCTATACGAATGATTGCCGTTGTAAGGCAACTGCAATTGAAGAACAAGAAAAGTGTGCAATAAATTCGTTTATTTAAGAGCACACACATACTTACCTTTTTATGTATGTACTGTTATTTAACCTTCCACCAAACTTTTTCGACATATTTCACTTTCATAAATGTGTTCTTTGAATTTGAAATCAATAGAGCAAAATTAAAGTTTCGGGGAAAGAATGTAAAGTGAAAAAAAACAAGTGCCGCACAGAAGTTGTAAAAAGTCGAAGAACTTTGAAATTATTCCGCGGGGAGTACGAACACAATGCCGGCACAGTGGTGGGTGAATTTCGATGCTCTGAATACTAATTGAGATGCCACAAAAATGGAATCACTTAAGGTGCCACAATACGATGCTGGGCGCTGAGTAGCTGCTTGGCTAGTTGGTCGAATGGCTGGTCGTTTGGGTTGGTTAGTTTGATGCATCACTGCTTGCTATGCTCAATGCCACTAGTTGAGAGTGAGTTATTGGAAAATGTATGCAACTCTTGTTGGGGAGTAATAAACCGAAGGCATTCAGTGTTGGGAAGTGTGTACGAGTGGCTTCGACGGCAAAGTTCTAGACAAAATGCTACTAAGACACTATAGGCGTCGGGGTGTTGCCGATGGACATTTTCATTGAGGCGTTCAATGCAATTGCTTGACCACTTCACTTGGATTGGCTTGGTTTGGCTTGTATAGTCACTTCTTTCAGCTGCTGCTAAACCGCTGCCGACGACTGCTTTCTGCTTTCGATACAGCGAGATAACTCACTCAAGTGCGAATTTAATTTATTGACAACATTCGGCCAAAGGTTAAACGGGAAAGTTGGAAGTGAGTTTTTATGGTTGGAATCGGCAAGGAAATGGATGTCACAGGCCTATGCAGCGGCTGCAACAGAGGTAGTGGCATTGGCTGCAATGTCAACAGCAATGACTTTGAAAGTGGCAGCATACATTTGAGCACTCACACACACACACACACACACACACACACTTGATATGTATGCTTTTATTTAAAAATCGTGCTAACATACATTTGAACACTGGCTGGTACACTGCGTCCTCGGTCAACTGGCCGACGCAGTAAAAGAAATTAATTTCATCTGCCGCGTTTGCATGGAATATGAAGGCAGACGAATTCATAACAGTCCGACGGCTTTATGTTTTGTGTGCGCTGAAGAGAAAATTTTCCGTTTCTTCATTTGGTGCACGGAAGGCAGTTAAATTTGGAAATGGAATGGTGACAAAAAAAAAAACGAAGGATAGAATGCCAGCAAAGAGTGTTGTCGAAAATTTATTCGACAATGTTGTACTAGGAGTTATGGCTTGAAATTTGGTGGCGAGCATACAGATTTTATTGCTATGATTTGAAATGTAAAACCGAAAAGTTGGTCATTGAGGCGCTTATACACATGACTAAATACTTTCATAAAAAAAAAAAATATATTTAGAATAAAAGAAATAAGCAATTTAAAGTTGAATTTAATTTGATTTACTGGCTTGCAACTAGTGGTGTGTTAACGTCAGAGCATAACGAGCACAAACTAAGGCCATAACTTGCCACTTCTGGTTTCATATTTTCTGGCGTAGAATTTTTATTTAAGTTAATGGTCGTGTAGGTTCCTCAAAAAATTGAAACCAAATTTGTCAACGCTATTTGCTAGAATTTATTCTTTAGATAAATAGCCTCAGCATCAACTTTACCTTATAAAGGTGGTGAAAATCTTTTTGAAATGAAGGCATTTTTACAATTATTAATTTTGTTGATATTTTATATAACACATAGTGTCTGATTATGATCAAGGACCGAGAACAAAAGGTATGATCGAAACAAAATGTAGTTCTCGTGCTTTTGTTCCCAAGAACGCTTAAAAACTAAAAACTGAAACGAGAACAACACTTTCGGTAGTGTTGTCACAGGAAAAAATGTCTCGAACGTTCTCAACGAGAATTATATGTGGAACGTTCCCAAACAATACTTTCTTTACTGTTTCTAAGAGAACAAAATGGTACCAAAAGTCTAAGGAACTTTCCCTCGATGAACCATTTGGGAACTAAAGGCCCAGGAACTTTCTGACAGAGAACGAAATGGGAGCAAATTTTTCTCTGGGCTATTCGCGAAGGATGGCAGCGCAGTGGTGAATAAGTAAAGTCAGAATTTTTATGCTCTCACTCCCTAGGATTGTTCTATACCGAAAAAAATATACCCCAATTTTTTTTATTTTGAAATGAAAAAATATTTTGAGGTCGCTCAAAGCGCTCAAAGTTTTCGATGTATTTTATATGGGGGAAAAAACACTTTTCGTAGAAATGGAATAGATTTCTGGAAAATCAATATTTTTCGATCTCTTCAGGAGATTCCCAGTTATAATACCGCATTATTTATTTAACCATTTTTTCATAGTAACTATGTTTTACAGGTCCACCAAAACCCCCAGAAAATGCAAAGGGGGAAAAATTAAAAAATTTTAAGAATTAAAAAAAAGGTTAAATGAACAATTGGGTATTGCTATTGGAAGAAAACCAGAGTTTTCCGAGCGAAAAATATTGATTTTCGAGAATTCCATACTATTTCTACGAAAATTTTTTTATTTTCCCATATAAAATGGGTGGAAAACTTTGAGCGCTTTGAACCTCCAAATATTTTTTGATTTCAAAATAAAAAATTGGGATATAGTTTTCATTGATATAGAACAATTCTAGTGGGTGAGAGCATTAAAATTCCGACTTTACTTATTTTGGACCACGCTAATGTGCATATGCTGGTATGTAGGAAATGTAGTGAATCCTTTTCACACATGAGACAGGACGGAAAAGATAGATATGACGAACATTTTCCCATAATAATAACAATAATGTGCAAAATCTTGCGACGTAGTGAACTCCGAAAAGACAATGGGCCGTATAAGTCGTTGCGGTGATAAGAAGTGTTTTTGTCGCGCGAATTGATTAATTTTAAACGTCATTTACTTGAATATTTTTTTTTAAACCTCATTTACTTGGCATATGGAATTAAGAAGACTTCAATTTTTTTCATTCTGGATGGGCCCAACGCCAATGTATAAATTTTCACTCAATACTGAATAAGCGCATTTAATGCCAAGCGCCATCTCAATTTTGCATTTAATTTATTAAATAAACTTGAATACGCCTTCCAAAAATGTGTTCTTCCAACTTAATAATTTCCTTCCTTCTATTGGATTATTGCCACATTAGCCAGTATAATTGATGCGCTCAGAGATATGTGGTAGGAGTAGCGATTTAATTTGTAGGCAAGATTTATTGCCAGCTTATTGTTAGCAAGATGACAGAGCGTATGAGTTACTTAATACATGTACGTATGTATGTATGTATGTATGTGTATTTGTAATTGAAGGGTCACTTAAACTTGAAAGCTTACTGAACAGCAACAGCAAAGTAAGAGACAAAATGGTAATGTGATTTCTTTGTGAAATTGATGAAGTTACATAACTGCGTTTTTGTATGCAAACAAATTGTTTTTTTTTTTTTACTTTTTTTCCATACAAAATAAATTCCACTTTTTTTTTTTGTATGGAAAAAATGCGCCATGAAGTCAGAAAAAAAATTATTAAAAATCAACGCGATTCTTTAGCGACTTAAGGCTTGCACATTATTACCCTAGAATTTAATGGGCTATTAAATTGCATACTCTAAAAAATTCTAAAAAATCTGAATAAAAACTTAAAATTTTAGCTGAAATTTTGCAGATTTTTCATAATTTTTGCACAAAGTTTGAAATGTGGATTTATATGGTGTTTGTTAAATAATGAGCTATACTTTTATGGAAAAATAATTAAACATTAATTAATTAGCTGATCACAAGTGTATATATATATTTTTTTTCGTGATTTGCGACTTATTCGGTATTTTTTTTTTATTGTTCATGTTTTATTTTTTTGAGATCTTTTGGCATTATTTTGGGGCATTTTTCGCGATTTCCCGATTACCTTTCAGCATTTTTCAGGTTTGCGGAATTTGCCTTAGTTGTCGATATATGTACATTTGTCTTTCACAATCTTTTCGGAAATTTTCTTAATTTTTTGTAGTAATAACTCTAAAAAGCAGATACTCATGAAATTTGATGAGTAATTTCTGTGTTCCGAACTGTTTCCGAAATGGTACGAAAAAAGTTTTGAACTAGACCCGAACTCGACCGGAACTAGTCCCGAAGTGATCCCGAAAATGTACCGAAATAGTCCCAAAATGATACCGAGCTTTATCAACGAGCAGTGTTGCTAGAACAGCTTATTCGATTTATTTTCATTTCTACTTGTGAATTCGTCATGACGTGACGCTAACGCAAATGTATCCCGTACTGAGAACAAACCATAATAAAAAAACCGCCCTGCTTTTTATCAATACAAAACTGCATATTTTGCCGGTTTGCACAAGAAACAGTTTCAAATATTAAAAGATGTTACAGAGCAAAAATTTATATTCTTATAAGACATTATTCTTCAACATTTCCATTTGTTGAAATATCTTAAATTTTTTTAAATCGAATACTACCAAAAAAGAGTTTCAACTTATTTAAATACCCACATTTTAAAAAAAGCAACCTAACTGGCTTTATACGTGGCTCCCTTCACTTCAATTTGTCAACATCCCCAGCCAAACTAACGCTCTGCGGTCGAAGTAGCGTTCGCTCTTTTACAGTACAAATGCTTGGAAATTAAATCAGTATGAATAATTCAAGGTGGCGTTGCACTACTATTTTGTATTCTTCATGCTTCACGCTTTATCAAGCAAAAGTACAAAGCAGAAAGCGAATTAAATATTTTTTTGGTTACGTGCACAACTGAATTTTATTCTATACATATTTTCTTTATTCTCTGTAGTTATTCTTAAAAGTAATTCTTGACTAGTAAAGTTTTTTGCGGTTGGTAGTCGCAAGGCTGCTGCATAGTTCATAAGCGGTGGGTCTAAACGAGAAAGAGGAAATGGAAGCAGATGGGCAACAAACAACGCACACACTTCAACATTTACATATATGCGTGCATTCATACATTTCCCTGCAGAAAAAAATATCAATTAATAAAAAATAACCTACTTGTAGCTAGCTTTTTTGTGGGATTGCTATAAAATATATAACTTGTAGTTAGCTACAAAATGCTAACTTGAAACAAGTGGACAAGTAATGCAGGAGTAAAGCTCGAGATTGTTTTCTTTAAACGCGTTTGTATTTAATTATCCTCTACATCGCAAATACTTTTTCGAATTGAGGATTCGAATAAAAGGAAAATCGAAATTTCATATTATCATTTTGATGTTATGTCTGAAGGAGTTCGAATATGGGACCACCTGCAACAGAATATGTAAACGAATATGAAATGTGATAAAATAAATAAAGTAAATAAATAAAAAAAAAAAACGAAAAAAAAATATAAAAAATATAAAAAATACGTTGTTTTTCCTATTTATATTTTATGCCTAAAAGTAGTTAATTAGTTACATCAAATTCAGAGGTGACCACCCTTGACTATTTCGCGGCCATCGCCATAGAAATATAGTTAGCTATAGTTAGCTCCTTCCTAATCAACTTAAAGTTAGCTTACACATTTCCTGCAGGGTTGTACCAATGCGCATAACTACATTCGTACATTTTCAATTTCTTTGCTCAGAACGCTACCAGAAATGCGCACTTGAATGGACTACATGTGTGTTTGTATTCGCGCCACTGCTTTGATTTCGATTTTCCATTTTCCATTACACTTTTCGGATGGTGATGCATACTTCTACTTCTCTAGCTTGCTTAAAGGGAGTAGTTGGGTGGGTTGCATACATTTCCATTGTTGCAGAGCGTACATTTGCCGCATTTCAATTTGACTTTCAAGTGGGAAAACATACATTCCGTTACGCTTTTCGCGTGAAATAGCTGTGAGCTGCGATGTCAGGCTCATGAGTGCTATTAGTGCACTTTGGTTTGCGATCGAATACCTTGAATAGTTTTCCGCAGAATGCCAATTGTGGAAAAATATATACATACATAAGTATGTCCGTATGTATGTATGTAAGTACGTGTAAGCATTGTTACGATGCAAAGAAATATTTAGAGGCAAATTCTAAGTATTTTGTAGGTCAAAACAAATTAATTTGACCTTCAAACCTTCATGGATATACATATATATGTATTTGTAGTTGTTGGAGGTATATATGTATGCACATATGTATATGTTTATAGCAAGCTTCTTGCACGTCATTTAAATAGCGAACAAATTTTCTTGGCTTACGTTTTACCCTAACCGCATATTATTTATGTAGCATATTAAAAATTGTATGAAAAATTTTGTGACGGTTAAGGCCGCCATCATTAATATCAATTTATATGAAGCATTTAAACGTCTGCCTATGGTACTTTCTTGTGCTGAAGTTGGCAGCGAAGTTGACGTGATTTAAGAAAATTACATGCGCTTCCACACACATAAATCATTAAAGGCAATATAGAAAAATATTGTTTTTTTTTTTTGCAGTTATCGAAAGTTTATTTCAGCGACGGACGACGATATGGAAGCAGTCATTGTAGATCCCGGAATTATAAGAAAACACACAGAACGGATCCACAAAATTCAAACTATTTATTTAACTTCGGCTCGAAGTATAATTTACCCATCGCCATATTTGTATGGTTGAGATGTTTTTTGTATTTTATTTGTTGTGAGCTTAACCCACTTAGTAAAACAAATAGGTTATGTTATTTGATTTATTTCAATTGAAGCTTAGCTTAAATAATCATTAGTGCAAAGCATCGAAAAGAAAGAGAATATATTGCTTTCGCATTCTTCCTTACACTCGAAAATA
Organism: Rhagoletis pomonella; assembly: GCF_013731165.1. Classification (NCBI taxonomy): domain Eukaryota; kingdom Metazoa; phylum Arthropoda; class Insecta; order Diptera; family Tephritidae; genus Rhagoletis; species Rhagoletis pomonella. Next base: position 8,628,005 of record NW_023458558.1, read on the forward strand.
TTGGCATCAGCATGTGTATTTGTGTTTCTAGAGAGCAGCTGTTGGTCTGCCATGATTTTCTTCAGAGGAAACCCAGTTGTTTTTAATGCTATCGGCTTAAAATTCAATTTGTTTGCATATTATAGAGTCCTGTAGATCGTTTTTGTAACAATTCTCTACCAAGGCGAATTGAGGTATGAATTCGCCGCCCTGTTCTCTACTGCTAATGAGTAGTAGAGAACAAAGTATATTCTCTACCAGTAGAGAAATAATCGGTAGAGAAGAGTTACAGAAACGAGCTACTGAGTTGACACACAATTTTTTTTATTTGAATTAAATGTTATCCAAGTTTCCTCCATCTTTGATGCGCTCAAATCGCTATCAGCTACGAACTGCATATCTCTCATTAGCAGATATTTTAATTAGTCTTTCGAAAGACATTAGGCAGGTTTCATGATAGTTGCCAGTATTGATAATTACCTTTCGAAATTTTTTGAGTTAAGAGTTTAGGTACTCAATCGTTTAACAACGCTTTGAATAAAGTAAAATAATTGAACAACTTTTCTGGAAGTTTACCTCTCAACATCCAACCAAAAATGTTATTTGTAGCTTATCACTTTTTGGAGTTAGGGATGGCTGTCTATAGCTAAGTAGATCAATTTGAGAGAGGAAATTACAATAAAGTTTTGTTGAATTGAAAAGAAGCTTTTTATATCTTAGTTTTGGATTAATTTGTAGTTTGGAAAGCTGGCCAAAAAAGGTCTCCTTTAAAGCAGAAAAAACGTCTCTGGCGTTGCTAGATGCATTTATAGTTCATGAATCCTTGCTAAAAATCTTAAGACTTTGTTAAAGTTGTTGTTATCATCCCTTTACTGAATTGTAGTAGACACTTTAGTCCATAGTTGTTGCTTGATTTTAAGCACTTTAACTGGACGTCGCCAAGTGAAGCCAATTCCTTTAAGAAATTTACAAAAATCAACCGTAAATCGCAGCCACTTTAAACTTACTCTTTTATTATACTTAAATTAAATGGACTAAAAAACTGCATACTAAAAATATTTCTGTGATGAAGTTAATATACGCGTGTTAATAAAAAATACATTAAAATTTCAGTGGCAGATTTGAGCAGCTGAACTTCATTTTATTCAATACGTTTGAAGGCAACATCCGATAGCGTGTTATTATTCTTTTATTTAAAAACTCAAATTTTGTTAAAAAAAAGCCCGTATATTTCTATTTCTAAAAAAATAAAGAGGGGACTTGGGGTACAGGCTGTTACAGTGAACGGATTTCGCTTCTTATAGGATCCCTTTAGCCAACTCCCTAAGGAAAAATCCCTACCTAGAATCTTTTCTTTTCCAACTTTGGCCGCACTTTTGGATTTCGGGTACACTGTGTGAAGTGTTCTTTTCTGTAATTTTGCTGCAGATATACATACATGGAGCCACTAAATCGGTTTACTGCAATACCTTTTACTTGATATGTATTAAACAAGAAACTCTCTCACATTTGCACAGAGAAATTTGTGCTTCATACATAATTCCCATACACACATACCGGAATATTTGCATGCAACGCTAAATTTACGCTTTATATAAAAAATGTGTACATACATATACAAACATATGTACATATACTCACAATGTACTCTAAATAACTGGAAATATCTGAAAATCATCTAGCACTTACGCCAGCATTAAATTTATTTAATTAAAATCAAAATACGAAAAACTTTCTAGAATAGAATGACAAAGCAAAATAACTGGTGTTGGCAAACTTTAATTGATTCTCATGGACAGACATGTATGAACATATGTGCGCTTACATGATTTTATATGAAAATTATGCATATACATATATTTGTATGTATGTATGTATAAAACATATATAAAAACATCGCTTTCATAAATGCCCTCATAAATAGTTTCACTGTTTTTTTTTTTTTTGTATTTGTATAACTGGCTTCAGCTACAACTGGCGAGCATTCAGCATTCGTATTTATTTTGTGAGAACGAAGTTGCTTTATGGCCAAGTTTTTAGACTCCAGAGCCTTTTATATTTTTGATAGAATGAGTGTATGAATAGTAGTCTACGTTGAGTTTGATTAAAAATTTTATTCATGCCTTTTGGAAGAAAGGAACTCGGGTTAAGTAGTCGGTAAACGAAGGCGGTTATTCGAGCTTGTCCGTTTTAAACAATTTTCATTTGCTGGGAATGGCCATGTCCTGTAAACTTATACGGATTAAGTATACGCAAATCCAAACGAATTCACAGTTGTGAAGCTTATGGCAGGTGATATTGGTATCTTTAAACTTGTACAGGCGGTAAGGGGCAAACATCTTTTCCCTACACACCTAATTAAATCCGTAATGCGTGATAGTTCAGAAAATTTTACTTAAAAACGTTGGTGAACGACTGTTGGCATTTTAGGTGACGGTATGTACGTCGGTATGTATGACGGTAAAAACGTGGGAACGAGCGGATTCGGTACCTAAACATCTAATCACCATGGAGGTGGGAGTTAGAGTTAAGCCGCAATGGACACTTTCATAGAGCATTCGATTCTGAATAAAACCCATCATTGGCCATGGTTATACCATGAAACGCTTCTGAGCTATAGAATTTTGAAGAAAAACTATAAAAGTTTTCGTATATTTTGAACGGGAAATCTTTGCACGCCTTGGTCAAGTACTTAATATTAATATTAAGATCACAAATTTTCAGGAAACTTGTTTCTAGATATTTCCCACGAAATTTCGAGGTGCGAGTCAAAAAAAAAAAAATAATAATAATCGCCGAAAAAGCCACTATGTAATATACATATAGTTACTTGCCGAGCCAGCAGGGTATAAAGTGAGGATACTCATTAGTAATGTAAAAAAAGACGTTTAAGCACCTCTTTCAAATAATAACATGAGCTTAACAGATGCAAGAACATTACAAATGTACGCGCAAACTTATTTGTAGTTCTTCTTGTTCCTGTGAAATTATGTCCTTGTCTTGTTTTTTTTTAATTTTTTTTTTCTTTTTTGTTTTCTGTTACGGTAAACACAAACAATGTCCACATGACATTTGCTACTGGCATTGTTGAGCCTGCCACTAGACTGAGATTTCGACCTTTCTAGACTTTGATAAATTATGGTTGTCCATGTCGCTGCACAAACAAGCTGAGATAACTGGCATATACATACATACAAACATAAGTACTCCAGCCAACATAGGTAATACATGTGTGGTCGAGCTGTGAAGGAAACTGGTAGTTAGTTGTATAAGCATTTTGCCTGACAATAATTGCGGCCGAAATAACATATGTACGTACAAGTAATAGGCGTTTTGTTTGCTCGGCTTGCCCTTCATGGCTTGTTTGTTCATAATATTTGACATATGTACATATACATAAATAGTTACATGAAATTTATTCAGATTATTCTTATGGTTTTATTTGCCTGACTTTTTCCATTATCTAATTTACTTTAATCCTCCTGCCGCTATATGGTAGTATAAAAACTCCTGCGATAGAATAGTGACACATTTAAGATTAGCATTTTTTCCACAACTCTAAGTATTCGATTGGCCGGTCAGTTAGTTATCAAGCCACAAACCAGCCTCCTTGTTTGTTTACGTGCCCGCGCCTTAACTAAACTCGAGTACATTAAAGCAAAAGTATATTTATCTAAATTCAATATTTGTCCGGCTGTTTGCGGTTTACTGGGCTTTCGCACATACACGCATATTTACGTTAGGGTGGTCAACAATCTTTTTCCTCCAGCCACCCACCAGATCTGAGGAATATCAAAAATAAGGAGACGCGTATATTTTATTTTGTAATCGATTAATATTTAACCGTGCCGCCGAGGCTTTGAAATTGCTCTAAAATCATTGGAAATATAAATTTTTTATCAAATAAGACTATTTCCGTTCGCAAGTCTTCAAAAAATAACACTATGATGCTTATTTAACTTACAAATTTTACTAAGTGTGTTTTAATAACCGATAATCTTATCTGTTATATACAAAAATTAGTTATTTGATGTTTTCATAACCGCATCTAGTCAATGTTTTCTGTAGGTTTGTGGTACAAAAATTTAGAAAAATAGGCTTGCCAAGCATTTGAAAATTTAAAATTATATGAAGGTCAATAAAATATTTAAGTTTCAAAACTAGAAGCGTTTGAAGATATTTAAAAATGTTTTTAAACAGGGTTGCCACCATTCTTAAAAATAGAACAATGATTATTAAAAATGTAAGCTTATTTAATACCACAATATGGGTATCACACAAAAGGTGTATGCATAAGCTTTGGACTAGTATGTTTTTAAAATAGGGTTCCACCCGTCTGTTAGCTAAGATGAGGTAATTATGTAAGTTAATTGAAATGATGCAATATGCATTTTTTTACATTCGATAATTTGACGACGATAAGCGACGATATACTGCACTAATTTCATTTTTTTTTTTAAATAGGTGCCAACTCTATCCAGAAATATGTAGGACTTAAAGGCTTATTTTAACACCTTTTGTCTGAAACTCATATTTTACTTAACCGCATTATCATGATTTAAAAAAAAATTAATTATAGATAAGAGGCAACCCTGCCAAAAATATATTGAATTGAAGTATACATTTTCAAAAACCTTTCTTCTTTTTAAATATCTTCAAACGCTTTTAGTTTTGATGAAAAAACTTAATTATTTTAAGGAAAATAGCCTTATTGGATCAAAAAATATTTATTTTTAACGACCTTATAGCAATGCTGCGAAAAAGGGTATTTGCCCCATGTATTTAAAATACATGGAAAACTTCAAAGCCCCGGCGGCCCGGGTAAATATTACCCGATTTCAAAATAAAAAATACGTGCCTCTTTATTTGTGATATACTTGAGTTCTGGTGGGTGGCAGCAGGAAAAATCTAAAAAGTCGACTTTCTTATGTATTTTTGGACCGCTCTAATGCATCTACGTACACATATTTCCCCACAGTGACATTATTAATATTTGTATTTGTGGGGTATTTGCCAATTGGGCATCACGCGGCGCAATGGGCGCGTCATTTTGGCCGATTTGAGCAATAAAGCATTCGTATTAAACACATTAATCACATCAACAAATACATACGTATACAAGCACTACACTGCTAGTAGTATGTGTGGCGATTTCGAGGCCAACACATGCAAACATCAATACATATGTACATACGCACCAGCAATTTCGCATAACGCAAGTGATTTATGGCAATGCGACAGTCATCGCTCGTTTCTCACGCTTTTGTTAGTCAGCCCGCAGTGTAGATACAAAATGCCTGCTTGTATGTATGTGCATTTGCATGCTGTCTAGAATAACCCTGCAGTGAAAAGCCAAACCAGTTAGAGAAAATACTAGTTCATTACCTAGTAGTATGTGCCTACCAGTTCGACAATTTCAAAGAACTTAAGCGTTCAGCGACATCTGCCTTTGAATTGCCAAAGCCAAAAACAAAACACAATTAATTTCTTTTCTTACAAATGTCGGCTGTGGCGTCGCGTGAAGACTAGCGGTTCAGCTCTGAGATCGCCGATTCGAGTGCGCTTGGAGGTGGTTAAGTTTTTTAAAGTTAAATCAATGTAAGTAAAAATAATTATTTCAATTTAAATATAAATAACAAACTTGAAAACCTAGTTGCATTGCAGAAAGAACATGCATATGGGAAGAAATGATTATGCCATAATAAAAAAGAAATATTTTTTTTAAATTAAATTAAAAAATTACAAAATAAAAACCCTAAATAAACAAAATTAGTTAAAAAAAAATATTCCCTGCACCAGGACTTGAGCTTGCGACCTCAGGCATACCACAGGAGTGCTTTACTCTGCCGGCCATTGCTGCTGTTGGAGTGCCGCGTGCAAAAAGGCATGCCTCTGCTTTTCACGGGGGATGAATTGGCAGATTATCTCATCAATTGGTATGATGCTACTAGTATTTTTACTAGTAGATGCTGATACATAGCCTGACAATTGACATCTCGTAGGACAGTGCACTGTTAAAAATACCAGTCGCTAACATTGAAAAAGGATCGAACGTGAACTAGTTGGGCTGAAACGCAAACTGGTAGATGTCTAGTTCACAACTAGTAGATTTCCCTGCAGGGGATTTGTGTGGGTGTGTGTGTGTGTTTGCATACTGAACGCATAGTGTGTTTCATTCTTCATTTATTTCCCACACTCACCACTAAATTGTGAATTTGCTGATCCCATTTAAATCCTGTTAACACACACTTTGGCGCTACTCATTTGCCGACGTCAACAGAAAAATTTCGGTTGAGTTGAGTGGCATTCATTCGGGCGCTTTGGCAATGGCCCAAATAAAGGTATGCATATGTATACTAGGGTGGTTCCTAACAATATCCACATCGTATTATTCTTATTATTTGGCACTTTAACCGCCTAAGCAATTTTTGCGGAGTCCAACAAAGCTCGGCGGTCGTTCTTCCGTTGTGCCAACTGACGCAAATTGGAAATGGCAAGTAAAGCCATCTTGTACTACGCACAAAATAAAGTCATTTCAAGATTATAAAAAAATTTTAGGAGTCGCTTCCAGAGTTTGATTTTTTTCTTCTTAACCAAAATAACCAAAATCCAAAAGAATTCTGTCTTTGGCCAACTATAACTCAACGAGTTTATGAGTTTATGTGAATATATTTCAATAATATGCCATATTTAGCCCATTCGAAGTCAACCTTTGGGTAATACCCCCAAAATATATTTTTATTTTATTAAAAAAATTTTCAGAATGTCTTTATTTTGTAAGTCGAACAAAATAAATGGGTGTCCCTAATAAAATTTAAATGTTTTTATTTTAGGTTGACCCTAATGTATGTAATCATATCGCGTTTTACTAAAGTGCCAAAAATATAAATGGCAATGAAAATAACATTTGGAAAGTTATTCGTCGACGGAAAGTGAATATGTAGAAAAGGACCCATAAAACTATATAAAACAACAGCAAATATGTATTCACACCTACGCTATTTCGCATTTTTTTAATGAAAAAAATTAAATTTATTTTATTACATTCTACCAGAGTTAACGCAGTACGCGCGCTTATAACAGTTTTTACCTTTCTGAAATATTAATTAAATTCGACTAAATTTCGGTTTATTAAAATTTTGCTTGTGTAAGCAGTAAATAAATGAAAAATATGTGAAAAATATCAGCCCAGAGGCCAGCTGGCCTTATTGCAGACGACTAGTTTCTGTTTGCTGTACATATTTCTTTTTGATAGATTTTTATTGAGTAAGTGCGCGGTTTTGAATTGAAAAACTTAATAAATATGGAAAGTTTTTATATCTGCATCAAATCGCAAAAATCAATGAAAGCAAATAAAAATGAACCATTTTTTGTATGTATTGGAATATAATATGTAGTATTCGTATGTACATTAGACTGGGTAGTAGCGAACACAAGTTTTCACTTGCATCCCTAGTTTTAAAGCGTGCATTGAAAGGATTTTTGTTCATACAAATTTTCGTCCATGGCGAGTCCTAAAAACACCAAAAATCGTATTTTCTTTATAACTCCTTTATTTATTACTTGATTCCAAAATGTGGTATATCGTTGAAAAAATAATAATTTTGAGTACTGTATATTAGAGATGGACACGAGACTAAATATTTAATCCCGATCCCACCCATCCCCGTGTTTTTCAGGATTGTACCGTGGGTCCCAAAATCTATCACTAATAAAAATTCACATGTCTTACAAATTAATTTTAAATAACAAACAAAAGATAATGAAATGCATCGGGAGTGGCGGGAAAGGATTTTGGTACCGTCATAAAAAAATAAAGAACACTTCAACTGCTTTATAAATAGAATATTTGTATGAAAATGTCACTTTATAAAGCTCTTTAAACCTATTTTATTTTTTTATGAACAAGGCCAAAAATGTTTAGTGACTTGAAATATCTCTATCAAACGAAGTAAATGTTGATGCCAATAGATAATTCATACGCCATGGTGAGCTAAATATTAAGGTTGGCTGGTAAGTAATCAACGAGGCTTGGGATCGGTGAGATCTTTTGGTATTTTATTTAAGTGCGTTATCACTCAGCATACTTCAAAACTCCACGACAAAAGGCAATTAAATATCGGGTTGTTAGCCTGTTTGCCTAAGTTTTACGCATGCCACGCCGCATGAGTTATCTATCAATATCAACATTTCCTTCGTTTAAAAGAGAATAGGAAATGATTCAACTATCACAGGCGATAAGGCTTCTAGAAGGAATTAATTAGAATTACTTAGAAGGAAAATATGCACTATCAACAAATTATCTCAAAGTAAACTTTCACACTGGGGGTAGGTTAATTGCAAATTTTTTTCCATCGTATGGGGACCGACCCGGTCTAATATTCATACCTATATATACTTATGCATTCGTGGCACTGCAGTTATTTTGTTCATAAGCTGTTCAGTAAACTTATACAAATTTTGCTTTAACATTAGTAGCGGTTAGCTGAATATTAAGCTACTCGTATCATTGGTGCATGAGGAGTGTATTGTTTTTTTTGTGGCTCCGACAAAAAAGTGCTATAATGCAAAAAAAAAACGTTTTATTTCTCAACATAGTCTCATACAACTCAATTCATTTAGTCCAGCGGAATTTAAATTTTGTATCTCTTCCAAATAATATATTTCCTTGAGGAGAAGCATATTATTTTCTTCCTCAAATTGACTTAAAATCCTTAAATCCCTGTCTGTCCTTGTATAGCTTGAAATCAGTGGCTCTAAAGATCTTTTGGATAATATTTTGCCCCTTTACATACGATTTTTCCCACTTTTTAAAAAATCTGCCAGAAGGTAACCTTATAACGTGTTCGCAAGTGTCTACAAACCATGATGTCACTTGTCGATCTTAATGCTCCCTGTGTGTCTGATATGGTGGTCATTATAGTTCCAATAGAAATTTTTTCGTTGGCACAGTTTTAAGTTGCAAACATTTTCGCTTGTGATATTGTTGGATATGTGCCCATTAAAATATTTTTCACACCCTCTCTAGTATATAATTATCATGAAGCACCATTAATGTAAAGAATTTTAGAACTTTGTTCAAGAAGCGACGTCGTATGATCCAAGGACTAAATATCGACTCGAAGCGAGATAAAGATATGCGATTAACAGCACTAAAAAGTGAAAATTCAAAGAGCTATAATCACAACGAAGAACCAGCCGCCGAACAAGTAGTTGGATTGCACCAAGCGCTAATGAACCACAGGTACGACTAGGAGTGCCATGCGGCTGCAGAGTAAAAAAAGATGTCTCGCCTCTTCAACAAACTCTATTTTTCTATTCGCGTTTTTCAATTGGCTCTATGTGAATTGCATAAGCGTGTTCTAGAATTGCTAAACGCAAAGCTGTCTTGTTCTGTATGCCTACCTAAAAGCGCCATTTGCTAATAGGTAATGTAATAAGAAAAATGTGCAACTGGTTCAATCACTATGGAAGCACAGTTGTAAAGTCAACTTTTCCAATTCAGTACAGCATACAGCTATTTTCAATTACGAAATGATCTACGTATTATACATATACTATTTACTATTTGCGCTTAAAGATGAAGGTACAATTGTTAACCACATCCTGAAAACTTGCACCGTACTATGACAATAGCGAAATGTGAAAACTGTAATTAAAATGCAATTGCTCACATGAAAAAGCCATTATTGCCGCTGCCAATGGCATTTATCACTGACGTTTCGCTGTTCCTTAGCGCTTTTGCTTTTAGTTGCCGGAGCTAGCTGCAGCTAATAGCCAACAGTAAAACCAACAACCGAATTCGCTCGCAACAGTTGCCTGGTAACAATTACAAGCACAGAGCGACAGTGACAACGCTAGTGACACCACTTACCATTCACCACTTGCCAATCACTGGCCGTGGCTGTGTCAGCGGCCACAATAAAGTGATTGGTTTTGAATGATGGTGATTATATTAACTTGGCAGGCAAATAATTTGTTTTTAATCCAGTGAGGGGAAGATTTAAGGGATCGAAGTTGGGAATCTGACCCATATGAAGGCCAATTATAGAAGACGGACTACTCTATCTTCCGGTGTTACACCGCTGTTAATGCTTAGGACCACGCAGGTGATTTAGTTATCCTAATCAGCGGCACACTTGAGAAAAACCATCTAAATCGTTTGAGAATAGTCGTCAAAATGTAATTAAAAAAAATATTTTGAAAATTTAGTGCAATGTAGAATAGCAATATGGGTATCGTACAAGGCACATTAAACAGGTAGTATCAGTAGAGCAAAAACAACATTTGCTTGTATTTTGTTGTTCCTTCTGGTATCGAAAGTGTCAAAAACTGTTCTGAATTTTTTCTTCTAAATCAAAGCGTGCCATGTGAAATACAAAAAATTATAAAAAATAAAAAATTGAAATTGGAAAAAATAAAAATTGATGCAACTTTCTTTCCTAGTAAATTTGTTTGCTTCTCGAAGCATTGATCCATCCTTTGCAAGGCCCAGTAATCAGCGGTCGTGCTGCCGAGTTGGGCGAACGTTCCAAAAGCTGCTATTCAATCGCTTGTTTTGTATGGAAAATGGTTTCACAGGCAAATGGATTTTAACAACTTATAATTTTCGTGAGAAAAAATTAAAAATATTTGACATTTTCGAGACCAAATAATTTGAAAATAAATCAAATCAGCTGCTCTACTGATACTACCTGTTCAATGTACCTTGGTATCGTACAAAATAATAAATTCTGTAGAATTAAAATGAATAAACTTTTTTGATATTAAAAATTTACAGTATTTATTAAAAAAAAAATATATATGTTAAGGTCCAATAAACACACGACCACTTCCTCGAATTTCGTCCTTCTAACTTTTTAGCTTTCTTAGCTGAAAAAATTCATTTTATTAAAAAAGCCCTCTTTGAGCCAAAATGGTTTGATTTTTTTAATTCTAAACAATTTTCTCCTTCAACTGGTACCCATATTATTATTCTACATTGCAATATACTTTTTATTTAATTTTTTTAATCAATCATGGTTTTAAAATTTTAAAATCCATTTAAGAAAGTCTTCACGTCAGAGAGAGAGAGAGAGAGAGAGACTAAAAACGCATGTTTATTAAAGTTAGCCCACAGGTTTGCGAGCACCTATCGAGCCTTAACCCCCAAAAAAATGTAAGCGATTTTTTTTTTAATTATCCTTTTGATGCAGAAATATTCCTAGAGCATATAGATGCATTTTTTCGTATGCTCGGAAAGTTTTCGGTTTTTGTCGCACAGTGTAATACGTGGATTAAATAAAATCTCTTACCAAAAGACGATTTATTACAGCAGATAATTTCTCCATTTTTATTTATGTTAACATTTTAAATATTTCTTTAATCACTACTAAAAAAGCCATAGAAAATGTTTGCATTCATACCCGAAATTTTCCGATAGTAAATTTTTTAAATTAAAGTTTTTAAAGTGCAGTGATGAACAATTAATTTTTGAAAGCCCCCCTGCAATTAGTTTCTACATTCAGCAGTGCCAGTCGCTGCTTGTTATTGTTTCTATCGTTGTATCGTTGCACGTCTGGAACTGACTTAAATGAAATCAATTCGTTCTTAGTAACGAATGAAGGTTGCCAGATTTGAAAACGCATCCATCGTAGTTGTATCTCTGCGGTGAGAGCAGGAAAAAATAGCCGACCTGTCACTTGCCGGCCAGCGAACAAACCAGCAAACCTCAAAGGCTGGCGGTGAGATTGGGCCGGCGGTTAAAACTTTGTCGCCTGTTTGCATAACAATGAGCCAAGTCATTCGCTGCAACAACAGTCATGACTTAGCGACATCTGGGTTGAGGGGAAGGCGCTTTGAAAATACACCTACATACATACATACGCCAGTAATGCTTAGCGACTTTGCTGGCAGCAGGACATTAGCTGCCGTGTGTCACGTTGTCAGCGCGCGGCTTTGAATGTCTCTGTTTGAGTTACGAAATGCCAAGGTGAAATGGATGTGCGAGTACTAGTCCATATCTAAATAACCGTAAATGTGTACAAACATACATACATACACATGTACTTAAGGGATTCGTGGGCGTATAAGGCGTAAGTTTGGAAGTGTGGAAGTGAGTTGACATCCATTGCTTTTCCTGCTTAGTGTTGCGTCACGTCACTCAGTTAAAGCGATCAAGTAAAATCGATGTGAAACGCTTGAGCTGACCAAAGGAGTGTCTCGGTGCATTGGCAAATTACAAACGGAAAAGTGTCGAAAAAGGGCAGTGCAATGAAAACAAAAAAAAAACTTGTAGCCGAAACTGTGAAATGCATGACAAACGTAGTAACGGTAGCATAAATTGCACCAGCATTTGCTTGGCCTTGGCTACGAGGTTTGCTGCTTGTAAGCTGTGTGGCCAGCATGCAGAAACATTGGAACTTTGTTAATTTCGGGGCCAATGTACTTTTGACATAATTCTGGGCGTGTAAGCTGTTTCCTGCTGCTTGGACGATGTTTGTACTTTTATAGCTGGTACTGCTTATGAGCTTGTTCTTGCTGTTGTTGCTTTGATTACAAACTCAGTTGGCCGTAGCACTCTTGTCGCTGACAGCTAATGGCACTTGCTTGAAATTTCGTTTGCCAACTTAATGCTGATGACTGGCAATCGTGTTTGGCATCTCACTCAACATGCTTTAAGCTATGTATGTAGTATTCTTGTCATCAGAGACACATGTACGCAAACAAAAAGTTACTCCCCTGCAAAAATCATTGGACCATGTGGTCTATTTGTGGTATATTGGAGTACTTACAAAAGTGCTGCTCTGTCATGCTGTAGCGGACCAACTTGTGTCTATGCACCAGCGTATTCTTAACCGATCATTGCTCGTGTTTTAACGAAATGTGATTGAAGTTGAGCTTTTGAAAGCACATTTGCATGTCCGGGTGTGGCTAAACGTGTAGAGATACTGGTTGTTTATTGTTAACTCCCAGCAAATTCGGGCTCGAATGCCGTCAGAGGCAATTTTATTTTTGTTTTTGGTTCTTATTAATTGAACGAAGAAATATATTAACAATGCCATGGTTCCTACCCTAGGACATCGCAATGTTAATTGGACCACATTTTTCATATGAATTGTGGTTAATTTTGGAGTACTCAGTGGCCCTTATGGAGTACTCTTTACATGCAAGCAACGAGTAGTCGCAATTTTTGCAGGATCCTACACATGCGAAAGTACTTCTTCCTTTTGACATTATGTACGAACTGCTGCTAGTGTCGTATCGGCAGTGGAGCTTAGCCTTCCGAAATGCACAGCTACAGCAGCCGTTGTAACGTTTATGAGCCGAGAGATGAGTGTCCACAAATTTATGTATGTACGGTCAATTGGTAGCCGAAAATTGCTTAAAGGCGTAACGATAACTTCGGTGGCGATGTGTTATGGCAATTTTGATTTGAAAGGATTTTGCAAATAGTCGTCCCGTGTAGATTGGTTTAAAGTTGAAATTCAAAGTGTTTAAATGCTTCTTGAAACTAATGCCGTCGTAAATATTCGTAATTGTACAAAATTATTTAAATTGCCATATATACCAATTAATACGAATTCTATTTGCGCCGCCATGGCGTATACGTAACATTAATTGCAAACTCTTTAAATAAACCTGTGAAGCTATTCTCAAATGGGTTAGCGACAATTTTCGGATCGTTATCGTAAGTGGCCGACATATGTTGTGAATGGGTAGTTTCAGAAGACGCAGCAGTTGAGCGCAATCGTTGCTAAAAAAAAATCAGTGATCCTAATGTGTCTTCTGAACGGCTTGATACCTTAGCACTCCAATTTAAAACACGCAGCTGATCACAAGTACAAAACAATGCGTTCAGAAGGTGTAATCACAACAGTTACTGAGCTTTTCAGAATCACACTCAACTTATCAAAATGTTTCGTTGATGAAATTCTTTAGTCAGGACCATAAACTATATTAAAATTTTTCCCCAAATGCACTTAAAGGAAGGAAAATGTCTGCTTAATTAAAAGTCAAGCGCCAAGTTGGCTAATAAAGTTCTTTTTACAAAGTCGACAAGGGAAATTAACTTTATTTAGACATTGAAAAATGATGAAAACATAAAATGCCAAAGGACGAACAGTGAAAAGAATCCAAAGACCAGCTGCTGCACTTTTCCGCCCATAATGATGTCGAGAAAACCAAAAAGTTATAAAAAGAATAATGGCTTATTCAATGCAACATAAAGGCCACAACGCTTTTGCAGTTTCATTAAAATGGCCAAAAATTATGACTGCGTCAATGGCGAACTGCTCGTCGATTGTCGAATGCAAAAATGTGCGGCGGTGGGTCGCTGTCGACTCGCAAGTCAAACACTCGGTGCGTTCGAAGGTGTGAAGGTGAAAACGTGCAGTGGGCAGGGGGCAGTGGTCAGAGGGCAGCGATGAGTGTCGAGTGTCCAAGCAAGGCGATCAAAAGGTCGACCAGGTGAATAGGCCAACATAAAATAAGCTCAGCCGCTGGCGATTTACACATTTAGTTTTTTTTTTTTTGCACAATTTCATTTTGCATGGTCGTTGGCGTGTTTGCACTTATGTACACCTATACATACATACATATGTATGTATATTAAGCCACTGTAATTGCCCATGTCAGCAGTTGTTTTGTATTTGTTGTTGTAGTTGGCAATGATGGTGCTCCTGTTCAAATGCTTACAAAAGAACCAACCAAGCGAGATTTCAATTAAAAAAAGGCTCATGCACAATTTTCACCTAATAGAATACATATTTTCACCGCTTTAGCGTGCGCACACCTTTTTTTTCTATTTCACTTTAAAATTTTCCATTTCCCATGCGAACTTTTGTTGCTGCTATGCTGGTCCTTTTATCGGTTTAAACAAAAAAAATTCAATTCGCTATTCTGGTTTAACCGACCCGCAAAAAATAATCAAAGTTTACCGCTTGGTCAAAAATTCCAGCTGAAACGTAAAGCAATCCCAACACTCGGCAACGAAAGTGTGGAAAATATGCGGTCAGCAGTCGACGGGATGCGGACGAGAAGGTGCAATCACACAATGAACTGTGTGGTTTTGCTTTGGAAGGTAAAAAAGATTTTCGATCTCAACGTAGGCGAGATTTAGTTGTAAATAAAGGTAAAGTGATTTTAAAATTTTCTTATCAAAAGAAATTCACAGCAAAGTAGAGATAAAATATTTACATTTTTGAATAGAAATTTAGACATTTATTGATTGCAAAAGGTCAATAAATCATCGTTGATGCGTTAGAAATATGTGTTGAATTAATTTATATACCTACATACATATTTATTAGCATAAATCAGTGGTCAAAAGCAAAGGCGGCCTATGTAGATTGAAGTAAAAGAAGTTAATATTTTATATACATATGTATGTGTGTAAGTGATACCATATTACCACTATATGTATGTACAGCTGAATAGTTACCTTTCTAACTGACTTTTGGAATATTTACGTTACTTATTGAATATATAATGATTTTTAAAGGTAAATGCGGCTAGTGTTGAGTTTAATTTCTGATCACAATTTCATTCATCTTAACTTCAATATTCACCAGAGCGGTATTTTAAATAGCTAAATCTTTTAGTTTATAGTAAGTAGTACAAGTTCCGTTTTTAAATATGTGGTTTACTTTTAGCCCGCCATCCTTTTACCTGCATAAAATCGCAAATTGCTCGGGGGAAATTTCCACTTTCGACTATCGCAAGATAGCCAGCAAACACAATAACTAGCAGATCCCTCCTCTTTAATGCCTTCAAGTAGTTAGTTTAGAGAAAAGTTCAGTTTCGTGGAGAGACCACCAGCTGCCGATTTGGCTAAGATCGATCCCTGCATCTAGCAACAACTAAATTAGAAAAGCTTTTTTTATAACAGCGCTCAGACTGGTATTTGTGACGTAAAGCTGGCCAAAAATATTTTTGTCCATCCAGTAAAAATGTTTGTTAGAGAAAATTTTTGCTTAAGGCAAGCGTGCCAGTTTAGCACTAAAGTTAACTTAACGCAGATTTTATTGTTGATTTCGGCAGAGAATCCCTTCATTAGCAAGATTTGTTACGCATTTTTTTTTAATCGAAGAATCTGGGCGTGGCCACTATTTATAAAAACATATTCAAGTAAGTATTTATTTATTAGGTAATCAAAAAGCAAACATTTATAAAAGTTTTATAATTTAAAACTAAAAAGCGACTCTTCCTTTTACAGGACTTATTCTTCATAACTCTCCGCAGACTTGGCTGATTTTAAAAATTCTAAAGCTTCTTTTGAAATCGACGCACAGCGCAAATTAGAGGAGAGGCTCTTCCGAAAATGTAAGGCCGAAATATTATTATATCGTTATTATTACCTTTTGTCAAATTTGCACACCACTAGAAATTATATGAAGAAAATTCCCCTATTCTATCCTATGTAGGGCAAATATATTTTTGACTAAAATTAAAAAAGTTAAAGTCGGTCCAGGAGTATTTCACTAATCTAGAATTATTAGTAAACATTTAAAAAACTAAAGCCAAGGCTTACACTTAGCCGCTGTTCTCGAATATCCAACACATATTTGCATACAAATTTCACGATTACAAATAACGGGAAATCGATTTTTCGCTTTTCACGGCGTTGCAGTGAAAAACTGACTGCGAGGAGAGAGAACTTTTCGTATATAAAGTTGTATGTGATGCAATAGCAGTGAGTAAAGAAGCGTTTCCATGCCATGTGTAGTTAAAATGTTAACACTTTTAACACTTTTAAAAAAATGCTGCTCAATTTACGGCTTACACTTTTTGCTTGGTCTTTTTTTCGATTTTATATCCAAAGTCTCGCTAAAGGAATTTTACCAATTTTTATGTTTGGAATTCTCGTTTATTTATATACGTAGAGAACTTTTTCTCACCTATCCAGTGCGGAAAGGAACATACAGAACAGAGGAATTGACAATCAATAAACTTTCGAGAACGGGTAGACGGGGACAGAAAATCAAATTGGCAGCTCTTGAAATGAAGCGCGGCTAAGTGAAATGTATGAACGCACCTCGGAAGGTAAATATACATATATATATATGCGGTATGTGCATAGCAGCAGCAGGAAGACTAAAAGTTGCATGGTCGCAAAGTTGTCAACAACAATCTGTCTGCAGTGCAGCGCACTTTATTTCGTCCGTTTCGCATTTCCTTCGCTAAACCATTTTTTTACTGATAAATTCGTGTAGCCTCACAAACTTGACCCGTACACAACTATCCTCTTTTTACTTCAAAAATCGCCTTTTTTTGCAAAATTCATTCTGAATTCGAATGGCTTTCGCGAGGTGCAATCATTCATCTGTAGTTTTCTTTTGTCTGACTCTGGTTGGTTCACCCCATCGCTTCTCATTGCACGATGGCTCTATGAAAGGTGGCGGCTAGATTGATTGGAATCAACTGACTTTTGGTCACTTTGGTGTTGGCTTAATTGCTTAAAAATGGAAGAGAATGATACATAGCTGCAAAATAGTGTGGTTCTACCATAAAAGTCTCATAAAATTTATTATGCATAATAAATACACACATAAACATATTGTTTAAAATATGAACGAAAAGCTCTGTGCTTTTTTTGGATAACCAGAAATGTGTGTGCAATTTTTGGATGGCCTAAAATTTAGCCCAGTTTTTGTTGCACCATAAATTGATGTCCAGTTTTTAGATTATCAAAAAATGGGGCAATGGCAAACGTTAGAGGCTCTTCTGCCATGAAAAGCTTTTCACTTGGTTTTCTTTTTAAAGACTTTCTTATTTCAAAGTAGTAGAAAAACTGCTATTTAAAATCACTTTAATTACAGTATTTAAATTCGTCGTAGCGCCTGTCCATTTAGGTGGCAATTGAGTTAGCAAAACTGACAACAAACAACCATCGCTCAATCAACCAAGTTCTGAATGCAACTGCTCGCCCATTTATAATCTGCCGTTGAATCTGGTTCACCTAAATGCTATGAAATTTATTCGCTGTATATTTCATTGAATGGCCCCTAACCAGCTAATCGGTGGCAATTAAAACAAGGCTACGGTGATTGCACACAAACTAAATCATGTATGAATGTATGATGAATATCCTAGCTAATGGCCAAAGTTAGCAATAATAAGCAGAACAACAATCAATGCTGTGGCCAGAGGCTGACATATATTGGTGGCAATATAACGATGCATAATTGCGTGCGCATAAATTCGTGTAAACAGTTACATATGTACATGCATACATATGTACATACAAATGTGCTAATGTATGTATGTACTGTCATGTATGTAGATGCTGTGAATATTTTCCATATTTGCTTACGTAAATGTTCTTATTGAAAACAAAAACAACATAGCGATTTCTCTCAACACACGAGGACGGTGTATAAACATATATGTATGTTTGTGTACACGATTGTGATGACTTCCGCTGCGTGACACATTTTGCATAACCCATTATCGAATACGTGCTGCCGGAATGAACACGCACTCTCTTCCGCCGCCTCAGCTGTAAAGCTTAAGTGTTTGAGCGTTTGTTTGCACATATACCAAATGAGAAATTTAATTACTGCCAATGCAGGCCTACGAATATCCCTGCAGTGAAAGCTGCTATGTAGTTCTGAGTTATAGACTAACGGGAAATATTCCGTTTCGAAGAATTGCTTCTAGACGCAATTACGAAAGTGAGTCTTCGTATCAGCTCAAATCGGAAAACGAACTAGTCGGCCTTCGCATTAACTTACAACAGTTCAAATACAAGAACGTTTCTTAAGTAGTTTGGAGTTTGACCGCAGAATTACCATCAACCGAAAACCGACCAAATGGATTCAATGAAATTTTGTGAGTGTCTATTGTTGGCTACCGCTTGAGAGGCAAGATAGTTTTGGACCCAGTATCCCTCCATAGCTATTGTAAGGATTTTTTATCATAATATGTATTACATATTTTTCTGAGAACAGGAATTGTGCCAGGAAAAAGTCTTAAAGGTTTTCTAATATACATAACTGTAACTGGACGGCTATATGTCAACAATCGAGCACAAATGTTTTAGGTCCTAATGACTACATTTCAAAAAGAAATCGTCACTAATGTTATTACTTTCGTTGCATGGCTCCGTAACCAAGTAAGTAAGTAGGCAGGACAACGTCTGTCGGGTTGGCTAGTGTTTATTTCTGTGATCATTTGACAAAACAACTTAAGTCTCTCTTTCACTGACATACAAAATAGCATATGTCGACAAAAGATATTTTACCGTGAAAGAGAAAAATGTTGCAATTCGAAAGAAATGTTAAATTATTTTAGCGCTATTCACAATCTTTAAAAATGTTCCTGTTTGCAACAACAAAATGTTTTAATTGAAATAAAATTGCATGCTCTTAAGGTAAAAAAAGCTTTGCTGACATACGCTGTTTTCTCTCTCCGCGAAAGATAGACTTAAGTTGTTTTGTCAATTGTCCGCAGATATACATACAATATTCAAACGCTCATACATACGTAAATACATACGTAAATACATACATACGTATGTGTGCATTCATAAATGATGCAATATATTTTATTGTAATTAATCGTTAAGTGTTGTTGCGACAAGTGTTTGATCGATCGCTACAATGCATTGTTGACTTTTGCTACTCGGTCTGCTGTTGACATTCAAGGAGGTGTTCCAAGAGGTGTTGACAGTTTTGACAGTTGCTGTTGGTCACAATCGAAATGAGTTACACTAGTACAATTTTGATGATTGGTGGCAAATGGTTTATCATAAATATGCGTGCTGTTATGACGCAATTTATGCTAACATACATATTAACATACCCTTTGAATTAACACGTGGATACATGGCGTATGAGTAACATTATTTCCATTTCATAGTTCATAATAATAAATTTGTACTTAAAAACAAACAGAACTAGTACAAATAAATAAACTAAGTAGATCAGAAGAACTTCCGGAATTTCGAAAATAACACTTAGTAACACCCTGCAACACTAAGAAAAATTAAAAAAAGTAATTTTTCTCGGAAATGTACGTATGTATGTATGTAGCATAGTAGGAGTACCTAATACCTACCCAAATTGCTAATTAGTTTTTAAGGGTGAAATCATTGCTGGCCTCTGTTATCATAGACGCTTCAACAAAGTATTTGGCGTCACACAAAAACGCTCAAAATTTTCGACATTGGCATAAAAATTCCTATGAAAATCGGCATTATGTACTGAGAGCGCTTAACCGCTAAAACCACTAAACCCATTAACCTAAGCAATATTTTGTTTTGTTTAATTATTTTAAACAACTGTGCGGGTGCGCCTGCATTAGATTGTAATCAAGCTAACAGAATATTTTAATTTGTTGAAAAATAATTGTTGTTAATGGCATTTAATTACAATAATGCGCAAAATACGTCACACAAATATTTGCGCAAATTGAAATTAGTAAAAATAAGATATCTCCGAAATCTAATTCGATTCTTATTTTTATTATTTGGTATTTGCACAAATATTTGTGTGGTGGGTCTTGCGCATAACCAAACTTCGTAAATACAAATATAAAATGTGACCATTTTAATTATTACAAAATTAATGGAAATTAAAATTAGAAAAACCGTGGTGGGTAATTTTTTAAATAATTTATGGGATTTACTATAAATAAGCAAAAATTCAAGTATCCTAAACCAAAACAAAGGAAACGAATAAATTGTATCGCCCTTCTAAATAAATCACTTTGTATATTTTTGATAGTTTTTTTTAGCTATTCCAACACTTTTATATAGGCACTCGTTGTGGGGGTGTTCTCACGAAGGCGCGGAATATAAACAAAAACCAAATGCACGACGGCACGGTTTGTCAGCACCCAAAGGGTAGCTGGGACATGCGCAGGTCGAAGCAAATATTGCATCTGGTGCACGTAGAATGGCCACTAGGTTGCGGTCTGGTGAATAGTGCGAACTATGAAATAAATACATATATATACATATGTAGGTATTTACATATCCATTTATGCGTTTAATAGCTACATACATATACACATAAACACACTATAGTTTCTTGTGATTTTAGTAGCTGAGTAACAAAAGGTGCCTAACGTTAAATGTGCCAGTTGCCGTGGCAATAAGTGAATTCGTAAAATTGTTGGAAACATGGGATCAGGGTTAACGCTATGTAACATTCGCAAGTACTTACATATGTATGTATGAGCATTAGTGTGTAACTTTACACATGTGCATATCGTCACCTGAAATGCAAACCAACATCAACAATGGAAAAAGGCGTGACTAAAATTTTTGATTTTTTTTTTCATTAAATGATGTGGGAGTTGTAATTCGATGAAATCCATCATAGCAATCAAAAACAGAATTTTGAACTTCTTATTAGTTACGACTTTTCGAATTTCAGCGACGATGTTTGTTACGTCTTTTTGCATTTCAGGTGACGATATGTTTGTACTAGAGGGCTGCATGAATTCATTCAAAACGGCATATTTATTATTCCTATACAAAACGAATGAATCATTTTGGTTTAAATATGGGAATACCTGTCCTGATAGGTGTGTCGTCATAACAATATTGAAACAATGTGAAAATAAATTGAATTGAAATTAATGAAAATTTTTTTATGAATATAATAATATAAAATTTTTTTCTGTGGACATACCCACTGGGAAAAAAGGTAAGCGGCCACATCTTTGTTAAAGTAAGAGAGATTCGTCAGTGAAGTGGCAAGGACCGCCGGGTGAAGTGTCAGTTGCTGGTAAGGTATTGCACTTCACCCGGCTGTCCTTACCTCGTCACTGACGAATCTCTCTTAATTTAACAAAGACGTGACCGCCTTATGTAAGTAGGAATTTAGAATCTACTTCTGGCATCAGACATACTTCTGTACCGCTTTACAAAGTAAGTTACGTAGAATCCAGAGAAGTCGGCGGCACGTTATTTTGCAACTGAAAACGTAAGCCGCATACATATAGATTACTAACAGAAAAATAGATCCACATTAACTGAAATCAACATATATATGTATGTATGTATTGTGATTACGATATAAATATTGCGCCATCTGTTACTCAAAAGTCGAAATGCCTACACACACAGCCTTTTATCTCCTTCCCTCACTTCCAACGCATGCAAGTGTTTACAAAATGATGACGAAGTGCCTTTGTGTGGAAATTCATTTATGCCCATATATTTGCATCAAATAAACATACTTATAAGACATCAACCAATACTTCCTATATGCCAAACGAAAGGAAAACACCTGAGTTTTTGATTGAAGAAAACAAAAAAAAAAAAAATCATGCGAGCGATTTTTGAACATTTTGGTAATAAAAAAATTTCTAATTTCTTCAACAATTTTTTGACTTAAAATGCTCGATATTTATCAAATTTATATAAACTCAGTACACGATAATATTTCTATTGCTACAAAGAATCTATATCCCTAAAGTTATATCTGCAAATCATAACTTGCTAGGGCACTTTAAGGGCTCAAAATTTACCCCGAAATAAGCCAATATTTACCGTTGTTTCTACGACAAAAACCGAAATGTTTACTTACAAAAAATGAATCCGTCAAAAGGCTTAGAATATTATCTTTGAAAAACCACGCTCCACTTTGAAATCGCTTCATTAGTTCTCGTGCAATGAGCGTTTTCGTGAAGCTCTAAAAATTACAACTACAACATTTGAACATAGCCTCCATATCGAAACGTAAGACGTTTTCTACGTCAAAAGTATATATTTTCATAACTTACAAAATTCAATTCGCTGAGTAATTTTGTATATGAAGTAGAAAATTCAAATCTAGAGTATTCTGCTTGGCTAGAAGTTTGAGTCAACTCATGCAGAGATTTAATATGTAACTTTATTGCCATTTTTGCTGTTGTCCCCAAATGCTGTACTAGATGAAGGGTCCATCATGGGGTTGTTAATTTGCTAATGAGTACAAACATTGTAGCTTTCAGTCGGAAAGTAAAATTGCACATTAAAAGTAGGTAAATATTAGCATATTACGCTGACGGTAATATACAATTGAATGAAGAATAGTAAGAGCTGTAACTGTAAATGTAAATGAATAGAACATGATTCGAATTGATGTGCATACATATGTAATCGGGCAGAGATATTTTGTGCATGGAGAATAATTAAATTACGAGTATGTCGAATATATTCAAATAGACCAAACATATAAGCACTTTAAAAAAAGAAAATATGAAATATTTAAAGTAGTTTAATGAAATTTGAAAGTAAATTAAAATTATTTCAATATGCACATGATTCTGTGTACCCTCCCTGCAAACCATTTTTTCAGAGTATTCTGCATTGTAAAGAAATTTTAAAGAATTCGTTAAGATTTAATTCGATTTTTTGCCGAATTTTCTAAAATGAAATAAATTACGCACACTTCCATTCTTTTACGAAATTTCGGAAGAAAATCTGTGAAGCAACGAAAATAATACTGCTATGTGAAGAATATCTTTTAGAATTTTTCCAGAATTTTCTTTATTTTACGTACAGAAATTTCTTTACGAGTTCGTGTCAACCACTTCATATAATTTTCTTTGAAAATTCGTAAAAAATCGTTACAGAAATGAGATTAAGATTTCGGGAACTTTGGTTTGCAGGGTACTTATCCTTATTTATGTATGTATATCCGAAAAAAATACTAGCCATGGTGAAATTATAAACAGGCGAAATAATAAAGCAGTTTCCTCGCTTTATTTTTCTGCCATTCGGCTAACTTATTTAAATTTTTAAAGGAAAATTTTCAAATAATATAGTGTCAAATCTTTTTTCTCGCTTTAGATACTACACCTGGTATAATTTTATCATGTACTAAGCTTGCTTATTTGTGACAGAAAAAAAAAAACAAAATCGATCACAAACTCAAACATCATCAATAAAAAATAAATGCTAAATTAAGTAAAAGCAAGTAGACTGATAATAGAGCCTTCGAGAAACGATTTTTCTGGAGAGCAACTTTCTCAGGAGATTCTAGATATCTGTGGATTGTCATCAGGCTCCGACCAAAAGCTCGTGACCAAAAACACATCAAACTTCAGATCGATTGAAATTTTTTGGGAGCTTAGCCCATTTGAATATATAAATCGAGTTCCGGAGGGCTGGCTGCTGAACAGCGGTCTTGATCATGCGTTTTTAGCTTGAAATGAAACCCGATTACCGAAACCAGCCCAATGCGGTGGTCATATCATATGGAAAATGTCAAAAACGTCATTTCTGTGGGTGCGGACGTACGAAAAAAAATTCAGCGGTGATTATGTACAGCAATAAATTAGTCAAGGAACAAGAGTTAACAACGCATCGATAGTTTATTACAGAAAATCCTGAATCTAATATCAATTTATTATTTTTTGTTGATGGTGATGAAAAAAACGCCAAGTGTTACTTTGTGTCCTGAGAAACAAAATGTCCAGCACCGCCACTAAAAACACGAAGTTAGCAAAATGAAAAATTCAGGGACACCTTAATGTATGTACCTTTTTTCGCTTCTCTTTTACAATTTTTCCTGGCATTTCTAATTGATTTACTTAAACAATCATTCAATTACGCGACCCAAGGTTTCTTCTTCGTTACATTTAATCCTTCGAAAAAGAGTTCAATTTCCTAAGATAAGAAAAAACCTCAATGTAGAACAAATATTTACTACTCAATGAATGTTTACATGTGAAAGACTTACATTACATTTGTGCTTCTTTGCTCCTGCAAACCGACAAGAAATACTTTGTGCTTTACGAATTCATACATCAATTGCCAGAGCAGTCAATGGAAAATTTACTTTCAACTTTCCCTCACCGATGTGCACCTGCATGTGGAAACTG
>NW_023458558.1:8662781-8681566 GCF_013731165.1 Rhagoletis pomonella
GTTACAATATAATTGGGTATTATTATTGGGAATCTCCTGAAGAGAAACGCAGTTCTCAGGTCGAAAAATATAGATTTTCATGAATTCTATACCATTTCTATGAAAAGTTGTTTGAGCGCTTTGAGCGACCTCTAAATAATTTTTGATTGCGAAATAAAAAATAGTAGTATATATTTTTCGGTTTAGAGCAATCCCAGGGGGTGAGAGCATAAAAATTCCGACTTTACTTTTTTTCATACATTATTGGACCACCCTAATGTACATACACTTCTACAATTTGCCAACGCATTATGCGATTTCCATGTTAGTCATTTTGCTGCGCCAATTCTGCCCCACCTTGTCGCAAGAAGAAGAAAAAAAGCACTTCGATGGGTAAATGTTTTCGGCTTCGATTTTAATATGCTTGCGATGGATTAATTTGCATCGACGGAAATTAATATGTTTTTCATTGTTGCTGCACGTGTTTTGCGGTTATTGCTGTTGGTTTGCTGCTGTTTCTGAGTGCTCGTATGATTGACAGCGTGATGGCTTTGTTTTCCCTTGAATTTGCTGTTGTTGCATGTATTTAAGCAAAAACCAGCAACCAGCAATAATGATTAAGCACTCTGCATTCGAAATCAGTAAGGATTGGAATTTCCTATAAGCCGGGTTTTATTTAAATGCACACTAAAGTGGTCCAAAAATGTATGTGAAAAAATAAAGTCGGATTTTAAAGGCCGCCACCCCCTAGGATTGTTCTATATTGAAAAAAAATACCTTTATTTTTTATTTTGAAATTAAAAATAAAATATTTTTAATAAAATAAATAAAAAATTTTTAATATTAAAAAAAGGTTAAATAAATAATTGGATAATAATATTGAAAATCTCCTGAGGAGAACTACAGTTTTCCGATCGAAAAATATTGATTTTCAAGAATTTTATACCATTTCTACGAAAAGTTGTTTTTTCATGGTAAGCTTTGAGCGCTGTGAGCACTACCTAAATAATTTTTGATTTCAAAATTAAAAATAGTGGTATATTTGTTTTCTGTTCAGAACAATACTAGAGGGTGGCGGCATTAAAATTCCGACTTTATTTTTTTTTTTGGACCACTCTAATGTGCACACATATGTACGTTAAAATATGCCACAAACACATATGCATATTTATGTATGTATATTGATGACTCCGCATGTGTTTGTTAAAGTTTTAAAAGCCTCGGCAGACCTTCAACTTGGCAATTTTAAAATCTTATCGATGTGACATTAATTGCACGCAACTTGGGCACATATCCTGTCATTCTGTATAAAAGCATTTCCATGCGCATATGTTTATATAGGAAGGCGTGTAATTACTCACATCTACATACATAAAGTCAAAGCTATTTGGCTTATCTACATATAAGTAAAAACGTGACTCTGCCGATTGCATACTGGCGTTGTTGTTGGTGTTGTTTCAGCACATTTTTTAATTGTGTGAATGCGTACATGACATTCAGAAACTTCAGCTTTAATGTCTTTTTGTCTTGGTTAATTATTACAAGCACTTAAGACTGTATGATAAGCGTTTCCTAATGAGTTCATGCAAATAATAATGGCTGATAAAAAAGCTTAACCATTGCAATTGATGCAATATAGCTATCTGAGATATGCTGTTAAGCAGATTGTACTGTGTAAAGTCATACTTTAAGGATATTTCACTTATTAAAAAAAAAAAAAACAGTGTACTCCAGGACGATCGAGTTGGCAAGCGGATTTATCGTACAACTTGTTCTCAGATGAGATGATCCTCAAAAGAGGAAGTAAGTCACCTAGCTAATAATTCTCCTATAATTACGAGGCTCGTTAGATCAATTGGAAATGTGGTTTTCAGGTCATATGCATCCAAAACGGTGGTCCCATGAGGCGAAATGATTTGCTGTTTCTTCTCATTCGCGCCATACAATGTACGCTCAGCTAGATACGTGTCTGTTACTACATCAGTATGCATGTCCATAATGTCGAACCTCAATTTTTATCTGGCTGTAGTAATTTCACTTAACAGAGAGAAAGATAATAGTCAAACTTGAAGAAAAATCACCCTTTCCTTCTCCTACCCTTCTGCAGACCCCTAAAAAAGTTAATAAAAAATTTGAAGGATTTTAGACATTGGCTATGGTAGCACGAAATGTCAGAATCTGCTTAAGTGTCAGGTTCTTAGTATGGCGACGAAAAAGAGACAATGGAATTACTTTCTTTTTTGTATCATGCGTATTAACAACACATAATTCTACTTGTCTAATATTACGTATACGCCCCAACATGCTTCTACTGGTGTTGACTTAGATAAGAACAATGCTATGAAAATGGTTATTCGAAATTAGATAAATATATTTGGTTATTAAGAACTAATTCCTTTTATCATTTCAACTAAATTTTAATTATGCAACACATACAAATAATTCCGTCGCATTTAACTGAAAAATATTTATAGAACTAAGTAAACGAATTTGATATTATAAAGTTTAAAATATTACACAATCAGAATGCACATTTACACTACGTAACTCTAAAGCATTTTAACTATTCATACGAGCAAGCAAAAGTTTTCACACCAAATTAACTTTTGTCCCGAAATACAAAAATTGCAAGAGATAATTAAATTCGTAGAAATAAATCGCAGTCTATGTACGTACATATATACGCCTATCACCTGGGCCGCGTCCTTCACAAAACTTAATCAGTCCAATTGAACAATTATAATTTAATTCCATGCCGGAGCGTGTCAAAGTTGGACGTTTCCAGTCAAGTGTATAATTAGTCTGTAACGGATAGGTGATGGTGGGGGTCAATTTCCGAATCAAATGAGTAAGAAGGAAGGGTAAAACGATTGTTTGCGCACAAACTTTGAACTGATGGACATGATGCAGCTACAGATGACCGATGTAAGAGCAACTTTTTATGGAAAAAATATTTTAGAAATTCAATTCTATTGATTTTTGATAAAAAGTAACTCAGAATCTTATCTTTTCAGTAAATGGAAATTAAATTTAAAAAGAATGCCCAATGTAACTTGATAGCTTTATCACATATTTTAAAATTACGCTCTACATTCTGCAACTGCCTTTTTATAAAGTTTCGTAAGCAGATTGTGACTACATACATTTTTATATTCGTGTATATATATGTACATAAGTACTAGGCATGAATATCTAAAAACTTTCAACACAATTTAAAGTGAAATCTGCACAAGTTTTCGCAGTCTAATAGCCGAAGGGTAACCAAAGTTGGAATTGTTTGTAGGTGTGTATAAACAGAGGAGAGATTGAAGAGTGCTGAATGAGTACACTCATCTAGCTGAGAAACACAAAAGCACTTAAAAGTGCTCCATAACTTTTCGAAGCATTTTGTCCAGGTAATTATGCTGCGCAGGAAAATACTAAAACAACAACAGACTTACTACTTCTGTGAAAATGTACAATGGACAACTAATGTACCTATGTATGTAGATATACTATGTCGCTTGAATCTTTTTAAAAATATTAGTCAGAATTTTTAATTTATTTCTCATTCAACTAGTAATAAAGAATAGAATACTCTTTTAATTGCTTGATATTGCTTCCGCACTTGACGTATGCCAATACCCAGCCCACCTATGAGGAACAAAGAAATGTAGCAAGGTACGACTGTTACATAAACCTCAGACATTCGGCCCTGTTATGAATGTCGACGTCGATGTAATTTTTTTTATCAAAATGTAGCCGTCGCAAGTCCAACTCCGACTACGCTGACCACAGCATTTTTCAGGAAAAGTGTGCCCCACAAAAATACTTTGATCAGCGTAGCTGGAGTTGGACTTACGAATTTTTTTAAGAAAAAATTACATCGAGGTCGACGTCGACAATATATACATATTTCTAATATGTCCTGATAATTCTACATTTTTTAATAAAATAACCAATGCTGTCGTAAATGATGCAATTATCTATAAATTGGTTGACTATTTTATATAAAATTTAAAAAATTATGTTCAACAATTTTATTGAGATTGAGGTCATTTTAATGAAAACATTTGCGTAAAAAAGACAAAAATTTTATAAGGCCATAAATAACAAAAACAAATAATTTAAAAATTGAATATATTTAGGACCTTTAGTTAAAACTAAGCTCAAAGAAGAGATGGACGCATGAGTGATTTTTGCTCACGTTCACGAAGATGATTTCGTAAATCACGTACACTCACCTTTTTTGGCAGATTTTTTGTTTCAAATTAAAACTTTATTTATGTACATAAGTACACATACAGTGAAAAACTAATTGGGTATAGCTCAATACAAAACCCGTATAAATTCATATTTGTAACCTTGTGCAAAAATTACAAAAAGTCTTAAAATTTCCATATAATTTTTCAAATTTTTAATCAGCTTTTAGAGAATTTAATTGAGTATGTATTTTTATAGTCCATTAAGTAGCCAAAAGAACATCATTTACGTGGTATTGCAGAACGACGATATGTACACCTATGTCACGACATTATAAAAGTATAGCGATAAATATTTGTAGAGGAAATTTTTGAATTGTATGAATGCTTTTCCTTCCCCATGTCAGGACTATTTTGTGATTATTTTTATACCTTCCACTCACTTTTTATTATCAAGAATATTATTACTCGGGATATTAAATAGAAAAAATACAAAAACTACTTACATTACATATTTAGTGTCAGCTGAAGAACTGTACTGTGTTACTGTTTAGTACAAGCTAAACTTCTCATACTGCATAGAGGAATTGGTGTCCATCATATTACAATAACAAAAAGTCCACTATGTATACACAGTGATCCAAAACTGCGTACAAAAATTTATGATTTCAATGCTTTAATCGGTTTATCATCAACTGGCCGTAACACAGTAAACTCAGCCGTGGGGAGATAAATCCAATCACCAATTATTTTTTATTTTATTTTTTTGGTCCAAAGAGTAACAGTGCCAAATATTTGGATCACCATGTATATGTAGCCGAATTCTTATATAATTTCAAAGTCCCTATGAACTCTGCCAAATTTGTAGTGACCACAAATTGCTAAAGTTAACAAAAAATATATATGAAAATATATCGAGATAAAGTTAGCGTACGCAACATGCAAATGTGATTTTATTGTCCCTTTTCGTGCTTTTCTTTTTTCTTTCAATCACAATGAATAAAAAATTAACTTGGTTTACTCATTCCCACAAGCACCGCTGGCAATAACGAAATTTCGTGGAATTCTGAAGGTAAGCATTCCAAATTTACTTTGGAAAATGTAAACAAAAATAAAATAGAATGGATCGACGCAAGGCCACTTCTTATTTCTGTTTACATCTGTTGGCCTCTCCAAAGGCATAGCTATAAGAAAAAAAATTAAAGTTTTCAAGAAGCTCTAAAGGAAACACCTGTTTATCTACTTTTCTTTAGTTTATTTACTTATATTTTGCTTTATTTTTTTTTGGTCATCCAAAAAGTGCTGCACATTAAATTTTTTCTTACCGCTGTGTCACACCTGAAGTCATCATCAAAGTGCGACATAAATTGAAAGGAGGGAGACAAGTGCTCATAAAATGAAGAGAAACAAAATTAAAAAAATAAAAATATACTCAAGTATACATACGAACATATCACGAACATATCACCCAGTAGGAAATAGAAGCACGCAATAGTAAAAGCTGAGAGCAAACGTGGATTACCCCGCCAGGTGCTTACCTATTTTCCAACTAGGGTTGAAAATAACCCGAAGTACATACGTTTGCCCGCATATTCACAAATTTTAGCACAATAGCATAGATGGATTTTAAGAAGCCTGGCCAGCCTCCTCATATACATACTATGTAGCTTGGCAGACATGGCGTGCATGTTTGCTTGTCCTCATCCGCGTTCATTATTCATGACGGCGTTCTACGATGTGAGCTAAACTAAGATTTGCCTTCGTAACCATGAAACTAAACAAAGCCATAGACAGTTACATATGTGTGCCACAGCACGCATGTATGCATAACGGTTTAGATTTTTACACATATAAATGCAGCTACATATGTACATACATACATATATATGCATGTATGCACAAATTTCTGGCACGTTTCGGAGATGGGTACGATATTTCGGGATCGTGACACCGGTATCGGTGAGTAAACAATAAATTTGTACACTTATTTGTTATAGTATAGACAGACGGCAAGGTTAATCCGGATCAAAATTGTACCTTTACAGATGGCAGTATTGTGAACTAATCGAGCAGTGAGGTCAGGGGTTCGAACCGAATGGCCAGCAAAAGTTTCTTCAAATTTGTTTAGATCCTTCAATTTTTACTTTTTTTTTTGAATTTGATTATGATTGTTAGGGCGTTTTTTTAAATAAAATTTAACTCCAAAAAATTAAAATAACCTGAAATAATTATGCGAAATAACATAAACAAGAAGAAAGGAAATAAAATAATATAATAAAAGGCTTACAAAAATATAACACAATAATGATTTTTAAGAATATTCCGGAGTAGGAATCGATCCTAGGTGGTATTGATTTGTATTATACAGTTTTGACTAGGCATATCAGATCGTAATAAAAAATCGGTCTTTGAAACTATTCGAATCGAAATAAAAAAAAAACGATGTAGGAAGAAATCGTTCATGTTTTTCGTTAAATAATCTCTTTTATTTAATCTGACCAAAGCTTTATTGTAAGTAATTTCTAAAGACACATACATTGTTCACAACGGTTTCAATACACCGTTTTGTCCAAAAGCTGTTAAGTAGCAACAATCCTTAAATTTTTTTGTTTGTTTTCGCTAACTCTATATTTCACATTTTAATTTCCCTTTTTAGAAAAAAACTTTTGTATGCAGTGTAGCCATTTTTTTTTCTAAAACAAAAGTGACTAAGAAGTGAAATATGATTAGGGAGTGCAAAATTTTAATTAAAATTTGCACAGGTGGAGAATTCCAATTTTTGGAGTTTTTTTTTATTTAGTATTACCCATAATGTTATATAGAGTTATAATCAGGAGGCTTCTCTAAGCATCCCTGTAGTCGAGGAGAAAGAGAGGCAGTACATTGAAGTCTTTGGCATTTGCTTTCTCATGATGGAAAGGTTGGAGGTGGCAGGCCACCCAAAATTTTTTTAGACCAGCCTTCAAATTCCTTTAAAATTTTATAGATGTTCTGCCGCAACCGTAGATCAATATGCATCACATCAATCGCGCTAAAATCAAATTTGCGAATTTCCGTTCGTACCCGCAGTTATATTCGTATTCTTATTTGTTTGTATATTCGTATACATACTAGTTTTTTGATTATTGTCCAATTATTTAAATCGGGATTGAGATCGCATTTCACTTTCACTAATATCTACAAGTAGTTGTGTAAATATGTAAGAATATATTATATTAAAGAGAAAAAAAGTGCTTGTATTGTGAGAAGACCTTGAAAACTACCGCTGTGTACGCCCGGAGAAGCAAATAAGTATGTATGTATGTATGTACCTTAACATCTGCCAACATTATGTATTTTTGTTTCTTTATGAGAGCACTTATGTTCGTATACGAATACGCATGCATGTACGCATACACCTACTACATCAACTAAAAACATCGCATCGACTGAATGTGGTAAATGAAAAATTCAACTTGTTGACGTCTAACTAGTCTAACGTCATCACTGGTTGGTCGACCGCTGTGAATTTTGCCACATACATACATATATGCCACTATGACAGTGACATATCAAAGCCAAGGTGAGCTTTGGATGATTCAAAGCACTATTCGAGACTGTTTTAAAGCGATTCATTGCAGGCAAATTAGGTACATTGGTTTTTGTTTCAAAATTTTTCGAGCAAACATTATGGAAATTTTTTAGAACATATGCAAATTGTAAATAAGTTGATATAATTCTTTATGTAGATATATATATATGTATGTGCGTTAATATTTTTGGAATTAATCATATGTGTGTTCGCAAAAAATGGAGTCAATATGCTCGCTTGCTGTAGATCTGAGTTTTTAGATTTACAATCTTATCAAATAACTAATATTTGATATTAATACGTGCATACATATTTATCTCAGGAAACCAAACCGAATATTTGATGCAAATGTTTAGTTAAGCACGTTTCACGTTACGCATACTTGAGTTAACGAAATCGTTTGCACATATGTATATGCATACATATGTACATATATTGTATACCAATTTTAACAAATGAGTACTAGTATTTCGCATAATCAGGTCACAGCATGCAGAGTTACCAGAACAGTATACACGCACACTTATATTTTTGTATTACTAATTCATTTATTTAATTATGCAACAGCACGTTCGCACACCTTCATTTAAATAAGGTGCCTACACTCACAAACGCCCAAGGAAAAAATGTTGCGGAGAGAAACCGACGAAGGGTGGCGCTGGCATCGACTTATTACAAAAAATCCTATTTATGGTCCGATTTCGGTCTCATTTTATATATATATTGGAAAGAGGAGGAGAAACATCTCTGCGAAAAAATTTTCAGCTAGGGAGCGTTAGAGACGATTTATCTATACTAATATATATTTTTAAAGCCGTTTTTTTCTGCTCGCAAAGCTCGAGAACGGCTGTACCAATTTCGTACACCTACTGCAGAATTTCCAGGGATGGTTATAGGGTAAACAACTCGAACATTGTATGGAGATATATGAAGGCAATGGCATACTCAGGGAGAGAAGTGGGACTATTTGAAAATGGGGCGTTGTGTGTGTTTGACGGGGTCTCTGGATGGTTTCAGTGCACAATTTGAACCGTCTGGTGTAGCTGGATTCAAGTTTGGCTTACATTCTAAACATGTATTGGTATCGTAAAAGAAAATATTGCCGTGAAAATGCACCCGCCAAGTGGCTCAGGAGTCGAGTTATTACTAAAAATTGCTTGAGTTGTCCAGGGGTCAATCTGAAATGACCTCCGTTAAAACAACCACCAGCACTATTGCGCTGCTTGATAAGGCATTTAGGCTATTTCGTCTGAAATAAGTCTATGTACATATACAGCTTCAGGGAGATAAATACACCATCGAACCGGATCTTTGTTGCCGCCAGGGAGTAAAGAGGAAAAAATTCTTAAAATTTATTTCGCTGTACGATAAACCGTGATATGAAACGCCAGCTCATTGGGGAAAATACCAAGAACCTCTTCGCGGACATTACACTTTCGTTGGATTATTTAAGACTGCCTTGCAAGTATGCCATCCGACCACCAAACCATAATATTAGCATATAAATCGTGTCCGGGAATTGTTGGCTAATATCTTGGACCAAAATGGTTCAACTAAAAATATAATTTTGGGCGGGACTAAGTTCGCCGAGTCTGCTAGTTGCTATTTTTTAAAATCTCTAAGTTTTATAACTATTTGGGAAGCTCTAGCAAGGAAACAAAAGGTGATATAACCTTCCACTTAGACATAAAATAAAGCTAGAACTCTCGACTACTGTCTCTGAAAATACCATTCTCAATTATAGTTTGTATTATTTAAGATACCGTCAGAAACGCTCTCTATCTGGCAATACTTTTACCAACTGAATTGGTTTAGACAATAAACTCATTCCAGAACGAAGCTTTCATACATTCATATTGTTCAAATATACCGGTTAACATTAATTCTTAATGGTTGCGCATACGCCATGGTGGCCATTTCTTTTAGGCTGTGGTTTAGGATTTCCAATCTTAAATGGCAGTTTATCAATTTAGCATACAAATGCCTAATAGTTTATTAATTCAAATAACTTCAATTAGGCACTTACTTCAGTTATTATCTTTGGGAAACTAAATTACTCTCTTGCATTATTTTCTTTTTATATTATATACATGGCTAATTTCCAAACAAAGTGTACATGGCAAGTATTTTTTTAATTTTTTTAAGATTGGTAAATTTATCCTCTGAAATTGTTTAGTGATGTCAAAATTTATGCAGAATATGAAACTGCTAATTTTTTTCCTCTAATTTTTTCCATTTTTGTAAAATATTTTCCAGAATGTCACTTTTTATAAAAGTTAGCTAAAAGATTAAATAAAAAAAGCATACTTACCGATAAACATTTTACTGATTTTTAACACTAAATACATGCTTTTAAACATTTGCATATCACTTTGAAGCTCATATATCAGCTAAGCTAATTTTAAAGCTTTTTCTACCTCCTCCATGACATTTTTAAAAGTTTTAAATATTTCATTGTTTTTCTTCGGCAACAATTTCCCTTACATGCCATTTGAACATTTTTGGAGAAGCAAGCTATTCAAATAAAAAATATTTTTTCGCGGCTAAAAGTGACATTCTGGAAATATTTCCCTTTTTTTTCAAAGAGTCTTATCTCACAAAATTTTAAAAGCAACAAAAAAAACTTATTTTAAGTTTTTTTGCATAAAAAACTGGGAAATATTTAACCGTACTTACCATGGTGCTATAATTTAGAAAGCCAGGCTTATGCTGATAAAATTTATCAGACAAAAATAGAACAAAACAATAGAAGTTAAGGAGAACATTCACAAACAGTTACGCCATTTTTCATTGTTTCTTGGTTCAAACTTTTTTTTTTCGTGTTGAATATCGAATAACCTGAGCGGGGACGACGAATACTTTTATATAGAGTAGGTAAAATATATCAGCCAGCTCATTTAGAATAACATGAGATCCTGTGTACATACTTACGTATTTGTTTCGCTTACCTATGGCCACGGAAACCCTTATACCAGGTGCCTCTTCTAGATAGGATTACGTGCCAACGTGTTCTTGTTGGTAAAAACTGGTCATTGTGCATTCCAGAGAGTTTATGGATATGTTGGGCAGTCAAGGTCCAAACTATCTACCATATCGCCGCCAACAATTCAAGAATAAATTGGTATAACAAGAAGCTGTGAGGGTGCATCGACGCTGAGTAATGTTGACTACTTCCAACCAAACATAAAACTTCGAACACGCTCCTACTAACTAAGTAAATTCTACATACTATGAGAAAATAAGAACGTAATTCCTCAGCATGATGATGTCCATTACATTGCAATTGCAATTCTGACCACTGAATTGCATCAATACAGACACAAGCATACAGAGACATGCACAGGAATTTGATGTTCGCATTGACCAAGATGTTGCAGTAAGTTGCTTATACGAGCGCAGTTAATGCACACAGTGGCGGGCATTGCTGATAAAGTAGCACAAAAACAAAGTAAACAACACACAATGAAAGCAAGGCTAAGCGCACGCATATGCAGAGATGCAGGCAAGCAAGCCATTTGTTACGTTACGTTACGTTACGTTGTATGTATATACGAATGCGTACATATGTGTGTAGAGAGGACAGGAAGCTAAAAAAGATATGGAAAGGACATCCTTAAGTGGCAACAAACAAAAAAAAAAACCAACGGAACGGGACACCAGCTGCTTGGCAGGAAGTGACACATCCGCTGCTTCTGACAATGTTCTAACTGTTGCTGATAGCGCCAACAACAATAAAAAATGCGAATTCATTGTTGTCGGTTCGTTGCCTTGGTGGCTGGCTGGCTAGTTAGTTGGTTGTTTGGTTAGTGGGTGCTGAGTTGTTTGTTGTGCTCGTCAACGTTGTCAATGCACATAAAATTACAAGAAATTCGAGTATAAGTCAGTAACGATAATGAGCATTGCATGCCTCAATTTATGCGGCAATCAAAGCGAAATTTTCGTTATGGTAGTAAGTAAGTAAATAATTTGGAATTCAAATGGAAGCTAGTTGGTAACAAAATTGCATGGAGGTTGAGTTGAGCAACTTCAAATATGACAAATTTTTTGAATGGCCAATGTTATTTGGAATTGAAAAAGCTAAAGCGTTTGGGCTTGTTTTCTGGTGTCTATCCTTTTTTTTGCTGTTACAGTCGGTTTCAGTCTGCAAGCAATTAAAAATCTTTCAAATTTTAAGTAGACGAGTAAGATTTAAAATTTATGATGGATTGTTCATTCAAAGAGTAATTCAAAAGAACACATTTTAGTTGTGAATGCCCTTTGAAGCGGTAAGCGAACGGTCTACCAAAATGTAAAACACATACTTACATTTTCACTATTTATCACTATTAAAATTAACTATTTATCACCAAAAAAAATTTGGGCTAAGCTATTTTTAGCGAAAGAGAGGGCGAAACCCCAATTTTGGAGATTCTAAAAGTTTCTTGGAACTTTCGCAAATATCAGCAGCACCAATTTTTTTCCAACATAGTTGACAACCAAAAAAAAGGTTTTCTTTTTTTACAAGCCTTTAATTTTATGAAAATTACTAACAATTTGTACTAATTTACTTCATTTTTAAAAAGGCTTGTCGGCGAATTCAGCGTACATGCATAATTGGTTAGGTATATATACATATGTATGTATGTATGCAGTTATTTAAATGCCGGTTTGCTATTCGCGCGACAAACTTTTTTAAAAACGAAGTAGATTAGTACAAATTGTTAGTAGATTTCATTAGAGTTCGAATAACTCCTTTCACTAAATGGCTTTTAGTAACTTTAACGAGACCTTAACTTATTTTATTCATTTTAGTGCAGTTTTGACAAAATTTTCTTGCTAAAAAATCTTTTGTTACACTACTTTATTTTATTCCTTTGATTCTACATGTTAAATAAGCTTGTTTTTAAAAAATATATTTTGTTTTAACATTATTTTATTCGAACAGCCAGTCAGCCAAACTTAAAACAACTCGCCTTTTGTAATAGCATGAAAGCCCAGAAAAAACCCTTTTTTTTTGAAACCGGCTAAAAACGGCGATGGAAATAAAATATACAATTTTTGAGGTTATGCAAATAAGTCAGTTTTTCTTCGCAAACAAATGATAAAAAGTCACTTTTTGGGACATAGGTTCTCACTATAGTTTTGTTTTCCATTTAAAATTTTCCTTTCATTATTCGAACTTTCCAAAAAAAAAAAAATGCACTTGAAACTTACAAAATGAACCGGTTGCGTGTCAATAACGTTTTGAAAGTGTAGCTGTGGTTTGGTATTGGTTCGTTTGGGTCAGAACACTTACAACCCCCCTCCCCCTTACATACGGCCTTGACTGTGAGCATACCAGATGAGGGAGAAAATTCTGCAGAATTAAAAAAAATAATAATTTTTCGTGGTTCTATGGTTCACAAGGGCGAATTGGCATTGAAAATGCCCTTAAAATTATTTTAATTTTTTAAGCTAACAAAGTTAGAATAATGAATATCGAGAACGTGTTGTGTGTATTTTAGTTCTTTACATATCATTTTTTTTGCAAAAATAAATTGCGCAACTTTTCTTGGATATTCAAGTATAAAATTTTAAAATGACATTTGCAATACCTATTAGTTCTTATGCACTAAACGAATTGAATCTTTTTAACCGACCTCAAAAAAAGGAGAAGGATTTCAATTCATCGGAATATTTTTTTTAAGTATGTTACCGCATAACTTTCCTTTTTTAAAGGAAAGGTGGCACCTCAGAAGTGATACCATACTAATTTTGTTTAGATCCGATTATTGGATCATGAAGAAATTAATTTGATATGAGAATTGCAGTCGGTTTTATTTTTTGCTTAAAAATTACTTGTTCAATACTTAAGAATTTAATATTTTATTTGTTAATTAATATTGCACTGAACTTTTTTTTAATTTTTTTAATTAGTCATGTCTTTGGCTACGCTAGCTTGGTCATGTCGTGCAAATGGACAGATATGCTCCGCCTCTGAAAGTATTCAACGCGAGGTCGGGCTGCTGGTAACAGAGAAAGAGAAAGGCCGTCTCTGTGTTGGAAAGATCAAGTGGAGAAGGACTCGGCTTCACTTGGCACTTCCAACTGATGTCAGTTGACCCAGAAGTGAAACGTGCTGTTCTGGACTCGGCCAAAATCGCTTAAGCGGATACAGTGCCAATAAAAAAGAACAAGCCATACCTGGAAATGTCCAATTTGTGCAACTAAGTTCCAATTCGGCATTTGAACGTGGTTGCGCATATTGGACTTTTTCATCAGTTATAGTTCAGAAATAGAAGAGGCTGATGCTTTGCATTAATGCAACCTAAAACTCAGCCTATTATTTATTAACATTGTATGCAAGATTCACTTCCCCAACTTTATGCCCAATTCGCTGAAGTACTTCAATTGAGGTAATTTGCAATTATTCTCTCATTCAATTTTTCACTTGTCAATTGAACGGAGACGGATACAAATTAAATGCATTTTAATAAAGACGGACAAGGCGCACGATCTCGCTAGCAAATTAGCAGAAAATAGCTGCATTGTTCTTTTGCCCAGGCAGATTTTTTTCACTATCTCTCACCAGCTGTAATGGTACTTTTTACGGACAGCTTAAATATTTTTTTCTCGGAACTGGCAAAATGCCAGCAATAAAATAGAAAATAAACATTCCTTATTAATATTGCTGCTGTAACGACCAAAATGGCCGTGTTCTATGCAGCAACAATTTCCAATTAAAAGTGGTAACTTTGCGCCACTTCAGCATGCACCAGCAATAGTAACAACAAAGTATATGCAGTAGTCTCTGCAACAATCTCTGCGTCCAGCTGAGTTTTTTTTTTTCTTTTTTACATTTATACCCAACATGGCTTTTTGATGCGTCTCTTACAATTTGTTGCTGCTTAAAAATTGGCAGCGCTAGTACTTGTACACAGGCACCACTTCACGCTCACAACAATAAAACAAAGCGGTTGCAACTTTTCGCATTTGTTACAAAAATTCCAATTTTAAGTCGCGTAATTTGTATGTCGTAATGCGTGGCTGGAAAAAGTTTAGACAAGTTACTGGCTCACGAACACATACAGAGAGGCACATGCAAAGCACAACACCATAATACATACATACATACATATGAACGTACGTGGATTGTATGCATGTAGGAGCAAGCGAGCTTTGTTGAGAAGCAATCAATGGGCTGAAGCTCAGCAGAGTGTACTACAATCTCATTGCGGGCAATTACACGCAAAACTACTCAAAATGTATGTACATATACATACATACATACATGTTTGGTTATTTGGCCTTAATGGAGTTTCATGGCGGTGCAGCGGATATCCGTCGTTTAGTTGAGTTGAATTTTATGCGCCTTCGAGTTGAGTTTTCGCACTTTTAGTGTTAAATTTGTTGGAAATTTTTTTATTTACTCGTGAAAGTTTCCATTAAAAACACACGCTGCCGTTGGCCTCAGTAGCACTAACAAAAAAAAAACTATCAAATTATTAGCTTCACTTGCAGTATTCAGCTGGTACAGCAAGAACAACGCAGTCATGAGTATCGGCCTCGACGAATTTAATAATAAAACGAAAAATAAAAGAAATTCAATAGCAAAACTTTCTCAAGCATTCTAACGTCTGGTGGCCGGTGCTTGAGGTTGCAACTAATATATTTACTCAAATTAAAAGGAAAAGCCCCCCGAACTTAAATTAAAAAGGTAATCGCGCGAAAGGGTATCGATAAAATAGGTTATGTTTTAAAAATTAATTTCAGCTTCTTTCGCAGAGTTGTGAAATATGTAGAGAGATAGGCTTATTTTCAAGTTGATTTATTGACGTTTGGTATATTATCGGATTAACAAGCCAACTGGGAAGAGTAAACTACATTGGAAAATATAAAAAAAAAAAATCCTCTGGGTACACGGGACCACCTGATAACGAGACAACTGTCTATTGGCTACAGAAGACTTAGACCGGGTAGTCCTTGGTCCGCCGCCATTTATAGTACTCCCACTTTCGACTACGTAAGCCACCGACAGAAGATGGGTGAATATTTCGATGCGACGATCGCCACAAACCACATAAGGCGAAGAAGATATCACTATGCTTTTTTTCTTATTTTTAGTGTGATTACCTTATCAAAGAACTCAAGAAGGAATTCTCTCAACTTTTTAGTCTAAAACCTCATGCGTTCTCAAACGCATTGTCAAAATTAACTTTGAAGCCGAGGGAAATTGTCTTGTGTGTCGAGTTTGGAATGTTCTCGTCAGATATGCGCCCCAAAGAGCTCTGCGATGCCGGCTGAAACTGATCATCAGCTGGTATGGGTTGTTCCTTGTTAAACTCGCTCGCAAGTCACCATTTAGGGTGTTAAAGAGTGTTCAGAAACCAGCCCCGGTCTTGAAAAAATTTGGCTGCTGACTTTTCTGACACAACTTTTGAGTGGCATTCTGCCAGCCACTCGTGCACTTTCCATTCAAAACTTCATACCTCTCATTTATTCCTTTCGAAACTCGCCTACATTTTTCAGCAGCGCTTAATTGTC
Organism: Rhagoletis pomonella; assembly: GCF_013731165.1. NCBI lineage: Eukaryota > Metazoa > Arthropoda > Insecta > Diptera > Tephritidae > Rhagoletis > Rhagoletis pomonella. The sequence continues at coordinate 8,679,015 of NW_023458558.1, forward strand.
GCGCGCGTCTTCGTGACCAATCTAATTTTTCATTCTTTGAGCTGGCTGCACCTAATTGGCTTCATGGATAATTCAATGCTAGTGTCTGTTACTACTCAGCAACACATCGTATACTGGGCGAAAATAATATATATACATATTTAATTTATAAAATAAAAATGGAAACACATGTGGCAGTAGATTTCTCATTTGAAAATTTAAGCCCGATTTTAAATTACTCATAAATAGACATAAGTTCCCACAGTAATCTTCAACTTTATTTTCAAATAGTGTTTTTATAATCCGAAAAAATTTCAAGGCCTATGGTACAAGGGACTGATATTTCCTTATTCAAAATATCTGCCCCTTCATTGCCCATATAACCGCTGTAGAGACTAAAATGTGGCAAACTTAATTAATATTGTATAAAGCAAAAATTCTTCAGTTTCATATTACCCTTAATCATTTGCTTTCGAGCTGACATGCTACATACTATATATTTACTCGTATCTATAAATGTACATACGTTTATAGTTTAGCAGCGCAGCCTTGTAAGCAAAATTTCTCTTCATCTCCACGAACTATCCAAAGTAATTTTCAAAGTAAATTTTCGCATGTAAGCAATCACTATTTCCAACATTGCCAAAATTAATTTTTGCTCTACTTTTCGATGAATTTCACGTCAGCGTGAAACCACAAGAAACAAAGTTTTCCCAATTTCAATTGCAATGCTTTCCAAGGAAACGAAAATCCAAATATAACATTGCGTGCCAGAGTTAAGTGCACCACAATTCGATATGAGCTGCTGGCCACTTAACCATTCTTTTTTCAGTTCCACCTTCGCTGCGAAGCTCAACGGAATACGAATGTTGCGAAATGCGATAGCAACGATATGCAATCAATTTCGACTGCTGTTTAAATGCACCGATTAAGTTTCACTTTCAATGGCTACTGAAACTAGCTAAGTAGTATGTCTGTATGTATGTATGTATGTACTGTGTAAGTTTGTATAAACAAATATACTAAGTAAGTCATAGCTTTCGTTCAGTTGGCCAGTTTAACGTTGATATTGATTTAAATCGTTTGAAATGAGTTTCCGGCAAAGGCCGAGCCAGGCCAGAGCATCAATGCTAGGCCAGATGTGTTGAGTGGGTAGCGATTTCTCTCCGCAACTGGGACGTCTTACATTCCCCCCCCTTACAGAAAGCAAAATAAATCGAAATGTTCTCAAATTTCCTTGCCAGTTTGGGGTTTGAACTATTCTATACACTTACAGACAGCTAAATATATCTGCACTTGTATTTGCTTTTATGGGAATTTTCGCTAAATTCACTTTCGAACCCCACTTTTTGTCTTACTAAGTTCTCCAAATTGGCGACTGCCGATTTTTTATTTTATTTGCACTTTTTAGCAAGCATTATTTTGTAACTTAAATTAAATATCGCTAAAAAAAGCAAACAACTTTAAGTGATAGTATTTTTGTTCGTTTTTCTTCTAAATAGTTTGGCGTTAGTTTGGCAAAGTACTGCACAGCACAGAAATTAGTTGCTACTCGTCAACTTGCAACTTTCATGAACGATATTTTATGCAGCAACACAAGCAAATGCACAGGCATGCCGACCACTGGACTTCTTCAAGTTGATTTCAAACGCTTTTACTGCTGTAGTTTTATAGATTTCTTAAAAAAAAAACTTTCAAACTAAACTTTTTTTTACTCAAAGGAAGTATTCTAAGTTAAATTTAGCAAAACTTGCTCTGAGATATTGATCACTGTTGGTTTGATTTAGCACATGAAGGTGTTCAAGAATATTGAAAATGGCTACGCATGGAATGATGCTGCTATACATTGCAAAAATTTATTGGTCGAATATGTATTAAGTAAAACAAATACTGTAGCTAATTAAATAAGTATATTACTGCAAATCATCTGAAGGTTTCTTGAAAAAAAATTTGACGACGCGATGGATTTAAATACCATTTTTGTTAGTAAAAAATAAGGCCTGGCAACGAAAATTCCAGTCCGTTGTTAGGAAAGCAAAGTGCTTCCCCTAATAGAAACCACTTCGTAAAAGGTTATGAAGGAACAACTTGTAGTCAGTAAAAAAGCGTTGGATCTTCTCATGACCAAACATTTCCCCAGCTGTCACCAAAGCAACATCTGTAACGTAGAACTCATGAGCCATAAAGGATATGACGTCACTTTAAGGTTTTCTAATAGAGCATAAGGAATGGAGACGATGCCATTAATTTCTCCATGACCAAATGATCAGATCTAAATGAAATTAGTATGGGACCGCCCTTGAGGCAACGTCCTTCCGAAAGAAAAAGAATCTAACTGCACAGTTTAACCAATTAAAATTTTTTCTGCGACAGAGTAAAAATGGTATAATTTTGATAGAGAACACCACGCTCCCTATTTTCGCTGAACAAACTCATTATCCAGCAAGTGTAAATATTGTTTTATTAGCGCTCAACGAATGAAGAGTCATACCAGTCTCTGCACCGCAAGCACAAAGCCACTAATGGCGTTTTCGTTTCTTAGTATTTGTGCGAAGAGGGCAAAGAGAAGGTAA